>NW_026623111.1:81184040-81491975 GCF_023065955.2 Ursus arctos
GCATAAAAACAGACATATAGATCAACAGAATAGAATAGAGACCAAGAAATAAATTCATGTATGTATGGCCAATTAATTTATGACAAAGGAGACAAGAATATACAATGAGGAAAGGACAGTCTCTTCAGTAAATGGCGTTGGAAAAACTGTGGACAGTCACACACTAGGGAATGAAACTAAATAACTACCTTCAACCATGCACAAAAAAGTTAATGCAAAATGGATTAAAGACTTGAATGTAAGATCTGAAACCATAAAACTCCAAAAGAAAACATAGGTAGTAAGCTCCTTGACATTGGTCTTGGCTTGATTTTTTTGGATTTGACACCAAAAACAAAGGCAACAAAAATAAACAAGTGGGACTACATCAAACTAAAAAGGTTCTGCACAGCAAAATAAAAAGGCAACATACTGAATGCGAAGAAATATTTGCAAATCATATGCCTGCTAAGGGGTTAATCTCCAAAATATATAAAGAACTTGTCCAACTCAACAGCAAAAAACAAACAATCCAATTAAGAAATGAGCCAGGGATCTAAACAGACATTTTTTCAAAGAAGACATACAGATAGCCAATAAGTACATGAAAAGGTGCTCAACTAATTATCAGGGAAATGCAAATCAAAACCACAATGAGGTATCACCTGACACCTGTTAGGATGGCTATTATCAAAAAGATAAGAGATAACAAGTGTTGGCAAGGATGTGGAGAAAAGGGAACCCTTGTACATTGTTGATGGGAGTGTAAGTTGGTGTAGTCACTAGGGAAAAAATATGGAGGTTACCTAAAAAATTAAATGTAGAACTACCATATGATCCAGCAATTCCACTTATGGATATTTATCTGAAAAAAATAAAAACACTAACTTAAAGAGATATATGTACCCCCATGTTCACTGCAGCATTATTTATAATAACCAAGATACTGTAATAATCGAAATGTTCACTGGTGATAAATGGATAAAGAAAATGTAGCACACACACACACACACACACACACACACACACAGGAATATGACTCAGCCATAAAAAAATAAAATAAAATCTTGGAGCACCTGGGTGGCTCAATCAGCTGAGCATCCAACTCTTGATTTCGGCTCAGGTCATGATCTCAGGGTCATGGGATCAAGCTCTGCACTGGGCTCTGTGCTGGGCATGGAGCCCCCTTGGAATGCTCTCTCTCCCTCTCCCTCTGCTCCTCCCCACTTGTGATCACTTTCTCTCTCTCTAACAAAAGGGGGGGCATGAAGTCTTGCCATTTGTGACAACACAGATGGACTTTGAGGGCTTTATGCTAAGTGAAGTAAGTCAGAGAAAAGCAAATACTGTATGATCTCACTTATATATGAATCTAAAAACAACAAGAACAAGCTCAGGGAAAGAGAGAACAGACTGGTGGTTGCCAGAGCTGTGAGGTGGGAGGTGGGTGAAATGGGTGAAGGTAGTAAAAAAAAAAAAAGTAAAAGAGTCTCTATGCCTCTTACAAGGAAGGAAGGAAGGAAGGAAGGAAGGAAGGAAGGAAGGAAGGAAGGAAGGAAGGAAGGAAGGAAGGAGGGAGGGAGGGAGGGAAGGAAGGAAGGAAGGAAAAAAGAGAGAAAGAGAGAAAGAAAGAGATAAAGGAGAGAGGGTCGGTGGGAGGGATGGAGGGAGGAGGGAAAATAGGAAGAAAGAAAAACAGAAAAGAAAAGAAATGTCCATAGAACAGTTGAGCCAGCTCTGTGTCTTCTTCTCCCTGTCTATGGAAATCTGGCTGGGGTATTTGCTTCCAGAGGTAATTCCAGACATCCACAATGGACACACACACGCACACACACACACACACACACACAAGAACGGGAGCAACTTCCGCATTCAAACATTATCTGCACTGACAATCCTGGAGTCTCTCAGCCTGCACAACTTCTCTACTTACAGCCTGCTCTACAAAGCATGTCTACTTACACAGAAATCTTTTAAGTTCTATGTGAAATGTTGTGTTCCTAGGAAACATAAACATCCATTGTTCCAGAAGTTGTAAACCCAAATTGGATAATAACTATAGGAGAAATGAAATATATGAAGGAGGAGATAATTTTTGCCCCCACAAAGGCTCTGGGACCAGACTGTTTTATGGGTGAGTTTGTCCCAATAAAACTGATAATCTCTATTTTATTTAAATTGTTCTGAGACATTAAAAACAACAAAAAAAGACTCCTAACTCATTCTGTGCAGTGAGCACAAACACATACACATATACCAAGTGCCACAAGCTGGGTTCTCTGGGCTAAATCTGTCTCACAAATAGTTTTGTTTAGATAGCATTTTTTAAAATACTGAATATAAATGAGACCCAGCAACCACATCCTATTACCACAGTCCCCTCTTCTCTCTTTATGAGACTCATCGACTCTACTTAATCTCTTAAAAAACAAATATGGCTCCTCTAGGCATCTGAGTTTACAATTCTTACCATAGACTGAGTTCACCTGTGAATATAAATTTTGAAATTCTAACCAAAATATTAGGAAATCAAATCTATCACAGAACAAAGCATTATAGCTAAATAGAGTTTATACTAGAACTAGTTTGTCATTAGAAAATTAATTCACAAAATTCAGTATATTAATATATTGAGGAACAAAAAGAAAGAAAGAAAGAAAGAAGTCGCATATCGATAAATCATCTAAAGTAGAAACTCTCAACCTTTGGGGTTCCATAGATGGGCTCCAGAAAGAGTCCATGATAATCTTCAGTTGTAAACAAAATATCGGTGTATGTGTGTGGGGTCCACAGATAAGTTAATTCTCAAAGAAGCTCATAACCCATAAATCCATTCACATCCTGCAGCATTACAATGGACAGTTCTGTATTAAAATGATATTGTTGAAGGCTCCTCCAAACAAGGGCACAAAAATATACTATACCAATATTCAAACTGATCCATATTTAAAACAGGTTCTTAAATTCTGTTGCACGAAAAATCACTACTTACTGCCAAGACAATCTTTCGAATATTTTTCACATACAGCACCACATAGTCTTTGATATAAGTATGCAGTTCCCTGGGGGGTATATTATACCAATTCATCATCAGCGCTGCTTCATTTTCATTATTTCCACCCCATACAATGATGGAGGGATGATATTTCAGTCTCCTGACCTAAAATTTCAGAAAACATAAAACAAGTTTTAAATGGTCAACAAGAAAAAAAAAGCCTCAGAGCTACAATTATTCATAAAATGATAGCCATTGCATTTCTGCACATAAATTCTTATGTACCAGAAAACTCATTAGAAAATGAGGTAACATTACCTGTGGGAATACATTTTAAGAAATCTCTGATTCTTTTTATAAACACTAGATTTGATGAACACTAAGATAAGTGTTTATGAGATAAGGTAAGATAAGGTTCTTCTTCTGTACTGTATAAAACCTGAAGAAAACATAATCCCTTTTATTAAAAAAGAAAAATAAATCAGCCTCATTATTATCTCACTTGCCACAAAAAGGCTCTAAGAAATACAAAAGGCAGGAGACATTACATTACAGAGGAGTTTTTCAAGAACAAGTTGGAGTTTTGTGTGAAGAAACTAATGAGGTAGAACGACCACTTCTGCTGAAAGAGGGACTGAGGTTGTCACGGTGTCCCCTGAGATCGGAAAACCGCAAGGACAACTAGAGGGGGTTTTACAAAGCAAGTGAGTTCCCAGAGATACTCTGTTAAGTCAAAGACAAATACATGGAATATTCTAAAGGAAGAAGGATTAGGGCATCAAGAGGATGTCTCCCGAAGTAACTATCCGTGTCATGTCCTAAGAAATTAACTAAGGTTAAGTAAGTTTCTGAATATATCTGAACATAGAAGAAGAAATTAGAGGATCTGTCTGAAAATCCTGCCAGCCTTAAGAACTGAGCTTGCATAAACTGGGCTCTCTGTGGGCCAGCCCTACATAAAGGTGGAAGGACCCAGTTCCTCTGACACACTGGGAGATGTACTCCAGCAGAAGAGGGCAATTAAATCTCTTGAGAACACAGTGAGTCAATGGTCAAGAGAAACTCCTTTGCAACACATTTTAGCAAAATAACCTTATTGGTACTTATAGGTTCTCTTCCATGTAATGCATGGTTACAGTGATGAATCCCAGCTGATGTTCTCACTGTGGCCTCCAGTCAAGATGCTAAGTATCCCCTACATGAACCAGAGATGCATTAAGAAGGCATTAAAGGGATTCATCTCATTCTTAAAAATTACAGTCTTGTGTTTTCCAAACCGGCCTTATGAATACTATTTCCTTTATTTGCCTCTGTGCGTGCCTAGGTGAGTGAGGGCTGCTACCAACTGGGACTGGCATGTTTACGGTGCCACTGAAAACACAAACACTGAAGAGGCAAAAAGATCCAGTGACTCTGTGCTACACATACCCTTCAAACGGACCTAGACTTTTTGACAAGCTTTACTTTAAAATTTTAACAAAGTCTGCATAAAAAGCTTTCTTCTTTAATAATACATAAAAGAATTGAAGGCACATAGATACCATATTTTATTTATTTGTATGAGAAAAATTTTTTAAAAACTGAAATGTTTGCAACCTACATAACTATAATTAATATTTTTAAGCTCATCCATCCATCCATCCATCCATCCATCCATCCATCTATCCTCCTGATGAATAACCCAGCCAAGTAGCGGGGATACAGAGAGGAACAAGCCCCTAGGCTGCAGGGAGATTACAAACTTGCAGGGGAAACAGAACATTGAACAAGTATTCAAAGTGTGGTATAGGTCACAAAGGGCAAATAATATGATCTAGACTTGCAAATATAGAAAGGTCTTTTTCCCAGAAAAATTCATGCTCAAGGTAAGAGGTGCCAGAAGAATATGAGAGAGGTGGTCCATAGGAGGGGTGAGAGGGAAAGTGTTCAGGGCATAGATGGCACAGGAAGACGGTGCTTGATGGGGCCAGGGAGGCCAGCAAAGACAGCATAGTGCATGGTATCTTTATCTGGAGGGCTCTGAGCAAGAGATGATTCATTTGTACTTCTTAAACCTTTTTTCTTTTAATAAAACAAAGATATAAAAAACAAATTGTGAAATAGTAAATTACTGTAACCCAATCACCCTTGTAACCACCACCTAGATCAAGAAAGGGAACCCCAGACTATGGACTCTGGGAAACAAACTGAGGGCTTCAGAGGGGAGAGGGGTGGGGGAATGGGATAGGCCAGTGATGGGTATTAAGGAGGGCACGTATTGCATGGAGCACTGGGTATTATATGCAAACAATGAATCATGGAACACTACATCCAAAACTAATGATGTACTGTATGGTGATTAACATAACATAATAAAAAATTTAAAAAAAGAAAGGGAACCCCAGAAGCCCTCATGCACCCCTTTCTAATTGCAGTCCTTCCTGCTTCCAACAGTAACCACTATCTTGAGTATTATAGCAATCACTTCCTTGCATTTCTTTTGGTTTTCCATGCAAATGTACTCAGACATTATTATAAGTATGAGATCACAGATTTTAACATGCTTGATGGATTTCAATCCACTGACATTCTTACCCTTATTGAATCTCAAATTGTCCCACTTTTGGTTGGTGAGAGTTTCATCTAAGTCCATTTAACATATCTTTGATAGTTTCCCTGTTATCTGTATGTCAAAATATTCCAGGATCATCTATTATACTTCCTGTCCCAGACCTGGAATCAGCCATTTCTCTAAGAAGCCCTTCTCTTAATGGGAAAAGTTATTTCAATAGAAGGATACACAATACATTAGGTCGTTCTAGTCCTTTGTGGTGGACAGAGCCAGGTTATGATCACTTCCTTGCACTTAGAGAATTATGAATATAAGTGTGTACATATGGAGTACAAGAGAAATCAAGGAGTCAAGAATCACTTTAAATTTTTGATCTGAGCAACGTGAAGACTGGCTTTGCCATTTACAGAGTTGGAGAAACTGCAGGAAAAGCAGGTTCAGAGAAGGCGGTGCAAGTCTGGTTCAGACATGTTACATTTGAGAGGACTACGAAACCTCGGAGCAGGGCATCAAGCAGGCAGCTGGACCAGGGATTCAGCAGAGAAGTCAGACCTGGGGGTAAATCTGAAAGTCGTCAGCATACAGGTGGTGGTAAAGCCATGAGACTGGGTGGGATCACCCAGGAAGTTAATTATCCGACTGTGATTCTCGTGGGATTTAGTAAAGAGAAGAAGAACAACAACAACAAAGAGGAGAGGTTAAAAAAAAGGCAAAATGAAACATAAACATTTTCCTCCTTCTTGGAACGGTAATGACGTACCTGGTGAGCAACTTCTGCTCTCACTGAGTTCATGAAGTCCCGATCAGTTGGATAAAGGGCACAGGCAAACATAAAATCCTGCCACACCTATCAAACCAATAAAACGCAATGAAGTACTTCCACAGGCTTTACTACACAGAACGAAACTCTTCTTGCTGAACTTTGGGAATTATCTTTCAGGCAAATGAAAAAACAAGTTAGCCTGACGAGTGTGATCATTTGAGCACTACTGCGACTGAAGCAGAGGGACAGGCTCTCGCACAGACCTCACAACGTTCCAGAACTGCACAGAACTGCAGGGGAACCCGAGAGGAGAAAATGTTCAGTAGGGAGAAAAGAAAGAGAAGGAAAGGGAATTCAAATAAGGAAACAGTGAGTGTATTGAGGGGAATGTGAAATTCGAAAAGAACCCTCCCCCAGCCCCTCCTCACTGGCAATACTTTAATTTTCACTGGGAATTTGCTATTGAGAGATGGGGTCAGATTGTTTATAAAAGAATTAACTTTTCATGGGCAAAACGATCACTACATGGACATTTTCGTAATGAAACCACATTAAGTTCGTTCTTTCTTTCTTTCTTTCTTTCTTTCTTCCTTCCTTCCTTCCTTTCTCTTTCTTTCTTTTCTTTCTCTCTCTCTCTTTCTTTCTTTCAAGAGACAGAGAGTGTGTGCACGAGCTGGGGGGGCGGATGCAGAGGGAGAGAGAGAATTCCAAGCAGGCTCTGCACGACACAGGGCTCAGTCTCACGACCCTGAGATCATGACCTGAGCCAAAACCAAGAGTCACACACTTAAGTGACTGAGACACCCAGGTGCCCCACGTAAGTTCATTTCTAGAGAGACCGTTATGATGCAGTGGTTAGGAGTACGGGTTCCAAATCAGTCGACCTGAGTCAGAACCTTGGTTCTACCACATACCCACCGTGTGGGTTTGGGCAGGTTATGTCACCTCTCTTCCACGTGTCAGTTTCCTTATTGGTAAAATGGGGATGGAGAACAGCAGTAACTACTTCATAGGATGGGCATGAAGATGAAATAAAATAACAGATGCAGAGCACTGAGAACAATGCCTGGTCCTCAATAAATATTATAGAATATTGTCACATTATCATGACCATCAGCATTATCAATATTATAACTACTCTTCTTCTACAGACTGCTTTATATTTTAGAACTGTAATACCAGAACTAAAAGATTGTATTTTCTGTGCTTAACCCTCACCAATGCAAAACATGCTTGGAGTACTTAATAACAATACTAAGCATAACTTTTCTTCATTGAATTTTATTATTTTTCTTCTCTCTAGGTCTTCTTAGATCTCTTTAAAGTTAAAATTTTAAAATATGTTTATGCATACCCTCATATCGAAAAGAAATTACAAATACAGAATGTCTACCAGTTAAAAATAATTAAATAATTATGATATTCACCATCAACTATGGTTTTGGGTTTGCAAGATGCCATTTATTCCTTTGCAAGAAACGGAACATCAGTCCTGGCTCTGAGAAAAGAAGGAACGAGCCATGACACAGACTCAGAACACAGGAGCTCAAAGTGAGGATATAGTAACATATCAGTAAAATGCTGCCGACTACCCACCATTATTCCTAGTTCATCACAGAGTCTATAGAATTCCTCCTGCTCATATATTCCTCCTCCCCAAACCCGCAGAGTGTTCATGTTAGCATCCACAGCAGACTGCAGAAGGAGCCGTAACCTATAGAAGAAATTTAAAAAACAAATGTTAATTTGAAAATCTGGGGATGTTTGAAAAAAGATTTAAAGAACACATGGTGGGGGCACCGGGGTGGCTCAGTTGGTTACGCGTCTGCCTTTGGCTCAGGTCATGACCTCAGGGTCCTGGGATTGAGTCCCGCATCGGGCTCCCTGCTCAGTGGGGAGTCTGCTTCTCCCTCTGCCTGCCACTCCCCCTGCTTGTGTTCTCTTTCTCTGTCAAATAAATAAAATCTTAAAAAACAAACAAACAAAAAAACCTACACATTGGTTGATAAATACGTTTCAAATCTATGTTAGAAAAACATGTTCTAAAATTATGATGGTTTGGACATAACGCTAGGCGAAGAAAGTGAGACAAAATTATATACACGTTAACTGTAACCACATAAACAAACCTAGAAAAATTGTGGGTTCTATCTTTTCTCTGCCTTCTAAATTCACACCGTTATTATACAGTTTTTGAAAGTAAATTTTTTTTTAAGATTTTGTTTATTTATTTGACAGAGATAGAGACAGCCAGCGAGAGAGGGAACACAAGCAGGGGGAGTGGGAGAGGAAGACGCACGCTCCCAGTGGAGGAGCCTGATGTGGGGCTCGATCCCGGAACGCCAGGATCACTCCCTGAGCCGAAGGCAGACGTTTAACAACTGAGCCACCCAGGCGCCCCTGAAAGTAAATTCTTTTCTTTGTTCTTCTTATAGAAAAAAAAATTTGTAGACCTCAGAAAGTATGAGCTAATTTTATACAGCCATTTCAAATGATAAGACAAAAATCAAAGTTTGCATATTAGTACCTGGCTTACTCTTATCTCCTTTTTTCAATTCCTCCAGTCCAGTACGGACTTTCCTCAATTTACAATGGGATTATATCCCAAGTAGCCCATCGTAAGTTGAAAATATTGTAAGTCGAAAATGCATTTAATACACCTAAGCTGCCGAACCGCCTAGCTTAGCCTTTCCCCGGACTTCGATGTGCTCAGAACACTTACACTAGCCTACAGTTAGGCAAAACCATCTAACACGTAGTCCACTTTACAGTGAAGTATGGATATCTCATGTGATTGATTGACTACCATATTGAAAGTGAAACACAGAACGGGTGTATGGGTATAGAACGGTTGTGAGTGTATCGGCTGTTGCTCGGTACGGTGTGGCTGACTGGGACGCAGCTGCTTCTGCCTCTGCCCAACATCACAACAGATCACTGTACTGCATATCGCTGGCCCAGGAAAAGAGCAACACTCAAAATTCGAAGTATACTTTCTACTGAATGTGTATCATTTTTACACCATGATAATGTCAGAAAAGCATGTCAAACCATCATAAGCAGGCCACCGGCTATGCTTCTTTCTCCAGTAAATTAAGTTTCCTTTCTGATTTTTCCCATTCCTAGTCACATCACCCACAGGAAAATCCAGAAATTTACAGCTACTCTACCCTGCATTTCCAGATCAGAGCCCAGAGAAGAACTGGCCCCGCTGCACTGAACAGTCACTGCCCAAACTGGCCAGATGACAGGAGCAGGAGATGGAAAGGAAAAGAGGCAGCAAATTATCTGTGTCCATGTCTGCAGAATAATTTCACATTCATATGAAATCCAAGACAATATACACAGTTTAAAGTAAAAGCAAATTACTACAACTTCTGGCAAATTCTAAACACCAAATAATATACTACAATGCATATTTATACATACGTAAATAAGTTAAATCTGTTTATTTTCTCTTCACAAAGTTTATTTTTACTATCACAAAGACAGTTTATAATCGCAATCAGGAAATATTATTTTCTTGTAAAGTGCTATTCTCAAAGCTTCAGATAAACACTGTAAATTTTCTTCTAGATTTAAACTGTAAAGCTTTTTTAGTTCCTTTTACTAAGGTAAAAGTAAAAGAATGTACAAATAGCTTAGAGTGAAGAAGGAAATATGAGTTTCCATTTTTTAAAAACAATGCACAGAAATATTTAAGGTATTCTTTGAAAAATTGAAAAAAAACAAGTTTAATCATTTTTTTCAGGGACTAACTATCCAAAATGTGCATTAGTCATTTTCTTGTTCTTCCAGAGGAAATATATAATATTTTTCTAAAAATTGGATGGTTTCAGCAGTCTTAAGTCATTTAGCTGTTAAGACTATCTATAGCTCATGAAAACGGAATATATGATTAAAAATCCTTTCCATTCTAAAGTTTTCATCATCCTAGAATTCTGTCTTACCTCTCAGTTCCTTCCACTGAAACCAAAGAAAGTAAAAATGAGTAACTCTTTAGCTTTGTTGGACTGTTAATAAAAAGAAAAACAAGAAACAAAAAATGATAACTTACAAATCAGAGGTTACTCGATCCTGGAATGAATCTGCTGGTATCCAGTTCGAGCCTTTCAGAAATATGGGCAATCCATTAATTTTGAAGTAGAAACTCAGACCTTGAGATCCTTCAATGGGCTCTTCTATAAGTTCCACTGTCCTAAAATAAACCTATTATGAACAAAATTAAATACTGAATATCCAATTTAAAACATAAACAAAAGAGATTTTTTTAAAGAGGAAAGCAAACTTTTGAGCAATTTACACGAACATAATTTAATGGTAATTTCCTATTTGCTATGAGGCACTTAATGTGGAAGTACACATTTCAGGAAAAAATATATAATAAATTATTGCCAGATTCTTTCATTTTTATTTTTTTTAAAAGATTTTATTTATTTATTCGACAGAGATAGAGACAGCCAGTGAGAGAGGGAACACAAGCAGGGGGAGTGGGAGAGGAAGAAGCAGGCTCATAGCGGAGGAGCCTGATGTGGGGCTCGATCCCGGAACGCCGGGATCACGCCCTGAGCCGAAGGCAGACGCTTAACTGCTGTGCCACCCAGGCGCCCCTGCCAGATTCTTTTAATAGATAAATATAGAAACTATTAAAGAAGAAATATATTCTAGTCTTCCTCATAAAATAGGCATTTGTAATTCCATCAAAAGAAATATATTTGAAGGGCACCTGGGTGGTTCAGTTGGTTAAACATCTGACTCTTGGGTTCCAGTTCAGGTCATGATCTCAGGTTTCTGAGATCAAGCCTCAGGTCAGGCTCAGCATGGAGTCTGCTTGGGATTCTCTTTCCCTCTCCCACTGCCCCTCTCTATCTCAAATAAATAAATAAATAAATAAATAAATAAATAAATCTCTTTTTTTTTTAAAGAAATATATTTGAAGATAACATTTCAAGATTAAAACAAAAACTTATACTGTTTTACAAAAACAGGGGAGAAATCCCACCAGTTAAACTGATGTATCTTGCATAGAAAAACACACTCTCATTTCAGTGTTGTTAACATGTGCCAAAATGTGCATCTTAGAATCAAAGACATATAGCAGAAGGCATTTCACAATTTAACAACTTTCCAATCTTAATAGTACATTAGTGTAAAATCATTTTGTTTAATGGGCAATTTAATCCCAACTACTCATCACATTAAACTCCATGTTTGAGCTCTAGAGATGTGAGTGGTGTTCCAACTGGAAGATGGAATAAGAGTGTATACTCCAATGTTATAATTGCTGGATGAGAAGAAGCTGAGAGCTTTGTCCCTGTGACACTCTAGCCAGGTTTTCCCACAGTTAAGTGGGAGCAGCATGACTCCAGATAGAGAAGATTGATGTTCTTATCCAAATCTTCATTCCTTCCAGCCATAAACTGGCTGTTTCTCATCAAGGAATGAGGAACATGGTTCTACACCAACAAAGCCTAGCCTTGAACCAAGATTATGCTTTTTTTCTCTAATTAAAATAAATAAATGAATTAATCAACTTATTTCATGAAATAAAAGTGCCCACCATTCTTCTACTTTCTCACCTTGCCCTTATTACTCTGACATGACAAAAAGATATGAATTAACTTGATAAGAAGACATAGAATAAGGCTTGGTTGAGGAGGATCCTTGCAAAATGTAAAAAATGTAAAGTGATTTTCACAGATAACTTTGAAAACACCTTCATGGGTAGATTCAAATATCTAGAACAGAAGTTCTTTAAGTATGGCCAGGGACTTCAAGGAATCCCTTGGAATCCTGCAGGAGGTCCTTGTGTTCAAAACTATTTTCGTAGTAAAGCTAAAACATCATTTGCCTTTTTCACTCTCACGCTCTTTTGAATGTGCAGTGGGACTGTCCAGAAGCTACATGACGTGTGATAACGTCAGCACCTTGCTGGCTAACGGAATGCGTGCTTGCACATTCTGCTGTGTTCTACTTCTACGGTAAAGGGTTAGTGTTTAAAGAGGTGTGTTTTTATAGATTAACTCAGTTTGTTCTCAACTTCTACTGTGTTCTTAGTAGTGATGTCTGGTTATTCCTGCTATAATGTCTGTAACCTCACTGTTGTTCAATAAATTCTCCTTTTGAATCTCAAAGTTTCCCTTGCAACCTACACAGAAACACAAAAGCAGGGGCTCCTGGGTGGCTCAGATGGTCAGGCATCTGCCTTCAGCTCAGGTCATGATCTCCAGATCCTGGGATCGATCTCCAGATCCTGGGATCGAGCCCCATGTTCAGCTCCCAGTTCAGCAGGGAGTCTACTTCTCCCTCTGCCTTTTCCCCTGCTTGTGCTCTCTCTGTCCTCTCTCAAATGAATAAATAAAATCTTTATTAAAAAAAAGAGAGAGACATGAAAGGATTAGGTACGTTTTGTTAACTTGTTTCACAGTGGTATTTTTAAGTTTTCAAATGAAAACAAATTTTAATTTTAATTGAAACTCATTTTAGAGTTCAATATTTTATTCTTAAAAATTATTTATAATATGCTTTTTCTTAAGGATCAGTTGCAACTAGAAGACTAACATTTTCAACCTACAACTATACATACTGTCTCCATCTAAAAAATGCTGGGAAAAAATGAAATTGACATATCAGAGTTTTTTTTCTTTTTCTTTTTTTTAAAGTACTCTCCACACCCAACGTGGAGCCCAATGCAGGGCTTGAACTCACAACCCTGAGATCAATACCTAAGCTGACGTCAAGAGTTGAACGCTTAACTGACTGAGGCACCCAAGTGCTGGACATTATCAGAGTTTCTGACTCATGGAAGGGAAAAACCTATACCAAAGAAACTGGGTAAAATTACAAATAAGAAATGAAATTATGATGAAATCCGTATTTCCCTCAACTTTATAACTGTTATAATTTATCTTACTGTGTCTTATGCAATGTAACATTTTAAAAACAATATTTATGTTGTCAGTTAAGTTGTAGTATCATTTTGAGACCAATCATTTTAAGTACAAAGAAAAAAGAACTGAAGATTTTAAACTTAGACAAGATAAGCTCTTTAAAAGGCACATTGTTTATCATGCTGTAATATATTATTTTATATTATAATGCTTTCAAACTAGAAATGAAAAAGCCACTGGAGCATCATACAGAACTGGTTATCATGTTACGCAGCTGGAGAAGCACAAGCACTTTTTTTTTTATGTTCGGTTAGCCTACGTATAGTAAGTACATCATTAGTTTTTGATGTAGTGTTCAACGATTCATTATGAAAAGCACACGTATTAGCTGAGAGAGTTTTACAGCTGACACTGCTGAATGCCTACTGGATAAAAAGTCAGAAAATGAAATCACAGTTGTCACTTTGCAATGATCCAGTAAGTCGTCCAATTAAAGATTTAGCTGCAGCAGGATACTGAGCTGATCTCTCATCTGAAGTATCACAGTTTGCCTGAGAAATGGATGAATCTCCAGAATGGTGGACTTGCTGTTTGCTTATATTTGTCTGTTCATCAGCACAATGAATCATCAAAGATCTCTTTTATGTGACTCTTTGGCAACAAAATACAAGAGATGCTGAACTATTCAAAGTATTGAATAGTTTCTTTGAATCTCCAGGTTAGCAACAACTGTGCTAACATTGGCCTTGATGTTACAGAGGCAGTAGTGGATAACACTCCTGGTGCCTCAGCAAAAATCGAGGCAGTCGATTCGAATGATCTGCACTGTGTTGTCACCGTATCCTTCACCTTCACGCATCAGCAGGGGAAAAAACATCAGTTTCACTTAAGAATGTCCTTGATATCTAACCTGAGTAGACATTATTATAATAGTTTGTGTGATGAAATGATAGAATGGGAAAAACGGATAAAGCCCCACACAATGGATTTCTTGAGGAAAAGCATCTGGGCCACTGCTTGAGTTGTAAACGGAATTAGTCATCTGGTTCTTGAAACTTCATTTTAACTGGAAAACTATGGTTATTCAGACTTGGCTATTTGGCAGACATTTTCTCGGAAATGAATGAAGTGAGCCTTGTCACTTCAAGGAATGTAAGTAAAAGCACTGTGGACAAGGATTAAACTCAACCTTACAGGTAAAAATTAGGATTTAGGAAAACTTGTATCTACTACCATGAGCTTGAGCGCTTCCTAATACTTAAAAGACTTTTCAGATAACGACAGTGTGATATTAACAGATGTGAATGTGATATTATATAATGGAATGTTCCAGTGTTTGGAAACTTTTAGAAATTTCAAGACACCAATATGTTTCAAATAACCAATGCATTATGTTATGATATCACATACAAATAAAAGACCCATTAAGAATGAGTAAATCATGGTAATAAAAGGTACAGCATAGAGCACACAGTCAGTGTTGTTGTAATAACATTGGATGGCGACAGGTGGGAGCAGCACTTGTGGTGGGCATAGCATAAGGTACAGAGTTGTCAAATCACTATGCTGT
This sequence comes from Ursus arctos, assembly GCF_023065955.2. Taxonomy (NCBI): domain Eukaryota; kingdom Metazoa; phylum Chordata; class Mammalia; order Carnivora; family Ursidae; genus Ursus; species Ursus arctos. Next base: position 81,198,789 of record NW_026623111.1, read on the forward strand.
ACACATGAAACTAATGAAACACTGTCAACTGTGTCTCAAAAAAAATAAACAATTTAAAAGATCCACTAAAGATCTTTTAGATCTTAAGATATGCCAACAGATTTTAATGTGAAAGAGTACAAACAGTTCATTAAAATGGCTTCAGATTCCACACTGCAACTAACCTTTAAGAAACTACCACTACTTAAGTTCTTGTGTGGTACCAAAGAATAGCCTCGATTATTTGAAAAGGCTATTAAAGTACTTCTCTCTTTTCCAACTACATATCTATGTCAGATCATTTTTTCTTCATATGATTCAATGAAAACAACATGTTGCAAAGCAGACTGAGTGCAGACGAGAATGCAGAAGCAGACGAGAATCCAGCTGTCTTTCATTAAGCAACACATTAAAGAGATTTGCAAACATGTAAAACAATGTCATTATTCTCACTACATTTTCTGTTTTGTAAATACATCTATTCTTCATAAAATAACTCATATAGTAACATGTCATGGATTTGGTACTGTGATTTGAAATGAGTAAATATGTAGTTCTCAGTTTTAAAATTTACTCACACAAACAAAGGTACACTGGGGTTCTCAATCATTTTTATGAATGTAAAGTCACTGTAAGTCCAAAAAATTTGATAATCACTAATCTAGAAAATAGAACTCATCTATTTCTTTAGACCGGTTAATGCTACAGATAATATTAATGATAAAACTCACCTTTCCCAATTTTTTCTTTTCTGTTCAAATTTTCTTGTGAAAAGACCACTATCCCCATCTTCCACTCTTGAAATAACAATTTTACGGCCCAGGTCAAAGTAAACCCTAAAGCACCCGACAGTCCTCAGAGGTGAAGCAGGAATTACTAGCCGCCTTTCCCTCTGGACATTCTTTGACAGGTTAAAGGCTGGGGGGGTCTATGATTAGTGTCAGTAATTCTCCATGTCCTCTGGGAGTCCTGAGAGGTAACAAACAAGCCTTCTTCTACAACACGTATTTTACTTCAGAGGAAATAATAGGCTTTGAAAGAGGTTTTTTGAAAAGACCCCTGAGTAACACATATTTACATCCAGAGTGAATTATAAGATCAAAACTATTTTAAACAACCCAACAAAATAAATTATTGTCTAAAAGTAGAAAAAATACCTAAGAACCTAAATGTGTAAGCCAAGCAGTTTGAATTTAAAATTTTTTAAATTTCCAAACTTGCCTATAAATTGTTGAAGATTCTATTAGCAACTCAGTAGGTAAATTTTTAAATTAGCTTTATGATTACATTTTTTAAATAGAAGGATTAACTTTCGAAGTACAGAATAGCTGAACACATTTTTTAGACGAGAGTTAGAAATATCTTAACTAAAGGACAGAAGAGGTGTGTGACTGATAATACTGTACTTCTCAAATTTCTTTCTCTGGCAGACCAGATGATGATGTAATGAATCATAGATTCATAAACTGCGTATCACTTCTCAGCTGTTTGTAATCAAATACTAACAAAGCTGTCATAGTTGGGGCGCCTGGGTGGCTCAGTTGGTTGAGCGTCTGACTCTTGGTTTCAGGTCAGGTTATGACCTCATGGTGGTGAGATCGAGCCCCTGGTCAGTCAGTCAGGCTTTGTGCTCAGTGGGGAGTCCACATCTCCCCTTCACCCTCTCCTTCTGCCCTGCTCATGCTCTCTCTCTCAAATAAATATATCTTAAAAAAAAAAAAAAGCTGTCATAGTATCACTAGATACTGGTAATTTTCTTCTTAAAGAGAAAAAAAAAGCCTTATTTCCAAATATTGACAAATGTAACCTGAAATATTTTTCAAATAATTTTCATGGATTTCCAAAATACACCTAAAATCATTTCACCTACATTATGTATTTTTAGAGACAAGCAAACACATTTCTGTCTGCTCTGAAAGTGCTTTAACATGCATAAGCACTGAACACGGGCTGGGTTTCCACAAAGAGCTGTCCTCACGCAGGCCTGTGCAGGATGACACAGGAGAGCCTCTCTGTGGAGCCCTAGAAATGTGCAGGGAGCACAACCAGAAGTTAGCAGACTCAAGTCACCCCAGCAGTTACCTGATGTCTTTGCAGCCAGAGGTGTATTCAGTGTATCTGACAGAATCACTTTTAAACAACCTTCCTCTTCTCTATGACAAAATTATTTTCAGTAATAATAATGAAATGAAATGAATAGTGATAATATCCAGAAAAGAAACGGCAGTCACTTTCCTTTATTTAGCTTTATATGAACAATCACATCATTTTTAAGTAAGATAGAGTAGAAAAAAATACATTAGAGTAGAAAAAAAGGAAAACTAATGGATTTATGTATTTAATTATATTAATGGTTTTGAAAAAAGTAAATAACATTTCCATATATTGGTCATTATGGAAATGAATAATATTTGTTACTTGGAGCCTTAACTTCTAACAACGTCAAGAACTTTGTCAAAATTGATCTTCCTTGTACAGAGAATATTGCCAGATTTGTCAATCTATCCTTGCAGAGTTGATAGAGGAACACCTTTTATTAATTTTAACTTAGAAATGTTTTTTTCAAACGAAGCCCAAAATATATAAGTATTTTGGGAAAGTATTAGACACAAAGGTAAGTCTGATAGAGATTCGTAAAAATCCCATTTCTCATTAAATTCCAAAAAATGCAGTAGTATCCATGCCTTTGTTTCTTTGAGAACCATTCAAAGTGTTTACAAATGCCTCTGGGGTAAAAAATATCCACTTCTCAAGTATCCCTTCTGAAAGAAGCAAAATTAGAGAAAATGGCTGTTAGTGAACACAGACATTATTTGTCCCATTGCTTTAGAACAAGTATCCAGCTCTTGGTGAAAATGACTGGGGTATTCAACACTGCTGTTTTGATTTCTCTGGGCCATGTGAGATTAGCATCTTTTATCATTCCTCCGGACACTCTTCTTCAGAATTTGATTCTTTTTTTCTATGTAAATGTTCATTTCCTTACATTTTGTTGATGCACAGTAAATAGCCTTCACCCAAATTTCTGTGTGTTTATCTTCAAAGAAAAGTTTGAAAGCTTGGTATTTCACTATATATTGTTCAAGGCAGATTCTGGCTATTTGAGAATAAGTTTGTATCTGATTAACTTCAACTAAAATTCTACACCAGGAAAAAAAAAAAGATAATTCAAAAGAGAAAAACTGGAGTACAAAGGACAAAATCTGAGCTGACTCTCATGCATCCACATTCCTTCGGATCACAAAGTACTTCAAAGTGGAGATTAGCTTTTCAAAATTTACTGCGTCCTCGCCTCATAATGAGCATTCCTTCTTGTCTAGGAAAGACTTTCTGTAGCTTTTTCCAACAATGAGGTGAGATTTAAAAGAATGAATAAAATTTTTCCGAAGTTCCAGAAAACATCACACATGAAGAAATGTTTCCCAAAAAGAAAATTCCACAAGGTTCAAAGAATGATTTCCAGAAGACAGAAATAAAATTTGAGATTAATCTCTTCGATTTCTGTATGAACTCTACCGTGAATATTGGCCACATATGTAGCACTCTCCTGTCGCTGACCACAACAGAGGTTTACGAAACAAGCATCCAGTTGTTTCAGGATATCCTCTGTGAGTTCAGCTGCAGTCTTTCCAGAAACATAAGAATGACTTCTTTATATCAACTCTTACTACCTTTTATAATGACAAATCTAACTCGAACATTTGATCTCTACGAAGCATCTGAAGTGCTATCAAAAACAATTCCAAGGTAATTTTTTTATATCTGCCACCACTAAAGCATACATTGGTGTCATGTTTCACTTTCATTCTTTCTTTAGTTTTAGTTTTAAAACAATTAACAATTCCCACAACTACACGGTCAACTAATCTTTGACAAAGCAGGAAAGAACATCCAATGGAAACAAGACAGTCTCTTCAACAAATGGTGCTGGGAAAACTGGACAGCCACATGCAGAAGAATGAAACTGGACCATTTCCCTACACCATACACAAAAATAGACTCAAAATGGATGAAAGACCTAAATGTGAGACAGGAATCCATCAAAATCCTAGAGGAGAACACAGGCAGCAACCTCTCTGACTTCAGCCATAGCAACTTCTTACCAGACATGTTGCTGGGGGCAAGGGAAACAAAAGCAAAAATTAACTGGGATAAAGAAAGGGGGGGGTAAACAGAAGGGGGAATGAAACATGAGAGACTATGGACTCTGAGAAACAAACTGAGGGCCTCAGAGGGGAGGGGGGTGGGGGAATGGGATAGACCGGTGATGGGTAGTAAGGAGGGCACGTATTGCATGGTGCACTGGGTGTTATACACAACTAATGAATCATCGAGCCTTACATCGGAAACTGGGGATGTACTGTATGGTGACTAACATAATGTAATAAAAAATCATTATAAAAAAAATTAACTACTGGGACTTCATCAAGATAAAAAGCTTCTGCACAGCAAAGGAAACAGTCAACAAAACTAAAAGGCAGCCTATGGAATGGGAGAAGATATCTGCAAATGACACATCTGATAAAGGGTTAGTATCCAAAATCTATAAAGAACATTTCAAACTCAACATCCAAAAAACAAATAATCCAGTTAAGAAATAGACAGAAGAGGGGGTGCCTGGGTGGCTCAGTCATTAAGCATCTGCCTTCGGCTCAGGCGTGATCCCAGAGTCCTGGGATTGAGCCCCGCATCGGGCTCCCTGCTCTGCTAGGAGCCTGCTTCTTCCTCTCTCACTCCCCCTGCTTGTGTTCCCTCTCTCAATGGCTGTCTCTCTCTGTGTCAAATAAATAAATAAAATCTTAAAAAAAAAAAAAGAAAGAAAGAAATGGACAGAAGACATAAATAGACGTTTTTCCAAAGAAGACATTCAGATGGCTAACAGACACAGAGAAGATGCTCCACATCACTGGGCATCAGGAAAACACAAATCAAAATCACAATGAGATAACACCTCACAGCAGTCAGAACGGCTAAAAAGAACAACTCGGGAACCAACAGGTGTTGGCAAGGATGTGGAGAAAGGGAAACCCTCTTACACTGTTGGTGGGAATGCAAACTGGTACAGCCACTCTGGAAAACAGTATGGAGGTTCTCAGAAAGTTAAAAATAGAGCTACCCTACAATCCAGCAATTGTACTACTAGGTATTTACCCAGAGGATAAAAAAATGCAGATTTGAAGGGGCATGTGCACCCCAATGTTTATAGCACTATAAACAATAGCCAAATTATGGAAAGAGCCAAAGTGTTCATTGACTGATGAACCGATAAAGAAGATGTGGGGTGTGTGTATATATATATATACCATGAAAAACTACTCAGCCATCAAAAAGAATGAAATTTTGGGGCACCTGGGTGGCTCAGTCGGCTGAGTGTCCAACTCCTATCTTCAGCTCAGGTCATGATCTCAGGGTTGTGGGATCGAGCCCCATGTTGGGCTCTGCACTCTCCTTCTCTCCCTCTCCCTCTGCCCCTCCCCCTGCTTGCATGCTCTGTCTCTCTCTCTCTCTTTCTAAAATAAATAAATAAATCTTTAAAAAAAAAAAGATAAAAGGAAAATTTACTGGATTACAGTGTCCCTCAAAATTCATGTCACTTAGAAAGTCAGAATGTGACATTACCTGGAAATAGGGTCCTTACAATGTAATTAATTATTAAAATGAGGTTTTACTGGATTAGGATGGGCCCTAATCCAAAGGCTGGCATCCTTATAAGAAAAGCAGAGACACACATGGAGAGAGAGGCAGAGATTGGAGTAACCCATCTCTAAGCCAAGAAATGCCAAGGATCAGCCATAACCCAACCACCAGAGGCTGGAAGAGGCAAGGAAGGATCCATCCTGGAGCCTTTAGAAGGAACGTGGCCTGCCAACACCTTGATTTTGGACTTTGAGCCTCCAGGACTATGAGAAAGTAAATTCTTTTTGTTCTAAGCTACTCCGTTAGTTATGGCTGTCCTAAGAAACCTGGGACACACAGAGGGAGACGTACTTCACAATCTCTGTGACCTCTCAGTATTGATCAGAAGTACAGAGTGGTCAGAAATGCACCTTGATTATTCTGAACTCCATATTTTTTGGCTCTGTACTTTTAAGGTCTTTAAAGAGCCAAGAGCAGCACTTACAAAGAAAAAGAAAACAATCTCACTGGCATTGTGCTCTCTTTGTGCCCTGTAGGTACTGCAAAGATAAAGCTGGGAACTTAAGAAATAAAGAACAAAGCAAAATTTGAAAAAAGAAAAAAAGAAGAACAAATCTCCATTATTGTTCTAATTGTAATAGCTAGGGGCAATTTTTTACCTCTTCTGGCTTAGGAACTGTGAAAAATAATTTCTAATTGTGGAATACAAATTATTACATTATTTTGTCTATTTCCCTTCAATAATTTAATTGAAGAATCTTGATGCTAAGTCAAATACAAACAACTACCTTCTGTTGCTTTTAGCAAGATTTACCTTACATAGGGAATGCACGGGAGGGTCTTACAAAATAAGCCGTGCTAAAGAGAAATATCAACTAATTGATTTCCTATTTTTCTAGAAAGGTAAACTATAATGGTCCTTCAAACATACTTATTATATGTCTTTGACACATATTAGGTAGGAATTCAGTATAATCAATTAGTAGGATAAAAATATTCAATTAACCTGGGCAGAAGATGGCAAAACAATGATTAGGAAGGTTTTTTTATCCCATTTACCCAGAGTAGCCTCTCCCACTAAACTTATACACAAAACTTCCTTTTTAAAAGAAAGCGGACTCTACAGGACTTGCATTCTAGGGTCCCTGTGAAATGACCTGTTGGACAGAATTTATAATATCCCAATGCCTATCTTTTATTTTTTCAATTTATTTTTAAATTTCCTATATTTTCTTCATATGACCTCCCTTCAACTTTCAGTATGTGCCTCAAAGATCTCTTTCAACAATAAAAAAATTTTTCAGTCATCAAGATATTCTTCCCTGTTCACAAAGAAATGTAGTCAGCCCTTTCCCTCCTACTAGACCCGGTACATCTCTGCTGCACGGGCTGCATCCAAAATTTGTAACTTCCCCGAGGCCTTTTGTCTGAGTTAACTGTGCTGCTGTCTTGAGGCATAGTAAACAAAGAATAAAAATGCGTATGTCTGGGACGCCTGGGTGGCTCCCTCGGTTAAGCATCTGCCTTTGGCTCAGGTCATGATCTCAGGGTCCTGGGATCGAGTCCTGCATCGGGCTCCTTTCTCAATAGGGAGCCTGCTTCTCCCTCTGCCTGCTGCTGCCCCGCTTGTGGCCACGCTCTCTCAAAAAAATAGATAAAATATTTTTTAAAAATGCGTATGTCTAATATGAACATATGGAAGAGTGGCATGAAAGATATAAAACTGAAGCAAGATGGATTTCAATAAGATAGTTTAAAAATAGGAACAGTTTTACATAGAGCAAGCCCAAGATAACAACAGAACCATCAGGATATGAGAGCAATTGAGGTGAGATAAGGAGGTGCCCGTGACGAGAACCAGAGTCCTGCCACAACAGCTAGTGCGGGGGCCATGTGAGCGTGTGGAGTGAAAGTGAAATACAAGCACTCTGGAAGGCAGGTTAGCATGCTCTCTCAAAGCTGACCTGCATGTGCCCTATGATCCAGTGATTCCATCCCAGCAGAAATGCTGAGCTCCGACTAATCATCAAGAATGTTCATAGTAGCATTACTCAGAATGGCCAAAACTGGAAACTCCCGGGGCGCCTGGGTGGCGCAGTCGTTAAGCGTCTGCCTTCGGCTCAGGGCGTGATCCCGGCGTTCTGGGATCGAGCCCCATGTCAGGCTCCTCCGCTGGGAGCCTGCTTCTTCCTCTCCCGCTCCCCCTGCTTGTGTTCCCTCTCTCGCTGGCTGTCTCTATGTCTGTCAAATAAATAAATAAAATCTTAAAAAAAAAAAAACTGGAAACTACCTAAATTTCAACAGCAGAACGTATAATACATTGAAATATCACACAACAATATAAATAAACAAACCATGCTTATATATGACCACATATTGAAATGCCACAAATATGATGTTGAGACAAGTTAACCGGACACAAAAGGATACAGGCCATGTGGTTCCACGTACATAAAGGTTGAAAGCAGCAAAAGTAAACGATAGTGTTAGAAGGCGGGACAGTGGATCCCTGGGAAGGAGGGAGGCGCAGTGATTGGAGAGGCTCACAAAGGGCAGGGGGAGCTTCTGAGGCGCTAGCAATGCTCTATTTCTCAATCAGGATGACTGTTACATAAATGTCCTTTTTCTAATCATTCATTAAGCATTTCACATATGTTCTGTGTATTTTGCTGTATGTGTGTTATACTTCACAAGAAACGGAAAATAAAAAGAAATTCTAATCTGACAACATGGATGGACCTAGAGGGTATTATGTTAATGGAAATAAATCAGAGAAAGACAAATACCATATGATTTCACTTACGTGTGGTATCTAAAAACCAAACAGACGAATACACAAACAAGAGCAGAAACAGACCCAATTTCTGTTTCAACAAATTGATGGTTGACAGACAGGAAGGGGTGTGAGGATGGGTAAAATGGGTGAAGAGGAGTGGGAGGTATAGGCTTTCCGTTATGGAATAAATAAGCCACGGACATAAAAGGCACAGCAAAGGGAATATAGTGAATGGTACTGTAATAGTGTCGTATGGTGGCAGGAGGTAGCCACACTCATTAGCATAGCATATTAAACAGAGTTGTCCAATTACTATATTGTACACCTGAAACTAATGTAACATTGTGCGTCAACTACACTTCAATTTAAAAAGAGAAAAGAAATCCCAATCTGACACATTTCCACCAAAGAAATAAGACTGGGAGACTCCTGCCAAGACACAGATAAGAATGGCAAATAGTCAAATTCCGTGCTTGCTAAAACACTGGCAAGTCTGAAACCATCTGAAAACATGAAGAAATTTAGAGCTGGCAAGATACTGAATTCCCTGTAAGAACCATCCTGGAAACACAGGTGAATTAGGTATTATCTCTCACTTACAAAATGTGAAATTAATCTATACTTTTAATCTAAATGTCAAAGGCAAATACTGATTCCTGAAACTTGCAGAGAGCTCAGATTTTTACTTCATTCTGGTTTCCTCTTTGGAGCAATCAGAATTGTGGGAGGCACAAGAGATCATCCGATCCAGCCTCTGCCACCCCAGTCTAATGGAGAAATGGAAATAAATTCTCTTCAAAGTTCCCACCGCACATGCATGCTGAGGTGTTCCTCAGGGGCCATCCCAGCGTGCACAACCTTGACTACTACACAGCTGCTCCCTTGGTCTCACATGCTCCACTCTAAGTTCATTTCCTCCTCCACCTCTATCCAATTACAGATGAATGAAAAATTTCATGAATAACAAGTTAAAGCATTAGCAAACGTGTCCTCAGCTCTCTGAGGTAAATTACCTTATTCCTTTATCCTCTTTTTCCTTCAATCACCTTCATGGCTGTCTTCTGAGCCTTCTAATGAGCAGTATACAAAAGTAATTTAAATGTTATAATAAGGTTTTAACAGGCTAACTAAAATAGTACCTTAAGACTCCTACATGACATAGAACTACTGTTCCTATAACATTCTAGAAATAAGAAGACAATTTCAAAAGCCATAGCGGGGAAAGAGACCTAGTTTTGGACCCAAGCCTCACCTCAAAGTTCAAAGTGTTCCTCAAATACAAGGGATTTCATTAGCATGCGTACAAGCAGGGTAAGTGGAGGGTCCAGAAAATAATTTCAAACCACACCACACACCAAGACACCTTGTAAAACAGCACCAAACCACCCTAACATGGCATGATCAGAAATCAGTAGTTTATCCAAAGTGAAGGTATTCCGACACTCAGGTAAAGAGATTCAGTTTTCCACCTCAACTGGGCCCTCGATGCTGCCCCAGAATCCTGTCATTTGCCTTAGCCCCTTCTAGCCTTTTCTCTATAGTAGCTATTTTAAGACTTCACTTTCTCAAATTTCTAACTTGCCCCCCATTCCTCTCAACAAGACATTACATCCTACTGCCAAGGACAGAAAAAAGTTACCTAACCAGAACTCCTTAAACTTTCTTGCTCAGATCCACTTTTTCCTCTTTAGACTCTGCTGAAAAAAGAGCCTGCAATTCCCATAGAAAGAAACTATATCTTATGTAGTCCTAGATATCTTCAAAATTACTTCCATCCTCAAGCTCCATCCGTTCCTCTACGTGCTATCTTTAACCCCTATGACAACAAAAACAGAGCCCCTCGCCCCCACTGCATCCATTCACTAGGGTGGTGATGTCATCCTCCCGACCTTCCCAGAGACTCTGCCCTCTCCAGCACCTCTTCCGTTTTGAACTGTTTTCAGTCTTGCCCTGTCTACTGGCTGCTTCCCATCAGGGTTTTGCTGTAATTGCTCTTCATTCTCCTAATGCTGTTCTTTCTTATGTTGCAACATTTGAACTTCTAGAATAGTTGCAAAGACAGTACGAAGAACTGAATACCCTTCACCCAGAGACCCCAACGAGTTTTGTCAGTTGCCCCAATGACATTGTTTATAGCAGAAAAGATCCGGCACTGCACCGAGCTGTGACATCTCTCTAGTTCCTCAGTCCTTCCTTGACACTTTTTAAGTTACGTAGATTGAAGCACGTTTGAAGGGTTTACCTAATGGAGCTCAATTTGAGATTGCCTGATGCTTCTCCAAGATTAGATCCAGGTTATCTGCTTTGGCAGGACTATCACAGCCGTATTCTTGTTGCAGCTTTTTGGGGGGACACCATGTCACCTTGTCATGTTGGTGGGGATAACCTTAATCACTTAATCAAGACAGTGTCTGCTAGATTTCCCCACTGTATTTTTCCCCCATTATAATTATAAATACTTTGTTGAGAGATGCTTTGAGGCTATATACATATTATTTCATGCCACTTTTACCCTCAGTTTTAGCATCCATTCATATTTCTTCCCTGAATTACTTATAACTACCTATCAAATGATTATTTTTAGTTCCATTATTCCTTCTACATTTATTACTTGATATTCCACTTTAATGAATCACTCTCTTTTCTTTCGTTTACTTGTTAAATGGATTATAACCCTTTACTATCACTCTTTATTTTAATGCTCCAATTTTCTCAGATTTGGCCAGTGGGGGCACATTAAACTGGTTCTAGTGTCCTTTCAACTTATCCCATCATTCTTTTTTTTTTTTTTTAATTTTATTTATTTGACAGAGAGACAGCATGCACACATGAGCGGGGGAAAGGAAGAAAGAGAAAGGAAAAGAGAATCTTAAGGAGACTCTCCGCTGAGCACAGAGCCTGACATGGGGCTTGATCTCACAACCCTGAGATCATGATCTGAGCTGAAATCAAGAGTCCGGCGCTTAGGTGGCACAGTGGTTAAGCGTCTGCCTTCGGCTCAGGGCGTGATCCCGGCGTTCTGGGATCGAGCCCCACATCAGGCTCCTCCACTGGGAGCCTCCTTCTTCCTCTCCCACTCCCCCTGCTTGTGTTCCCTCTCTCGCTGGCTGTCTCTGTCGAATAAATAAATAAAATCTTAAAAAAAAAAAAAAAGAGTCCAGCGCTTAACTAACTGAGCCACCTAGGTCCCCCAACTTATCTGATCATTCTGGAGTACTTTCTTACTTTCTAGTGCAGCAAGATATTCTAAGCTCCAGCCCCAGCATTCAACATTTCTCCAAAGAGCCCTGCTCCCTTTAAGTAGACAGTGTTATTTAAAGACCAAGATCTGGGGCGCCTGGGTGGCTCAGTCATTAAGCGTCTGCCTTCGGCTCAGGGTGTAATCCCAGAGTTCTGGGAGCGAGCCCCGCATCAGGCTCTGCCGCTGGGAGCCTGCTTCTTCCTCTCCCACTCACCCTTCTTGTGTTCCCTCTCTCGCTGGCTGTCTCTCTGTCACATAAATAAATAAAATCTCTAAAAAAAAAATAAAGACCAAGATCTGAACACTAGCTCTGTTCATTGTTACTAGAGTGCCACTATTCTCAGGACCTGTGGGAAAGCCTGGGAAGAGCTAGAAAGTGTGTGTGTGTGTGTGTGTGTGTGTGTGTGTGTGTAAATACACACATGCATTTACATCTGTACAGTTCTATTTTTATCTACATAAGCTGAAAATCATGAGTTCATACTATTAACTCCAATTCCAATCCATTCTAGTTTTCTCTTTTCTTTTTTTTTTAATATTTTATTTATTTATTTATTTATTTGAAAGAGAGAGAGAACATGCTGGGGAGAGGAGGAGAGGGAGAGGAAGAAGCAGACTCCCTGCTGAGCAGGAAGCCCAACATGGGGCTCAATCTGGGACTCTGGGATCAGGACCTGGGCTGAGGGGACGCTCAACTGACTGAGCCCCGCAGGTGCCCCAGTTTTTCTCTTTTCTATATGTAAACCACTTTCCTCCATCCATAAAAAAGCTAGATCTCTCCATCCCACTTACAATAGCACCAAAAACCATACGTTACTTTGTAATTAACTTAACCAGAGACGTAAAGGATCTATATTCTAGAAACTATAAATCACTCTTGAAAGACATTGAAGAAGACACAAAAAGATGGAAAAATATTCCATGCTCATGGATCGGAAGAATTAACATAGTTAAAATGTCCATGCTACCCAGAGCAATCTACACTTTCAATGCTATCCCAATCAAAATACCGAGGACATTTTTCAAAGAACTGGAACAAACAGTCCTTAAATTTGTATGGAACCACAAAAGGCCCCGCATCACCAAGGAACTGTTGAAAAGGAAAAACAAAGCTGGGGGCATCACAATGCCAGATTTCGAGCTGTACTACAAAGCTGTGATTACAAAGACAGCATGGTACTGGCACAAAAACAGACACATAGGCCAATGGAACAGAATAGAGAACCCAGAAATGGACCCTCGGCTCTTTGGGCAACTAATCTTTGATAAAGCAGGAAAAAACATCCCGTGGAAAAAAGACAGTCTCTTCAATAAATGGTGCTGGGAAAATTGGACAGCTACATGCAAAAGAATGAAACTTGACCACTCTCTCACACCATACACAAAGATAAACTCCAAATGGACGAAAGACCTCGATGTGAGACAGGAATCCATCCAAATCCTAGAGGAGAACATAGGCAGCAACCTCTATGACATCGGCCAAAGCAACCTTTTTCATGACACATCTCCAAAGGCAAGAGAAACAAAAGATAAAATGAACTTGTGGGACTTCATCAAGATAAAAAGCTTCTGCACAGCCAAGGAAACAGTCAAAAAAACTAAGAGGCAGCCCACGGAATGGGAGAATATATTTGCAAATGATGCTACAGATAAAAGACTGGTATCCAAGATTTACAAAGAACTTCTCAAACTCAATACGCGAGAAACAAATAAACAAATCATAAAATGGGCAGAAGATATGAACAGACACTTTTCCAATGAAGACATACAAATGGCTAACAGACACATGAAAAAATGTTCAAAATCATTAGCCATCAGGGAAGTTCAAATCAAAACCACACTAAGATACCACCTTACGCAAGTTAGAACAGCAAAAATTGACAAGGCAAGAAACAACAATTGCTGGAGAGGATGTGCAGAAAGGGGATCCCTCCTACATTGTTGGTGGGAATGCAAGTTGGTACAGCCACTCTGGAAAACCGTGTGGAGGTCCCTTAAAAAGTTAAAAATTGAGCTACCCTATGACCCAGCCATTGCACTACTGGGTATTTACCCCAAAGAGACAGACGTAGTGAAGAGAAGGGCCATATGCACCCCAATGTTCATAGCAGCATTGTCCACAATAGCTAAATCGTGGAAGGAGCCGAGATGCCCTTCAACAGATGACTGGATTAAGAGTTGTGGTCCATATATACAATGGAATATTATTCAGCTATCAAAAAGAACGAGTTCTCAACATTTGCTGCAACATGGACGGCACTGGAGGAGATAATGCTAAGTGAAATAAGTCAAGCAGAGAAAGACAACTATCATATGATTTCTCTCATCTATGGAACATAAGAACTAGGATGATCGGTAGGGGAAGAAAGGGATAAAGAAAGGGGGGGTAATCAGAAGGGGGAATGAAGCATGAGAGACTATGGACTCTGAGAAACAAACTGAGGACTTCAGAGGGGAGGGGGTGGGGGAATGGGATAGACCGGTGATGGGTAGTAAGGAGGGCACGTATTGCATGGTGCACTGGGTGTTATATGCAACTAATGAATCATCGAACTTTACATCAGAAACCGGGGATGTACTGTATGGTGACTAACATAATATAATTTAAAAAATTTAAAAAAAAAAAGCTAGATCTCAGTAGTTCAATATATTTACTTATTTGCACAGTCCCCTGCACGAAAGCCAGTCTTCTGACCCCAACTAGCTGTCATTCCCACGTGGCTCAGGGGTGGTTCCCATCAAACATTTCTCGGAGTCATCTATTCTCACTGTCTTCACTTCCTCAACTTTAGCCACTTTTCCACCTAGCGCAGTCTGACTTCCATTCTGGCGGAGTCCGGCAGTCACCCCCTTGTTACCAAATCTAGAAGATCTTTCTCATTCCTTTTCCAACCTGAGTTCCTTGCAGCATCGGACACTCTTTGAACATCCTCTGCTTCTTAAAATACTCTATTCCTCTGGCGTCTGTGACTCCCCAGTCAACTGGTTTTGCCTCTACCTCTTTGGTCATTTATTCTTCAATTCCTCTATGGGCTTTTTTCCTCTCCTTGCTTAATTATTATGCTGCCGGGTTTTGTCCTAGCGCTTCTCTCCATGCAGTCCCTGAGGTAGTTCATCCCCTCCCATGACTACAATTAACTTACTCTTTTGATTTCCACTTCTAATCTTTAATCTAGATCTAATTCCCAAGCTCCAGACCTATATAATGAAATGCCCATCAAATATCATTCCTTAGGTATCTCTTAATCACTCCATACAAAACACATTCAACACAGAAATCATTTCCACCCCATCCTGTCCCTCAAACCTGCTCTTCTTTCTGAGGAATTGAGTTCAAAGAACAGAAATGTAACCTGTTCAGTGGCCCAAACTCAAGCAATTTAAGAACCATTGTTAACCCACCCTACATCGACAAGTATTAACTCCCAAATCTCTCTCAAATCTATTTCCTCAGCAATTCCATAGACTGAGCAATCATCATCTTGTGCCTGGATCACCACCACAGTCTTCTAACTGGCCTCTCATTCTTGTCATTCTTCCACTCTGATCTGCACGATCCTTATAAAACAAATATGATCATGGTTCTCTCCTTAAAACCCTTCATAGACTTCCCACTGCCTTCAGGCAGTCCAGTTCCTTCACATGGCTTACCAGACTCTGCATGAGCTTGCCCCAGCCTACCTTTACGAAACCATCCCTTGTTCTACTTCAAACTCAAACTCAGCCACATTGAAATGACTTTCACCTCCACAGTCACACAATATTCCTTCGAGTCCCTCTGCCTCTTGACTGCATTGCTTGGTCAAATTCTACTTATCCCTTAAAACACAGATATCATCTTGTCTGGTAATCTTCCCAGAATGCTCCTGCTCTGATCCTTCTACAGTACTCTTTATTTCTCTAGAATGCTTACTACACTTTATTGCAATTGCTTGTTTAATCATTTAATTTCCCAACCAAATTGTTAGCCCTACTAAGACCTCAGGAGAAACGGAAACAATGACTTATCCACTGCTCTATCACCAGAGCATAGCAAAGTGGCTGAAACCCAACAGATGTTCCCTAAGTACTTAGTGAATAAAAGAGTCTCAAAAATAATAAACCCCATAGTTGCCACAGACAAAGTGTACACTACACAGATACACATTAACACAAGGCTTGGGAAAATAGAGCTTCTTTCACTCCTCGCCAATTTGAAAAATGGCATCTTTAAATGTAATAAACAATAATGCAACCATACTAGCCTGAATGAAAAGAATTATTTCCCACAAATAGAAAAACACAGAAGTTCTTCTTCCTTTCATGAAAATAACAGACACAACTCAACATGTGAGAGAGCAGACATCTTGTACCAAGAGAGTTAGAATAAGAGTGAATGTTTTGGCCCTTCAGACAAGCTCTAGGATATTCTCCCTATATACACTGTGGACACATACATACACACACACATTCACACACACTCACAATGTCTCAGAAAATACAGAGCATGATTAAACAAAGAAAAAATAGATAATGAGCTTCTAAAGGTATATTTCCATATTTAGCATGGTGTCTGGCCCAAAGGACAGGTAACCCCAAATGTGAGAGACGACACCAGAGTATAACCCCAGCCAACCACAAACACCAAAGGTTGATATTGGGGGAAGGAGGAGACCTATGAAGGGGATTAAGATTGCCACTACTTACTGTACACTATTATAAGCCAGATCCAGGTGACGTCATCTTTACTGTCCCATTTTACATATAAGGAAAGGACACTTGAAGGACTAAATACGTAACCTACAGCTAATGAATACCAAACCATAGTTCTCTCCAATCCTGGGTGCTACACCCCAAACCAGGCAGGACCTAGTCATTGCTTTAGACTAAAGACAAATCTTCCCTTCAATATCCTCTAGCTAAGGTTACCATAAGGTTTATTCACAGATTTAGAGACAAAACAGATGGTTATACCTTCAGGAGGAAACATTTTTATTGTATTTTTTATTTTTTTAGTTTTAGTTTTTTAAAGAATTCTTGTTAATCTAGATGGGTGTGATAAATGTATCATGGTTAATTTTTTCAAAGATTTTATTCATTTATTCATGAGAGACAGACAGAGAGAGGTAGAGGGAGAAGTAGGCTCCCCGCGGGTCAGGGAGTTTGATACGGGACTCAGTGCCAGGACCCTGGGATTATGACCTGGGCCAAAGGCAGAAACTTAACCGACTGAGCCACCCAGGCACCCTGTATCTTTTTTTTTTTTTTTTTGTAATGGTCCCTGACAGATGGAGGAGGGGGGCGAGATTTTTCTAGAGGTACTTTGAGAGCAATACTTTTGAGTACAGGGACTATTTTTCCCCATTGTCCTCTCTAGATAGCTCCAGTTTCAATCTTGACTCAATTTTAGAACTTTTAAAGTGACATGAAAAGGCAGTTTTATGTATAATGACCTATATAAGATGTTTTAATTCTAAAAGCAGGACTCAAGTACACTGCTTTGGAAAAGGGACCCTGAGGCTCACCTATTATTTTGCCTTTCAGAATCAGAGAGGCTTGAGGATACAAGGCATACTGTGAGAGGGGGAACAGATGAAACTGTAAGCTCCATGTCAGAACCTTAGTCCTCTTCTGCCACTAGACTCCCTGAATGATAACAACCAGTCTTATATTCCCCAGGCAGGAGAGTGGAGAATGTCCTCATGGGCAAAGCTAAATACACACACACACACACACACACACACACACACACGATCTCTAGCTACTGACATGTGGGCATCACACCATGATAAAGCTGGGTTTCCACCTGAATAATGAATATTGAAGCTCATATAGGACTTCAAATCTGCATTTTTGTGAGTCAATATTCAGAATGGACACCAAGGATCACCAGACAGTCAAGGAAGATCTCTAATGGGAAAGACAGAGATCAAAACAAATAGAAGAAGTAAAGAAATATGGAAAACAAAACAATGCAGAGAAAACTTCAAAAATACTTACAGTAATAATTAACATTCTCAGAGAAATGAGAAGATACTATAATTATAAAATACAAAAAGGATGCAATTTAAAAATAAAAACCTTTTGGAGAGCCTGGCTGGCTCACTCAGTAGAGCTTACAACTCTTGATCTTGGGGTTGTGAGTTCAAGCCCCACACTGAGTGTGGAGAGTACTTAAAAAAAAAAAAAGGGGGTGCCTGAGTAGCTCAGTTGGTTAGGGGTCTGCCTTCGACTCAGGTTATGATGTCAGGGTCCTGGGATTGAAACCCACGTCAGGCTCCCTGCTCAGCAGGCAGTCTGCTTCTGCCTCTCCTGCCCACCCCTGCTTATACTCTCTTGCATGAGCACTCTCTCTCTCTCAAATAAAATCTTTTTTAAAAAATGTTTAAATTAAATCTTTAAAAACTTAATAAAGTTATAAAAAATAAAAAACTTTTAAGAAACTTTTTAGTTACAACAAAAATAAACTATCTAATTTTAAAAACTGAAGATAAAATCAAGTAAATTTCCCAGAAGACAGAATAAAAAGACAAGATAGAATACAGAAAGGAAAATCTAAGAATATTGCTCAGTCCAGGAGGCCCAATATCTAATCAACAGTTGTACCAAAAAAACAAAACAAAGATAATAAATGAAAAATTATAAAAGATATAATACAAGAAAATTTCCAGATTGAGTTCTAGATTGGAAGAGCCCACAAGGATACCTGGCACAAGAACAACAACCACCAAATCCACTCATTTTCCAATTTTTAAATTTAGATTATCAGAGATAAAGAAATCCTACAAGCTTCCAGAAGCCAACAAAAATATTCCTATACAAGAAAACAAAAATTAGAATATAACTATATTTCAAAACAGAAATACTAAAAGCTAAAAGATAATGAAGGAATGTCTTCAAGATTCTGAAGGAAAATTATTTCCAACCTAGACTTCCATACCCAGCCAAACTATCAAGTAACTGAAGACGGACTTTATGTATTTACACGTCTACAAGTTCTCAAAAGTGCTATCTCCTACACACCCATTCTCAGGAATCTATAGTGTATCAGCAAATGTGGAAAGTCAGATTAAAAAAAAAAAAAGAAGAAGAAACATGGGTCCAAAGAAACAGGGTTCCATGTTTAATCCAGAAGAAAGATGAAGGGAATACCTAGAATTCCTAGAAGAAAAATAAATAAAATTCCAAGAATAATAATAAAAGGAAGTTCCAGGACAACAGTTAAGTAGAAGGTCTAGACAGTAACCAAGCAAAATCAGGGAGATGAAGAAGAGAGAAGTTTTGAGAGATAACAAAAATTAAAAGAATAATAATAGCAACAATACACAATGGAGAGACCACCTAGTGAGTGTGACTAAATTTAAAAGGTATTTCAAGTATGTCAGAGAGTTTGTACTTGATTTAGAGGAAGATAAAAGAAAAACAAAGCAACTGGTAACATGAGGCAATTATTAACTCTAAGGAAAAGAGAAAGTTGCAAAAGAAAGGAAATATGATTTTAGTATACCATGTAATTCAGCTTTGAATAGTATATTCATAATATAATAATGTAAACACTGAGTACTAAGTTAACAAAAATGGCCATTGGACCACATTGGAAGGGCAGAGGGAGGCAAAATATGTATGCTGGGGGCCAAGATGGGTCAACAGAGAGAATCACGCAAGACAGCTATATCCTCATCCTCTAGGTTTGAAGTCAATAGATAATACATCAAACTGAAAAATTAGAAAACAGCAGTAGAAGCAGGTTATTTGGGAAAATGAAGATAAACAGGAGAAATAACTAAAAGTTAAAAATGATTGATCCTGAGGAATAGAAAATAGGAACAGGAAGCATTGGGCTAGATACCTTATTACCTTCTAGTAATATCTGAGCTTTAAAATTATACATACGTACTACTTTGATATAACGTACAATTTAAGAACACAGTAGGAGAATATTTATAAATAAAATAATATGTAAAGTCTGATCCATTTATAAATATAAATACACACAGAGAGCAGCTCTGGAATGCATGTAACTGTTACTAGTGACTGTCTCTGTGTGATGAGGTTACAGGAGTTTTGCTGGTTTCTTCTTTTCCTACAAAGATCTGTTTTGCTATTTTAACAAGAAATATACTTTTTCTTCACGAAGTATTTTAAAGTATTTGCTTACCTTAGCTGATTTTTTAATACTTAAGCCTCCATCCAGTTTAAAAAGAATTGTCATGTTGTATCCAGTCTGGTTTCCATGTCCATGAGGCCACCAAGTTTCTACGGTAACATTCTTTGAAGAAATAATGTAAGTTATTCTAAGTAATCTGTGGCATATCTTCCACAAAATTATACAGTGATTAAGAGCATTATATCAATGCCTCATAGAGTCAAGCACAGAAATTCTAGGTTCCATATTATGCCAAATTATACCAACCCATAGATAATATTTAAAAATCAACATGATAGGTGTTTAGCATGGATTAATATACAAAAAGAGAAAGAACAGAATAACATGGGTTTTCAGAAAAGCAATTATTTCCGTTTTTAACACTGAAATTTACATTTATTCTGTGTTCTTAACATTTAGAATTGGACTTTGAGGTTGACTCTTCTCCCAAGCCCAGAACCAGAAATTGTTTGGGGTCCTCACTTTATCCAAATAGTCACAATGTTGCTTTACTCCATCCTGTTCAGTTCACAATGATCAATTACAGGAATAAAAAAAGAAAAAGAAAAGGGAAAATACAGCCCACTTTTACCCATGAAGGATCATGAGCTTAGAATTAGATTTTTGCATATAAAATAAGCACCAATATTCAAAATAATTTACTGTATTTAATAATCAGTGAAATCAGAAATAATCAGAAATTATACAGAAATAATCACTGTATTTAAATGCAATGCTTAGAATGTATTTGGATTTAGGATACTGCAACAGTGCAAAAAAAATTCGGGTAAAACACACCTGACTTCCTGGGAGAAAAGGAGGCCAAATCACATATTCTCCATTTCCTTATTCTTAAAACTTGGGAATATCATTCCTTAGTTCGTAACACACACAAAACATATGAGAGGTTAAAAGTGAAGGAGAAAATGGAAAAGTACATTTTTCTTTCATTCTCAGTCCCTTCTTTCCAGCCATTTCTTTTGAATAGTATTGCTTTTCATCTAGTGGCTCTAAGGAAGTATCATTATTCACCTTATTAATTTTCACAAATAGCTCAACAGTCCTTTCCCCAGGTTGAAGTTCAATGCTGTGTGTCTGCTGTGTTTGCAGTTTAGGGATGGCTACGATCACTTGGCCAGAAACCGGCTTTGAGCTGACAACATCAAAAGAAGACTCTATTTCAAGACTCCACTCCTGGGTATGGTTATCTAAGGCATAGAGAAAAATAAAAGAAAAGAAACACATATATACATACATATATATGAAATATGCCAAGCATTATTGCTGTACTCCTTAGGATTCATTGAAGAAAAAACTGAAGCAGCTTCTAAACTAATAAGCACTCCACAGATCCTGTCATGACAAAAAGTCCAGCGGAAATTCTCATTTAATCTTTAGAGTTTAATCATTCACTTTGGTTTTTTGTGTTTTTTTAAATCATTCATTGTGAAGAAGAATAACCAAAAGTATATATTTTATATACTTTTGTTACAATCATAAGTCATAAAAACTTTATAAATAGGGCATGAATAGAATATCACAAATGAAAATATAACATAAATTTTCTAAGATTGATACATGCTTGTTCCTTTTTATAAAGCAAAGTAAAAATACAGAGTTTCTAAGCCATTTAATAAGGTATAAACTTAGATGTAGTAGAATTAATCGTGTGAAAAAGCAGAGATATACAGTTGACCCTTGAACAACATGGGTTTGAACTACATGGGTCCATTTATGTGATTTTTTTCAAAAAATATATTGGAAAGTCTTTGGGAGATTTGTGACAATTTGAAAAACTTCATAGTAGAACTACAAAGCTTAGAAATACCAAAGAAAATATAAGAAAAATTCAGGTATTATTGTAAGAGTACAATATATAATACATATACAAAATATGTGTTAGTCAACTCTATGTGTTATTTGTAAGGCTTCTGGTCAACAGCAGTCTGTATTAGTAGTGAAGTTTTGGGGGAGTCAATAGGGCACCTGGCTGGCTCAGTTGGTAGAGCCTGTGACTCTTGATCTTGGGATTGTAAATTCACATCCCACATGGGTGTAGAGATTAACTTAAAAAAAGTTACATGTGAATTTTCAACTGCACAGGGAGTTAGTGCCCCTAATCCCCATGTTGCTCAATGGTCAACCATTTTATTTTAAATGTAGATTATGTAACCAATACATATTTACTGAGAACATTCTGTGTGCCATGTAGTTTGCTAAGTGATGGGAATTACATGGTGACCACGATAAACATGGCCCCTGACCGCATGAGTTAAGAGGCTAACAGGATATAGACCAATACAAAAGTGAAATAATACCGCAATGGGAGAAATATGAGGTTGTCCTGAGAAAACACTCATAGGAAGGAAGGTCACTTAACTTACAGACAGTGAGGGAAGGCCTTTATGACAAAGCAGTATCTAGCTGAGCCCAGAAGAATGCTTTCGCTAAGTTCAAAGGCAGATGAGAAGTATTCTAGGCAGGATGAAAAGCAAAGGTGAAGAGCCGTGAGTGAGGAGAGCAATGCTTTTAACAAAAACTTGAGCAATAATGAAACTGGTAAAGGAGATAAACGTGACGGAGTAAGTAAGCAGGTCCAGCTCATCCTGGCTCGTGTGAGGAGTTTGACAACTTTACCCTAGATCAATGAGGAGCTGCTGGAGATTTTTCATCAAAAAGGAAAACACACGGTGCCTGGGTGGGTAAGCCTCTACTTTCGGCTCAGGTCAAGATTCGGGAGTCCCAGGATCCAGCCCCACGCTGGGCTCCCTACTCAGCAGGGAGTCTGCTGAGGGAGGCTGACCCTCCCCTTTCTCGTGCTCTCTCTCTCTCATTCTCACTGTCTCTCTCAAATAAATAAATCTTTAAAAAAAAAAAAAAAGGAAAACACAATCAGATCTGTGTTTAAAAAAAATTACAAAGGAACCCATCACAATGATAAAGCAGGATAAGAACAGAAGAAGCAGAGAGACATGAAATTTCTATCTGTGCAAAAGGGATAGAAGGTGCCACTTGGAAAATCTTGGAATGGAGAGGAAGAAAAGAAAAAGAAAAGGGAGCATGGCTGAAGAGGAAAGTCACGGGGAGAAAAGAAAGATGAGACAGTTGCCTAAGGAATAACACTTTGGGAATGGAGTCTGTGAATGGGGTAGAATGTTGCAAGAGGGATCTGAAGCAGTGTTTTATATTACGTGTAATATAACCCCTGACTCCATCATCCATTAAACTTAAATCATTTAGTCTCCAGAATAGAATCTGTGTTTGGTTTTGGTTTTAAAATAAGACAGTATGCCAAAGGAGGCTTTGGGCAAGAGCAGAGTGGAAAAGCTGACTCCTATTTTTTAAGTTACACGGGAGAAACCAGGGATGGAGTACCCAAAACGGCTGCCTAGGCAGGATGTCAGGGCCACCAACAAAAGTTCTCTTTCTTTACTGCCACAGGAAGGACACTGCCTGGTGCAGATGTACTTAGCTTTGTATGATCTAGGGCAAGAAACAGGAATTTCCTGCTGAGTGGCTTCTATTTTTCTTTGTGAAAAAGAGATGGGAGAAGGTTATCAGCTGACAAATCTTAGAGACCCTTTTCCTACAAATAAGGAGGGGACTAATAATCATAGCTCTGCTGCAAATGAAGGAAAAGTATATATGCTGATCAATGAGCAAACACTTTAGAACCGGCATTCCTTACAAATGCAGAGCCACAACCAGGACTACGGTACAGACGATCATAGCACGTCTCACTATCTGCGTCCCACATCAACCGAAAGCAGAGACGGATTGGATGCACATGGAAGTAAAACTAATCCTGACTTAAGAACTATTTTATTTTTTAAATGATCCATTCTTTTTTTTAAAGATTTTATTTATGTATCTGAGAGAGAGAGAGAGCACAAGCTTGGGGAAGGGAGGGGCAAAGGGAGAAGCAGATGCCCCGCGAAGCAGGGAGCTGGCCGCAGGACTCAATCCCAGACCCCGAGATCATGACCTGAGCCAAAGGCAGATGCTTAACCGACTGAGCCCCCAGGCACCCCTGAAATGATCCATTCTTCAGAACACTAGCCGATGAGCCTTGAATTAATTTGTTCTGATCCAGCCAATTCTCGAGTTTACCCACCCATAGCCTCCAGTTTTTCTAAGATAAAGTATATCAAGACAACCACACTTTGTTAAAGATAATTTCCTCCTACCGAGTATATACTAATTCTCTCAATTTTTCCTTTACAGAATTTTTATTGTTTTTAAACAGAAGCACACACTATAATCTGATCCAAAGGTATTTATTTTCTAAAATATCCCTAAATCTTTGGCACCTACTTGACCTTTAGCTCCTTATCATATTCCCGCTGGCTTCCTTTACTATCTCTTATTTCAAGGAATAGTAATGGATGACGTTTACCAAGAACTTCCTGTGAGTCAGGCACTGTGTTAGCTTATTTAAGCATCACAACCTTTCGATAAGGTAAATACTATTATCATCGTCCTTGTCTAGATAAGAAAACTGAAATACAGAGGAATTAAGTAGCTTGTACAAGGCCACAGGCTAGTAGTTGTGGAGCTTGGACATGCACCATGACAGTCTGAAACTAGAGGCTGTACACTTAACCTCTAAGTTATGCCAATCGTAATCAAATACTTTCCCCCAGAACCATGTCTTATTGGTGCTCAGAATTTTTACAGCAGAGACGGCATAATGATATAGGGCAGCATTTATTTTAATGATATCAAGTGATGACAGACATCAAATACATCCTTTGGCTGAGTCTTTAATCACAACAGCACAGAGTCATAAAACTTTTGAACTAGCTGTTGACAGATCATCTAGTCTACTTTCCAATAAGTGTTTAATTTCCCCTAGACCACAGGCTGACGAACAATTGGTCTTTGGGCCAAATCTGACCTGCCTCCTGTTTTTTTTATAAATAAAACTTTATTGGAATGCAGCTGCTACGGACTGAATTGTGTTCCCCCCACCTCTGCGAAATTCATATGTGGAAGCCCTAACTCCGCAGTATGATTGTTATCTGGAGGTTAAGTACTTCAGGAGGTAATTAAGTTAAGTGAGGTCGTAAGGGTGAGGCCCTCATCTGATAGGTCTGTGGTCTCACCAGAGGGAGAGATCTACCTCCTTCTTTCCCTCCCTCCCTTCATCTCTTTCTCTCTTTTTTTCTGTCTGCCTTTCTGTCTGTCTGTTTTTCTTTCTTTCCCTCCACCACCCCAAACATGTGAGGACACAGCAAGCAACAGCTATCTGCAAGCCGGGAAGAGAGCAGTCACTACAAACCCATCACCCTGCACCTCGATCTGAGCCTTCCCAGCTTCCAGAACTGTAAGAAATCACTGTCTGTCGTTGAAGCCACCCAGCCTACGGTATTTTTACGGCAGCCCAGCAGGCTACAAAAACAAACACGCTCATCTGTGTATGTGCTGTCTTCAGTTGCCTTTGTGCTACAATGGCTGAGTTGAATAGTTGCAACAAAGGCCATATGGTCCAAAAAGCCTAAAATCTTTACTCTCTGACCCTTTACAGAAAATATTTACTGATCCCCACCCTAAAAAATCTCTCTAATATCTGTAATGAAAAAAACCCTGCCTCACAAAATAGCCGCCTCTTTTTGCTAGTTTTGACTAAAATCTCCTTTTCTTTAATTTCTATGTAAGGATTTTAGTTCTGCCCTACTAATAACCCAAGTTCAAGCTGACCCCTTGGGTGTTTCCTATCACTTCCTCTTCAGTGGAAAATCAGCTGCTTGTAAGAGCCTCTGGCAGGAAGACAATGCAGTTCCCAAAGCTTACTGGCAGTGTCTACTGCTTCTAACAGGGGAAGTTCTAAAGTAAATCAGCAGTCCTCTAGGGCTCATCCAGTCAATCCTTGGGTGCTGCTAACTGAAAAAACTAAGGCTGCAGAATTCAAAAACCAAATACGAACACTTGCAAGTCTATCGTGTCATCAGCAGAGACACTATACCGATATATTTTGTCCTTTCCTCTTCTTCCAAATGGAATACAACCCTTCCTTCCAGAAGTCATGGAGAATTTAAGTAATTTAGTTTCCAAAAGCACACATAGAGTCTTAAATCATCAATAATTTTCCTGGTATTAGCTGGTCACATCTTTTTACTTTTTAAACATATAATCCTGTTTCTAGTTAAGGAGAGCTCCCTCTTATAAATTAAGACCCATTTCTAGAATACAGCTTCCTGCCATACCTCTCCTAGCATTGACAAATTACCCTTTCGTAAAGAATTCTTTCGAAAAGAAAGTAAAGAAAAAATGGGTATTCTTTTTCCAAAACTGGCTTTTCCCAAACCTGGCTACCGTGAACAGCCAAAGTGATCTTGAGAAAGAACAAAGCTGGAGGTATCACAATTCCAGATTTCAAGATACACTACAAAACAATATGACACCGGCACAAAAATAGACACATAGATCAACGGAACAGAAATAAACCCGTGATTATATGGCCAATTAATTTATGACAAAGGAGGCAAGAATACACAATGGGGAAAAGACAGCCTCCTCAATAAATGGTGCTAGGAAAACTGGACAGCTACATGCAGAAGAATGAAACTAGACCATTTCCTTATACTATACTCAAAAATTAAGTCAAAATGGACTAAAGACCTAAATGTGAGACATGAAACGATAAAATTCCTAGAAGAAAACATAGGGGGTAATTTCTGACATCAGCCTAAGCAACATTCTTCTAGATATGTCTCCTAAGGCAAGGGAAATAAAAGCAAAAATGAACAAGTAGGACTATATCAAACTAAAAAGCTGTTGAGCAGCAAAGAAAACCATCAACAAACTAAAACGGCAAGCAACTGAATTCAGGAAGATAGTCACAAATGATACGCCCTATAAGGGGTTAATATCCAAAATACACAAAGAAGATGTACAACTCAACACCAAAAAAAATAATAATAATCCAATTAGAAAATAGGAAGAGGATCTGAACAGACATTTTTCCCAAACAGCAATACAGTTGGCCAACAGACACATGAAAAGTGCTCAGCATCACTCATCGTCAGGGAAACGCAAACCAAAACCACAGTGAGATCCACCTCACATCAGTCAGAACGGCTAGTATCAAAAAGACAAGAAATACCGAGTGTTGGAGAGGATGTGGAGAAAAAGGAACCCTTATGCACTGTCAATGGGAATGTAAACTGGTGAAGTCACTGTGGAAAACCATACGGAAGTTCCTCGAACAGTCGAAAATAGTAATACCATATGATCCAGTAATTCCACTACTGGGTATTTACCCAAAGAAAACAAAAACACTAATTTGAAAAGATAAATGCATTTTTTTACTGCATTTTTACTCCGTGCAGCAGTATTTACAACAGCCAAGATATGGAAGCAACCTAAGTGTCCACTAATGGATAAATGGATAAAGAGGACATAGTGTGTATGTGTGTATGACGGAATTCTATTCAGTCACAAAATACAATGGATCTAGAGGTTTGGGGTTTTTTTGTTTTTAGATTTATTTATTTAATTTTTAGAGAGAGAGAAAGAGAGAGAGAGAGAGAGAGAGCACAAGCTGGGGGAGGGGTAGAGAGAGAAGCAGACTCCTTGCTGAGCAGGGAGCCCCGTGCTGTGGGGTTTGGCCCCAAGATCATGACCTGAGCTGAAACCAAAAGTCAACGCTTAACTGACTGAGCCACCCAGGAACCCCTGGACCTAGAGGTTTTTATGCTAAGTGAAGTATGTCAGACAAGAAAAACAAATACTGTATGACTTCATTTACATGTAAAATCTAAAAAATAAAACAAACGAAAGACAAAAACAGATACATAAATAAACAAACTGATAGTTGCCAGAAGGGCAGTGGTTTGGGGGGAAGGAGGGGTGGGCAAATGGATAAAAGAGAGCAGGAGATACAGGCTTCCTATTATAAAATGAATAAGTCACAGGAGAAAAGGTACAGCATAGAAAATACAGTCAGTGGTACTGTAATAGTGTGGTACAGTGACTAATGGTAGCTCCACTTGTGGTGAGCACAGCCTAACATACAGACTTGTTGAATCACCTGAAACTAATGTAACATTATGTGTCAACTACACTCCAATAAAAAAAATAAGAAATAAAACAAATAAAAATAAATAAAAGATGTAGATTTAAAAAATAACAAATATCTATCACTCCCAGCTCTCCTGCAGTGGAATGCAAATAATTCCAAAAACGGATAAAGTACTGGGGATAGGGATAGCTGAGAAGAAAAATTATTAAATGACTCAAAATCCCCTCCCAGGTCTCCTTCCCAATTATACCAAACTTACATCCTCTCCTCACTCTGACTAATCAACCCCGAGCCCAAACAACACAGGAATTCTATCAAAGCAGGGTAGACAGGCAAGGCTGACCTGCTCTCTCTACAACTTGAGGCCTTCCCTGGCCCAGAGACTCAGGGATGCCCTCGCTGATGGCCTGCTCCCTAGAAGAGACCACGGTCTATAGTTTGTTCCATATTAACCTCAATCAGGCAGGCAACCCAGAGAACGGCAGAGAATGTGGTTCTGGCTACTGACTCATTTTCAGGTTTTTCCAAAACTGATACGGTGAGGTCATTTTAAAAACTAACCCACCAACCGACCACCATGAATCTGACTTGGTTGGAAATTTGTATAAAGAGTACGCAACTGTATAACCAGACTAATGTGTGCTGCTTCCTCATCCAAACAATCTTCAAGATCGTTTCAATTTGTGTAGATGTGGCCAATACATTAACCTTTAAAATCCTCTAAGATATGTCAGTTTGCTCCTTTTATATTCCCATAAGGTCTACTTCTTTGTCAAGATGTGGTCAGGAAAAAAAAAAGAAGAAAGAAAGAAAAGAAAACAGCTTGGGGCACCTGGCTGGCTCAGCTGGTAGAGCATGTGACTCTTGATCTTGGGGTTGTGAGTTCACGCCCCATGTTGCATATAGAGATTACTTAAAAGTAAAGTCTTTAAAAAAAGAAAATAGCTTTATTCAGTTGTCTAAGAGAAAAGTGTAAAAAGACATAGAAGTAGAAAAATAAGAGATGACTGAGTTACTTGAATTCAAATGTGTCCATAACTACCAGAAAGACTCTCAAACTATATCCTAACCCTTGCTTTAACTGATTATAATTAAGCCGCAAGTATCAATGTCTTTATCAGTCAGGTGTCTAGCTTCAAGAAAAACTGAATTCTTCTATAAGTAGAATGTCTTCTACTTACACCCTCGCTAGGTTAAAATGACTGCTATAACTTACAACACAGAAAAAGAACTACGGAATGCTAAAGGCAGAAGAAACTTGGCAATCTCCGCACCACTTTGTAGATGAGGCTCCTGAGGCCCCAGCGACAGAACCTCGCTCGAAAGCTCCTGAGCCAAAGGACAAGTGCCTCGGTTTCCTGACTCTAAGTGTTCACTTGGCATGCATCTCTCACAGAAGCACCTCTCAAAGAGAAAGCCACTGGCAGGCACACACTGAAACTGGTGTATAAACACTGAAGAAAACCTAAAGCAAAGATACTTTTAGGATCCAGGAATCACATTACTGGGTATTTACCCAAAAAATACAAAAACACAAATTCAAAGGGATACATGCATCCCGATGTTTACAGCAGCATTATTGACAACTGCCAACTATGAGAGCAGCCCAAGTGTCCATCAATAGATGAATGAGTAGAGGTGGTATATATACACAATAGAATATTACTCAGCCATAAAAAGAATGAAATCTTGCCATTTGCAACGATGTGATGGAGCTAGAGAGTATAATGCTGAGTGAAATAAGTCAATCAGAGAAAGACAAATACTACATGATTTCACTCATATGTGGAATTTCAGAAACAAACAAATGAGCAAAGGAAAAAAAAGAGAGACAAACCAAGAAACAGAGTGATAGTTACCAGAGGGGAGGTGGGGGGGGGGATAGGGGAAATAGGTGATGGGGATTAAAAAGTACACTTACCATAATGAAAAAAATAAAATAAAATGATAAAAGCAAAGGTACTTTTTGCTTTTCATCCTAAGTCCAAATATCAAATACATTCAACGTGAAACAAAGCACTTGGGGGAAGGGGTGGAATGTAACAATAAAATGTTAGCCTCTTAATGAAAGGGTCTGTGAAAAAGAATGCTGAAATCTACAAATGTAAGGGATGTGTCTGACCCTCTACTAAGTGCATAATTATATGTTGCCACAGTTCCTCCGTTTGTCAAAATACCATCTTTGTAACCTAGACTATCTCACAAGAGCCGGTCAACAGTTATGGGAACATCAAAGAGTACAAATATGTTTCTTGAATAATTACTGTCTGTAAACCTTGACAGACACTATAAATTATATCCCAACCCAAAAAAGCAAGATGTTGAATCTACTTAGAGAAACAAAATATACCCAAAGTTCACAGTTAAGAATACAGGAGGGCTTCAGAGGGGAGAGGGGTGGGGGAATGGGATAGACCGGTGATGGGTAGTAAGGAGGGCACGTATTGCATGGTGCACTGGGTGTTATACACAACTAATGAATCATCGAACTTTACATCAGAAACCAGGGATGTACCGTACGGTGACTAACAGAATATAATAAAAAAAATTAAAAAAAATACTGGGCCACTTGGAATAAGTTAAAATAAATTAATAAAATTACAAAAAAAAAAAAAAAAGAATACAGGATGGTATCCGGGGGGTTAAGAATTAACACGGAGAGGAGGAGTTAAGATGGCGGAGGAGTAGGAGACACCTTTTTCAGCTGGTCCCCTGAGTCGAGCTGGATAGGTACCAGACCAGCCTAAACAACCACGGAACCAGCCTGAGACGCAGGAAGACGCATCTGGATCTCTACAAATGAACATCTCCAGCGCTGAGTATTGAGGTACGAAGCGGGGAGCCATGAAACTGTGCACAGATATCGGAAGATAAACGGAAGGGGGAGGGAGCCGCCGCGTTCGGGCGCCGGGAAGCGGTAGCCACTTGCACGGGGGAGCGGGCGTGGCTCGTGGTCGGCACCCGCAAAACAGCAGACTGAGACCGTGAGCCGGGTGCGCGCGCCACCAGGCATCTCGCGGAACCCCGGAATCCTGGTGCGCTCACTGGATCTAGACTGAGACCGGGAGATCCGGGAGCGCGCGGGGGCGGCTGGCGGCTGGCGGCATTAGAAACACAAAGGACAGAGACGCGCCGGCCCTGGAAGTGAGGGCTGGGACCCCGGGTGTGGGGCGCACATCCCGGGACGCTGCAGGGTTGAGCAGCACCAACAGAAACAGAGTTAAAGTGGCCAGAACATTAGTAGAGAACGGGCCGCAATCCCTCTGTTCTGTGACAGAGGCTGAAATTCGGCCGCTGCTGCTCTGACTCTCAGAAGAGGCACAGCAAACCGCCAGGGAAAGCCGCCAGAGAACAAAAGCCTGGAAATACCGGCTCAGAGAGTGCCCATCCCCATCCCCCCTCGCAGGGGACACTGAGACTCTACCCAAACAGGGCTGCCTGAGTATCGGCGCGGCAGGCCCCTCCCCCAGAACACAGAAGGCAGGCTGAAAAATCAAGAAGCCCACAACCCGAGGCGCCGGGGTGGCACAGTCATTGAGCGCCTGCCTTCGGCTTAGGGCGTGATCCCAGCGTTCCGGAAAGGAGTCCCTCATCGGGCTCCTCCGCTGGGAGCCTGCTTCTTCCTCTCCCACTCCCCTGCTTCTGTTCCCTCTCTCGCTGGTTGGCTGCCACATAAATAAATAAATAAAATCTTTAAAGAAGAAGCCCACATCCCTAAGATCCCTATAAAACAAGGGGCACGGCCTGGGACCCAATCAATAATTTGGGCTCTGGACAACCCCGCAACCTCTCCTCATCAGAATGACAAGAAGGAGAAGCCCCCCCCAGCAAAGAAAAGACAGTGAGACTGTGGCCTCTGCCACAGAAATAATGGATATGGATGTAACCAAATTATCAGAAATGGAATTCAGAGTAACGATGGTCAAAATGATGAGTAGAATTGAAAAAAGTATAAACGAAAAGGTTACTGAGAATATAGAATCCCTAAGGACAGAAATGAGAGCGAATCTGACAGAAATTAAAAATTCTATGGGCCAAATGCAGGCAAAACTAGAGGCTCTGACAGCCAGGGTCGCAGAAGCAGAGGAAAGGGTTAGTGAATTGGAGGATGGGTTAATAGAGGAAAAAATGAAAATAGAAGATGGTCTTAAAAAAATCCACGCCCACGAATGTAGGTTACGGGAGATTACTGACTCAATGAAACGATCCAATGTTAGAATCATCGGCATCCCCGAGGGGGTGGAGAAAAACAGAGGTCTAGAAGAGATATTTGAACAAATTGTAGCTGAAAACTTCCCTAATCTAGCAAGGGAAACAAACATTCGTGTCCAAGAAGCAGAGAGGACCCCTCCCAAGCTCAACCACGACAAACCTACGCCACGTCACTTCATAGTGCATTTCGCAAATATTAGATGCAAGGATACAGTATTGAAAGCGGCCAGGGCAAAGAAATTTCTCACGTACCAAGGCAAAAGCATCAGCATTACGTCAGACCTGTCTACACAGACCTGGAATGAGAGAAAGGGTTGGGGGAGCATATTTAAAGCTCTTTCAGAGAAAAACATGCAGCCAAGGATCCTTTATCCAGCAAGGCTGTCATTCAGAATTGATGGAGAAATAAAGACATTTCAGAATCGCCA
This sequence comes from Ursus arctos, assembly GCF_023065955.2. NCBI lineage: Eukaryota > Metazoa > Chordata > Mammalia > Carnivora > Ursidae > Ursus > Ursus arctos. Next base: position 81,231,210 of record NW_026623111.1, read on the forward strand.
GTCACTAACCAATTTTGAAACTACGAAACCAGCCCTACAGGAGATATTACGGGGGGTTCTATAAAAGTAAAAAGGCCCCAAGAGTGATACAGAACAGAAAGTCACAGCCAATACAAACAAAGACTTTACTGGCAACATGGCAACATTAAAATCATATCTCTCAGTAATCAGTCTTAATGTAAATGGTTTGAACCATCCCATAAAACGCCACAGGGTTGCAGATTGGATAAAAAGAAATGACCCATCCATTTGCTGTCTACAAGAGACTCATTTCGAACCCAAAGATGCATTCAGACTGAGAGTAAGGGGATGGAGTACCATCTTTCACGCAAATGGTCCTCAAAAGAAAGCTGGGGTAGCAATTCTCATATCAGATAAATTGGATTTTAAACTACAGACTATAGTTAGAGACGCAGAAGGGCACTATATTATTCTTAAGGGAAGTATTCAACAAGTGGATATGACAATTATAAATATATATGCCCCCAACAGGGGAGCAGCAAGATACACAAGCCAACTCTTATCCAGAATAAAGAGACATATAAATGAAAATACATTAATAGTAGGGGACCTCAACACTCCACTCTCAGAAATAGACAGAACACCCTGGCAAAAACTAAGCAAAGAATCAAAGGCTTTGAATGCCATACTCGACGAGTTGGACCTCATAGATATATATAGAACACTACACCCCAGAACCAAAGAATACTCATTCTATTCTAATGCCCATGGAACATTCTCAAGAATAGACCATGTTCTGGGACACAAAACAGGTCTCAACCGATACCAAAAGATTGAAATTATCCCCTGCATATTCTCAGACCACAACGCTCTGAAATTGGAACTCAACCACAAGGAAAAATTTGGAAGAAACTCAAACACTTGGAGACTAAGAACCATCCTGCTCAGGAATGACTCGATAAACCAGGAAATCAAAAATCAAATTAAACAATTTATGGAGACCAATGAGAATGAAAATACAACAGTCCAAAACCTATGGGATACTGCAAAGGCAGTCCTAAGGGGGAAATACATAGCCATCCAAGCCTCACTCAAAAGAATAGAAAAATCTAAAATACAGTTTTTATATTCTCACCTCAAGAAGCTGGAACAGCAACAGAGGGACAGGCCTAATCCACGCACGAGGAAGCAGTTGACCAAAATTAGAGCTGAAATCAATCAAGCAGAAACCAGAAGTACAGTAGAGCAGATCAACAGGACTAGAAGCTGGTTCTTTGAGAGAATCAATAAAATTGACAGACCACTGGCAAGACTTATCCAAAAGAAAAGAGAAAGGACCCAGATTATTAAAATTATGAATGAAAAAGGAGAGGTCACGACGAGCACCATTGAAATTGGAAGGATTATTAGAAATTTTTATCAACAGCTATATGCCAATAAACTAAGCAATCTGGAAGAGATGGAATCCTTCCTGGAAACCTATAAACTACCAAGATTGAAACCGGAAGAAATTGATTCCTTAAACAGGCCAATTAATTATGAAGAAATTGAGTCAGTGATAAACAACCTTCCAAATAACAAAACTCCAGGCCCGGACGGTTTTCCTGGGGAATTCTACCAAACATTCAAGGAAGAAATAATACCTATTCTCCTAAAGCTATTTCAAAAAATAGAAACAGAAGGAAAGCTACCAAACTCATTCTATGAGGCCAATATTACCTTGATCCCCAAACCAGGCAAAGACCCCCTCAAAAAGGAGAATTACAGACCGATTTCCCTAATGAATATGGACGCCAAAATCCTCAACAAGATACTTGCTAATAGAATCCAACAGTACATTAAAAGGATTATCCATCACGATCAAGTGGGATTCATACCTGGGATGCAAGCGTGGTTCAATATTCGCAAATCAATCAGTGTGATACATCATATCAACAAGAAAAGACTCAGGAACCATATGATCCTCTCAATCGATGCTGAAAAAGCATTTGACAAAATACAGCATCCTTTCCTGATTAAAACCCTTCAGAGTGTAGGAATAGAAGGTACATTTCTCAATCTCATAAAAGCCATGTATGAAAAGCCTACTGCAAATATTATTCTCAATGGAGAAAAGCTGGAAGCCTTTCCCTTAAGATCAGGAACTCGACAAGGATGCCCACTCTCGCCACTATTATTCAACATAGTACTAGAAGTCCTTGCAACAGCAATCAGACAACAAAAAGGGATCAAAGGTATTCAAATTGGCAAAGAAGAAGTCAAAATGTCTCTCTTTGCAGATGACATGATACTCTATATGGAAAACCCAAAAGAAGCCACTCCCAAATTATTAGAAGTTATAGAGCAATTCAGTAACGTGGCAGGATACAAAATAAATGCTCAGAAATCAGTTGCATTTCTATACACGAATAACGAGACCGAAGAGAGAGAAATTAGGGTATCCATCCCATTTACAATAGCACCAAAAACCATACGTTACCTTGGAATTAACCTAACCAGAGACGTAAAGGACCTATATTCTAGAAACTATAAATCACTCTTGAAAGACATTGAGGAAGACATAAAAAGATGGAAAGATATTCCATGCTCATGGATCGGAAGAATTAACATAGTTAAAATGTCCATGCTACCCAGAGCAATCTACACTTTCAATGCTATCCCGATCAAAATACCAAGGACATTTTTCAAAGAACTGGAACAAACAGTCCTTAAATTTGTATGGAAACAGAAAAGGCCCCGAATCTCCAAGGAACTGTTGAAAAGGAAAAACAAAGCTGGGGGCATCACAATGCCGGATTTCGAGCTGTACTACAAAGCTGTGATCACAAAGACAGCATGGTACTGGCACAAAAACAGATACAAAGACCAATGGAACAGAATAGAGAACCCAGAAATGGACCCTCGGCTCTTTGGGCAACTAATCTTTGATAAAGCAGGAAAAAACATCCGGTGGGAAAAAGACAGTCTCTTCAATAAATGGTGCTGGGAAAATTGGACAGCTACATGCAAAAGAATGAAACTTGACCACTATCTCACACCATACACAAAAATAAACTCCAAATGGATGAAAGACCTCAATGTGAGACAGGAATCTATCAAAATTCTAGAGGAGAACATAGGCAACAACCTCTACGACATCGGCCAAAGCAACCTTTTTCATGACACATCCCCAAAGGCAAGAGAAACAAAAGATAAAATGAATTTATGGGACTTCATCAAGATTAAAAGTTTCTGCACAGCCAAGGAAACAGTCAGAAAAACTAAGAGGCAGCCCACGGAATGGGAGAATATATTTGCAAATGACACTACAGATAAAGGACTGGTATCCAAGATCTACAAAGAACTTCTCAAACTCAATACACGAGAAACAAATAAACAAATCAAAAAATGGGCAGAAGATATGAACAGACACTTTTCCAATGAAGACATACAAATGGCTAACAGACACATGAAAAAATGTTCAAAATCATTAGCCATCAAGGAAATTCAAATCAAAACCACACTGAGATACCACCTTACGCCAGTTAGAATGGCAAAAATAGACAAGGCAAGAAACAACAATTGTTGGAGAGGATGTGGAGAAAGGGGATCCCTCCTACATTGTTGGTGGGAATGCAAGTTGGTACAACCACTCTGGAAAACAGTGTGGAGGTCCCTTGAAAAGTTAAAAATTGAGCTACCCTATGATCCAGCCATTGCACTACTGGGTGTTTACCCCAAAGATACAGACGTAGTGAAGAGAAGGGCCATATGCACCCCAATGTTCATAGCAGCAATGTCCACAATAGCTAAATCGTGGAAGGAGCCGAGATGCCCTTCAACAGATGACTGGATTAAGAAGTTGTGGTCCATATATACAATGGAATATTACTCAGCTATCAGAAAGAACGAGTTCTCAACATTTGCTACAACATGGACAGCACTGGAGGAGATAATGCTAAGTGAAATAAGTCAAGCAGAGAAAGACAACTATCATATGATTTCTCTCATCTATGGAACATGAGAACTAGGATGATCAGTAGGGGAAGAAAGGGATAAAGAAAGGGGGGGGTAATCAGAAGGGGGAATGAAACATGAGAGACTATGGACTATGAGAAACAAACTGAGGACTTCAGAGGGGAGGGGGGTGGGGGAATGGGATAGACCGGTGATGGGTAGTAAGGAGGGCACGTATTGCATGGTGCACTGGGTGTTATACACAACTAATGAATCATCGAGCCTTACATCGGAAACCGGGGATGTACTGTATGGTGACTAACATAATATAATTAAAAAATCATTAAAAAAAAAAAAAAAAAGAATTAACACGGAGATGGAAGAACATTGAAGTCAGCATGGCAAGGATCTGCAAAGGATGGCAGGTTGCTTACGTAAGATGAAAAACGATGCTTCATCTCATTGGGGGGGAGCTATTCAAAGAGAGCTGCCTTGATAAACTTCACCCTGCTGAGCAGCTAACAGCTCCTCCGTTTGCTGGCTTGCTTCTTGCGTCTTAATAGGTGAAGGAAAGCTGCAGTGAAGAGGTAGTCCTGTGCACGTGAAGAAACAGCCATGACAACAAGCTGAAATGACCAAGCCACAGAACGTTTCAATTCAAACACAGGATATTTTCCTGTGCTCCTGCTAGAATTACAGGACAGCCTTCAGCAGCTGGTTTTCAAAGAGCTCACAGCTTGCATTAGCCAGAGAGGCAGGCTCACAGTTACAACAGCTGTTTCCCCCTTCTTTACGAGCAGCAAGATCTCCTTGCTTACTCAGCAGGACAAAACCCTCAAAGATGAAACTAAGGCAAAACAGACGCAAAGCAAAATTTCCCCCAACAAAGATAAATTGGTAAATTCCAGAGAAAAAAAAATCTATTCAGGCAACAAGGCAGCTAATCACGGGAGAGATTAGCCAAGCAACGCACCTACCCATTAAAGACATTTTCAAGGGTGAATACTGGTATTTTATGGGTAAAGTAATTCAAAGATGAAAGAAAAAGTGAGTCAAAATGAGTGCATTCAAAAAATGCATCAAACAAGGCATTAAGCAAGATGGACGAATCTTGGGGTGCCTGGGTGGCTCAGTCGTTAAGCGTCTGCCTTTGGCTCAGGGCGTGATCCTGCCCTTCTGGGATCGAGCCCCACATCAGGCTCCTCCGCTGTGAGCCTGCTTCTTCCTCTCCCACTCCCCCTGCTTGTGTTCCCTCTCTTGCTGGCTGTCTCTCTGTCAAATTAATAAATAAAATCTTAAAAAAAAACAAAGATTGACAAATCTTTGCTATATTACAATATTATATTCCCTATAGGCAAAGGGCAGCAATGACCTTCAATACAGGCTTCTGTAGGGCAGGCCAGGGTCTAGCTGAGAACTAAACTAACTCCTCCAACTCAAAGGCTAGGTCTTTGAGAATGAAGGAGGGGGCACTTTAGGCTGAGGCAGCAAGTACATGTGGATAGGCTAGGGGAAGGGAGCATCTCTGGGGTGGTGGGAGTGCCCGAGCACAGGTCAAAGATCCACAGTTCACCTCAGCTCAAGAGGAAGATGCACATACTGAAAAACTTACCTATACTATTTTTTTCGGACTGTAGTAACACAAGACTAAACAATGTAGCATTTCATCGGAACATACTTATCATATATTTGGACTTACTGTGTTTATGGAAGCATATGAGAAGCTCGTAAAACTATGTGATCACCCTTCCCTAATCAATTTTAGGGCATAATGTGAACAATTCACATCAGATTACCAATATGAAAGACCTAGCACGGAGAAGACGATCAATAAATGAATATATGTCTCTCTCTGTCTCTCACACACACATAGCACCACCACCACCGCCACACAGGGCCTGCGGTTTGGGCCAGATGATTTGCTTATAAATGTCTTCATCTTTGGAATCAGAGCATTCACTCCTACCAGCTATCTTCTCCCATCTCTCTTCCCCACATACCTCGGAAACCCAAGTCCAGACAGACTTTCCGCTCCGCTCCCCCGGCAGATGGGGTCATTCTTCCAGCCCCTTCCCAAGAGAAAAGGACAGGAGAATCTTCCTGGGTTTCTACACCCAGTAAAAAGCCTCTGAGCTTCCCTTTTCAATACCAGGGTCAATCTTTCACTGTTCAAAACACTGAAAATGTGGGTTCCCTAGAACAGCTACTGCTATTTATTTTTTATTTATTTATTTAAAGATTTTATTTATTTATTTGACAGAGAGAGCAGGAGAGGGAACACAAGCAAAGGGAGCGTGAGAGGGAGAAGCAGGCTTCCCACCAAGCAGGGAGCCCGATGTGGGGCTCGATCCCAGGACCCTGGGATCATGACCTGAGCCAAAGGAAGACGCTTAACGGCTTAGCCACCCAGGCGTCCCAAGCTACTGCTATTGAAAACCCGATTCGAATATTTCAGTGCTAAGGAGGAATTATTCAAACAGATATTTTCTAACAAGGTTTTAAAGAAAGTCATGTCAATGAATTGGTATCTCTTAATACCTAGATAAACGACAAGAGCCTAAGAGATAACAGGAGTAATTCTTGTTTTCCTTTGACCTCAGTATTTTTTTCAAATATAAACTGGCTTTTATTATCTTAAACATTAAGAATAGGTGAAAATCATTGAGAAAGCTGAGTTTAGGGCAAAATCAAACAAATGACCACAGGATACTGAAAAATAAAAAAGTTTAGAAACCACCATTATAAGGACAGAGAATGTAGAAAACGAAATATCTATCTATATATATGAATTAATATAAATATATATTTGATATATTAAATATAAATTTGATATATTAAATATAAATATATAAGTACATGTGTGAATCTGTACATGTATTACACAGATATATAAAGTAAACTAATTCTTAAGAATTTCAAGTTAATTTTTAAAAAGTCAAAGAGACTTTTTTCTGGCCTACTGCTCACAATTAAATTGGGGAGTTATAGTCAGTCATTTGATCTTCAGTGGTAAACTTACTAATTTTAAATTCAGAAATAAATTGAACATTTGGAAAAGCAATAAGGTTATCTTCTTCTAGCCTCAATGGGGAGAACACAGAAAGTGTCACACATCATATTAAGAATTACTGCTTGATATGCATAGGGCATATCTTCTAAACAGGAAGCATATTTTTCTCTATGTTAAATACAACATATATTGCAGTCACAAAATATCAAAAATGTAGCTGATATGGGGAATTGATTACACTGAATCTAAATTAAATTTTTTGTTTGTTCTTTTGTTTAAGATTTTATTTATTTATTTGAGAGAGAGAGAGCATGAGCAGGGCAGAGAGGGGCAGAGAGGAGCGGAGGGAGAGGGAGAAGCAGGCTTCCCGCTGAGCAAGGAGCCTGATGTGGGGCTCAATCCCAGGACCCTGGGATCATGACCTGAGCCAAAAGCAGACGCTTAACAGACTGAGCCACCCAGGCACCCCTTAATTAAATTTTAAGTATCATTTAAATTGATTTAATTCCAATAAAATTCACATAGTCACTAATGACTAATAAACTGAACTTTATTTTTTTTTATAATGATTTTTTATTATATTATGTTATTCACCATACAGTACATCCCCGGTTTTCGATGTAAGGCTCGATGATTCATTAGTTGAATAAACTGAACTTTAATGACTCATATTCAGGAAGAAATGTTTAGTCTCATTTTCAAAATTTTAAATTAAACTAGAACAGTGTTATTCAAATATTTTCAGGTATCAGGGTATCTAGAATCCATAGCACTTTTTGCAAACTACCTAAAACACTGATAAAACTTCAAAATCAGACCCCTCCATTCCCTAGACTTTATTATACCTGAGGAAAAAATATCGGTGGGAATGGGGAAGAATGAACAATTCTTTGAATTTAGTAGCAAAACTCAGTTCCAGTTACACCTCTGAATAGTTCAGAAGCACTACAGGGCTATGAACAGCCACATTTACACATGCAATTTAAATTGCAACTTTTCATGCCCTTTCCACGCTTAAAAATGCCAGCAGTGCTTAATAACCTCAATTACCAACCAGCTCTGATTTGCTTTTGTCTTCTGCCTTTAGAAAACAGATTTGGCTTGATGGAATAGCACTCTTGGGTCACTAGGGCCTTTAAGATAACAGAACCCTTGTACCTACACACCACATTCTTGCTGATTCCATCCAGTTAGGCCTGCCTGTAACCGGACTGAGCACCGTGAGGTATCATTCAAGATCCCCCTTCACTTGGTTTCTCTCACTTCGCAAATCCTCCCTGATCTTTGGTTTTCGGAACTACTGGGGCTCCCATCCCACAAGCCTATTACAGTCTTGTTTGGTGCGGTAAATTGTTCACATCTCCCATCCCCACCCCAACCAATGTGCAGGCGAGAGTATACATACTCTAGGTCCTTCCTACGCTAAACACACACAGTGTCAGGCAAACAACGCAACAAATATCTGACGGGCTTTTCACTGACTTGTTGACATCAGTGAGATGTCTGAAGCTTTATTCAATGCTCCTTTCTTGTGAATAGCTCCTTTGGCTGACAAAGTAGTATTCTTTACCTTACAAAACTTTCTCTACGCCTTGTTTGCATTCCAGTTTATTTTCAACTCTTACCAAGGCCAGTATGTCACAGCCTTCAGAGGCGTAAACTGTGCAATGATAGAGTCAGCCCAGCGATGTGAGCGAATCAAGAACTCAGCATAGTTGGAGTTCTGAAAGTGAGAACAGAGGCTGCGAAGAGGAGTACAAGGCAGCAGGCCCAATTCTTTTAGAAGGAACACTTAGCTCAGAGAAACCTAGAGCTGCTCTTGCTTTCTTTCTTTTTCTTTTCAAAATATGTTTAAAATTATCTATCTCCTTCCTATTTTATATTGTAAATTTTCATGACAAATCACACTTTGTGTATATTTTTCATGCTGACAAATTTAATGTGCCATAAAATCTTTTAAATGAGTCTCTGAAAAGTTTATATATTCAAATTATAAACCAATTTTATTACATAGAGGAGGCTCAAAAAAGAAAAACAAGAAATCACATCTCTTAGCTTACCATATACAGGGGAAAACATGAAGTAGTTCAGATGGCAAATGTTATAGGCTTCAATTCTGACATCTTTCCAGATGCCCTGGGTAGGAAAGGATGGCCCCCAGTCCCAACTAAAGGAACTCTGCTCCTGTAATTTCAAGAGGAAAAAAGAAGACAGATCCCAATTACCATGAAATTTAAACACTATGAAAAACCTGTTCTTTTAAAATATTACATACATGTATATTAGTTTGCTAAGTCTGTAATAACAAAATACTACAGACTATGTGGCATAAACAACAGAAATTCATTGTCTCACAGTTCTAGAGGCTGGCAAGTCTAAGATCCAGGTGTTGGGAGGTCTGGTTTCCTCTGAAGCCTCCTTCCTGGTCTTATAGCCACCTTCTCACTGGGCCTTCACATAGTCTTTTCTGTGCACACACACACAGACACACATTTCCTCTTCTTATAAGGACATCATTCATACTTGACTATCTCCCACCCTAAAGGTCTCGTTTTAAGCACCTCTTTAAAGACCTTATCTCCAAACAACGTTACATTTTTAGCTCCTGAGGATCAGGATTTCAACATAAAAATTCAGGGGGACACAAAACCCAGTCTATAATAGTGTTCGTGTATATGTGTATGTCCCAAATAGAGCATCTAAAATGGCCTACAGCGACCCCCTCCTGGTACGCACACCCTGTGCAATCCACTCTCCTCGAGTATGGATTAGACCTAATGAATCACTTCTAACCAAGAGAATACAGGAGAGGTGATATCATTTCCAAAATTAAGTTATAAAAAACTGCACCTTCGGTTCTGGGTGCTCTCTCCCACTCTCTCCTGGCCGTTTTGTGGAAGCCAGCTGCCATGTTGTGAGGCCGCTCTGTGGAGAGGCCACGTGAGTAGGTGGGCTTGAACGTCAATCTGAGGCCTACCGATAACCGTGTGAGTGAGCTTAGACACAGACACTTCAGGCCTAGTAGAGCCATGAGATTACCGCAGCCCTGGTCCATACTTGACTGTAACCTCACAACTGGCCTTGAGCCAGGGGCACCTGCCTACACCACACTCAGACTTCTGACTGGCAGAAACTAGGGTAATAAATGTTATTTTAAGCTAGTAAGTTTTGGCATACTTTGTTATACAGCAATACATGAACCTATGCAACATAGTTAAGTCTGGCAGAAATGTTTTAAAAACATAAAATCTGATTATGTACATTGATTCTTCAAAAGCATATGACATTGAAACAACTCAAGGGTCACGCTTTAAACTTCTCCAAAATATCTCTGAACCTACTGTGGTATTTAAATGTAATAACTATAAAGGACATTCTATTTAAGTGTAGTAACTATAAAGAACGAGGAACCATTTAAAAATACAGATAATTAACACGTTGAGGCTATGAGCTCAGCTTTTAAAAAGGAGTAAGCACCACAGGAAGTACTAAGATCCTTCTGAATGGAACATTTGTAGAACAGAGCCTGAGGAATCGGCCAAACTGTTCTCATTTAAGTATTATTTCCGAAGATCTGTATTTATCTGAGATAGAGATAAATTAGTTTCCATTACAGAGAAAAACAAAGAATTAAAACCACTTGAGAGCATTCACATTTGTCTGAATTCACCACTTCAGTATCAGATTCTCATGTGTGGAATGAAAACCATCTTGAGGCTATTTATTAAAGAGTTTGTAAGTTCAGATGTGCAATTCCTTTATTGGAGACAGGGGTTAGGAGGAGGGCGAAAATATTCAGTATCTGATAAGGCAGACTATTTTCCCCACTCTTATTCATACAACTTCTTCAGATAAAAGTTTTTACTTACTCAAAAGAGATTTGTGAAGTGCTTTTTATATTTCAGGCTGGGAGACATCAATGTACAAAATAGACAGTCCTTCCATTTATAGTGCTCACAATATGGCAAGAAATTCAGGTACTGAACAAATCATCACAAATGCACAAGACGTCGACAGGGAACAATATAATGGAGGAGAGGAGGGAGAGGTGTCAAGACAGGTTTCTCTGAATAAAAGTGACTTTTATACGGAGATATGAAGGGGAAGCACCACTTGTCCAGTGTGTTTAGGGGATAAGGAAGTAAAAGCATCCCTTTCAGAAGGAACAGCATATGCAAAGGCCTTGAGGTGCAACAGACTATGACACATTCCAAGAGATGAAGAGGGAACAATGGGAAGAGATGGGGAGAAGACAGGAGAAGTGGGCATGAGCCAGACCAAACTAAGACCTGTTACTTTAGCCTAAAGGCAATGAGAAACTGCTGAAGAGTTTTAAGAAGAGTGCTACAATAATTTTTGTCTGAAAAGAACATCCTGGCTGCTCTATGTTAAATTAACTGGAGGAAGGCAAATAAGGTTGTAGGTTGCAGTTAGGTGGCCAGGGTAATATTTCATGCAAGAAATAATGACAGATTGAACTCAAGCATGATAGTAGAAATAGAGCATGGGAAGATTAAAGAACTATTGAAGAGGTAATGTTCACATGATCAAAATGACTTAGGGATGGATTGGAGCAGGGAAAAGAAAGAAAGGGAGTTATCAAAAATAACTCTTAGGTTTCTGGTTTAAGCAACTATTCCAGATGGCATTCCACTCATTGAGACAGGGAACCCTAGGGGGAAGGTTTAGATCCAAGTGTTGGACATGCTGAGCTTTAGGTCCCTGTGAATCAGGCAAGTGAAGACGCCAAGCAGGCAATGCGGTATAAGGTCTGGAATTGAGGAGAGATCTGGACTGAAGACATAATATTAGAAGTCATTAGAAATTCGACTGGTTATTGAAGAAGTGAAGCTAAATGAGATAGCCTAGAGAAGGTATAAAATGAGAGGAGGAAAGTGTCCGGAACAGAGCAAAGCATGAATAATACAACTTCTAAGAGGGGTAGGTTGATCTGGATAAGGCAACTTAGAAGGAACAGCCAGAGATGTAGGTAGAAAACAAGGGGGATGGTAAAGAAGATTGCTAGGAGGGTAGCTGAAGTGATGTGCCCCACCAACCAGGCTGGACAGAGAAGGAAGCAGAGACAAGTGGGGACTTGTGTTGATAACTCTATGGCACTGACTTCATATAATCAGTTACACACTTAGAAGTCTGTAACTACAGAAATAAGTCTCCAAAATAAATAACACCTCCCTACATTTTGAATCGCTGTACAGCACTTTATAGTATGCAAAATGCATTTACATTATTATTTCACTATATGCTCCTATCAACATAGTCAAGAAGGGAAGGGATTAGCTCCACACATAAATGATGGACTTGCTTAAGATCGTTCTGGTCATAAAGCCAGAATTCAGATCTAAGATTCCTGACTTGCTCTCCAATTCAGGTCTCTTTCTACTGGACCATGTCGGTCTAGCGAGAAATATCAAGATGCAATTCATTGCTCTGGTAAGTTTGCCCCAGGGTTAGTGTTCCACAGACCCTGAGAGCAGAATCTTGGGTCTGATTCCTGATTTCGGTGATGAGGGTTTTGTTCTATCTAGATAACCTGAAAGTGTGTTTTATTTTTTTAAGACTTTTTATTTATTCATTAGAGAGAAAGAGAGAAAGAAAGCGAGCCCAAGCAGGGAGGAGGGTCAGAGGGAGAGGGAGAAGCAGGCTGGATCCCAGAACCCCAGGATCATGACTCAAGCCGAATGCAGACACTTAACCAACTGAGCCACCCAGGTGCCCTGAAAGCGTGTTTTATATGCCACAAACTGAATGGTGGGGTAGAGGAAAACTACTACATGGATATATGCATAACATATATATACTTTTATTGACGACCTGAAAAGTAACATTAGGATCCAGGAAGTCCTCATTTTGATAGAAGATTAAAGATAGAAGAAGAGAGAGGAAAAAGTGCAAACTCTAGTATTCAAACCACTGTGCCATTTGAAGCCACAGGCCAAAAACAAAAGATGAATTTTAAACAGAAGTGTAAGTACACAGTATTCCACAGAACACCTGACTGCTCAGCTACAGACCGTTCCTTTTGGTACTATGAACAAATGGTTACACTGAGACACTGACCCAAATTTAGGTACAACACAAGAGGAGGCATAATTTTGACCTTAGCACTTATATTAAAGAAACATAATTTAATGATAAATCCCTCCAGCCTGAAGAGAGCCACTTAGTTGAAATAATAAGAATTTATCAAACGAGGCTTTAGCTAACAAGTACTGGGAAAATATTCTTAGTATTTTCACAATGAAACCAATGATTACATTTGTTGTTAAAATTAAATGCTGATTTCTAAAAAAACTTAAAATAGAATTACCATATGCTCCAGTATCCCACTTCTTGGTATATATGCGAAAGAGACGAAAGCAGGCTCTCAACGAGATATTGGTATATCCATACGTAGCAACATTATTCACAACAGCCAAAAGGCGGAAGCAACCCAAATGTCTACTGACAGGTGAATGGATAAACAAAATGTGGCAGGTACGTACAATGGAATATTATTCAGACTTAAAAAGGAAGGGAAAGTCAGACACACGCTTACAACATGAAGAACATTGTGCTAAGTGAAATAAGCCAGGCACGACGAGACAAATATGCAGGATTCCACTTATCTGAGGTATCTAGGGTAGCCAAACTCATAGAAACAGAAATAATGGTGGTTTCCAGGGGCTGGGAGGAGGGGAAAATAGGGAGTTGTTTTTTATTTATTTGTTTATTTTTTAACACCTTTATTTGTTCGTGAGAGAGAGAGCGCACAAGCAGAGGGAGAGGCAGGCAGAGGGAGAAGCAGGCTCCCTGCTGAATAGGGAGTCCAATGTGGGGCTCAACCCCAGGATCCAGGGATTGTGACCTGAGCCAAAAGCAGAAACCAACTGAGCCACCCAGATGACCCTGGGAGTTGTTTTATAATGGGTATGCAGTTTCAGTTTTGCAACATGAAAAAGTTCTTGAGATTGGATTCACAACAATGTGAATATACTTAATACTAGTGAACCACACACTTAAAAATGGTAGAGAGAGCAAATTTGGTGCTATGTATGTTTTACCACAATTAAAAATTTTTTAAATAAAAATAAAATAAAAAAATTAATGCCACATAGAATACTAATCTAACCACGTATTGGAATAAACTCAAGTTATTTAGACTCAGATGAAACTCAAAGAAAAATAATCCCCTTGCGGATTTTGTCATTTTTGTTAGATTTTAAGGGAAACTAGCAGTAAAATATAAGAACACATCAGCAAATATACTAATATTTGCAGAAGGCTTCTTAGTAACAAGAATCACTAATACATATAAACCTTACACTCTGGTGAAAAGTTTGATAAACCTAAATGTTAAAAAAACAATACACAGGTGTCTGACTTTGGCTCAGGTTGTGATCTCAGGGTCCTGGGATCGAGCCCCACGTTGGGCTCCCCACTCAGCGAGAAGTTGGCTTGACCCTCTGCCCCTTCCCCGGCTCATGCTCTCCCCTTTCCCTCTCTCAAATAAATAAATAAAATCTTAAAAAAATAATTTGTAAAATTACATTAGCAGTCACCTGTTTTTCTTCCTTTTCTGTTGTTACCTAAGTTCTTTTTTTTTTTTTTTAAGATTTTATTTATTTATTTGACAGAGATAGAGACAGCCAGTGAGAGAGGGAACACAAGCAGGGGGAGTGGAAGAGGAAGAAGCAGGCTCATAGCAGAGGAGCCCGATGTGGGACTCAATCCCAGAATGCCGGGATCACGCCCTGAGCTGAAGGCAAACGCTTAACGACTGAGCCACCCTGGCGCCCCTGTTGTTACCTAAGTTCTAAAGCACGCTTCAGGAAAGAAATCTAGGAAGACAAAGATTCTTCACAAAAATCCATATAATCTTTTGGTTCTGATTTCAGGTTTCTAATCCCATGAAGCAGGCAGGAAAGAGATGCCCAACTTCTGAAATACTATGGGTGTCTTCCAACAAGCATTTCACATGCCAGCATATCCCATCCTCAAGGCTAAAGCCCCCACCCCTTGCAAGACCGTTACCTTTCGAATGAAGTTGACATGGCACTGGCCCCTCTGCACAGGCGGAGGGCAGTCTGGAGGCACGGAGTAGCTCGTGTGAGCTTTGCTCCGCTGGGCAGCATACAACACTGGTGACTGGAAACGCAGCTCAAGGGAGTTCACATCTCTAACCACACTGGTAATATCAAAGCTCTGCATTAAAGGAAAGAACAGATGTGGAAGTAGACTCGTGTGTAAAATTTTAGAGAGAGATATATAAAAACATAGGAAAGATGCATAAAATAATTGAAATCTTTAAGGTTAGCCTTTTTGGGGTAGAAAGCACTTCATTGAAATAGTATAACCTAGCTGCCTGCTTACAGGCACAAGTGAACACATTCTCCTACCCAAAAGCAGACTTCCAGGTTTCCCCTTCCATATGCACTGACAGATGATGGTCCTAGGCAAAGAGAGCAAGTAGAAAATATCTCTAGCCCTGGAATGTCTGCTCTGGCTATTTACATGTGGCCTTGAACTGCCAAGGAATTTCCTAGATGCTTCGTGACAGCCTGACTCTCTGGTATGAACAGCATGTATTTCTAAGTCATAAGTTATTTTTGTTTTGAAAAGTCTACCCTTGAATGGAGATCAGGATGTGATACCTTAATGTAATTATTCCAGAAAGAAAAGGACATTTTCTGTTTTAGTAGTTTGTCAATTGGTGTTTTGCATGAAACTCTGGATCACCAAACAACAGAGAAGGGAATAGCACTTGCTGAACACTCCTCGTGTGCCAAGAACTGTGTCAAACATTTTCTATAATTAGCTTATTAAGGAGTCACAGCAACTCCATAGGGTCTGTGGTGTTTTCATCATTCTACAGTGAGGCAACTGAGAAAGAAAGTGACTTACCCAGTGCAAACAGCTTGTACCCGCCTACATGGACCATTATGCCCTTACCGTTCTTTACTCAGAACAATTAACACACAAACACATACATGTAGGTTTTAATCTGATGTCCCTGTATACTTACATATCTTTTGAACATGTTGCCTGTTCTCCCAATAGGAACACTATTTAGCAGGACTTTTGCAACTGTATCGACGCCCTCAAAAATCAAATTCATTTTTTGCCATTTGCTTAAAAAAGAAAAGATTTTTAAAACAAGATGTATAAAACATTAACTTAGATAAATCTTTTTTTATTAGTTAAAAACGAAAGGAATAAATATTTCATGGAAAATACACTCTTAAAAGGCAGTTTCCAATGAAATTTTCCTAAGTATTTGTTTAATACATTTTTAAAATTTAAATTCAATTAATGAGCATAGAGTGTATTATTAGTCTCGGAGGTAGAGTTCAGTGATTCATAGCTGCACCCAGTGCTCATTACATCACGTGCCCTCCTTAATGCCTGTCACCCAATCACCCCATCCCCTCACCCTCCTCCCCTCCAGCAACTCTCTGTTTGTTTTTGTTTAGAGTCTCTTATGGTTTGTCTCCCTCTCAGGTTTCATCTTGTTTCATTTTCTCCTCTCTTCCCCTATTCTGCCTTGTTTCTTAAATTCTGCATATCAGTGAGATCATATGATAATTGTCTTTCTCTGATTGACTTATTTTGCTTAGAATAATACCCTTGCTATGCTGAGTGATCTAGCTTACCTTTCTTCTTGTATTTCAATTGCCATAAAATCAAGAGCACAGCTTGTAATTTCCAAATGTACTGACTTTTTTCTAGGACTTAACAAAATTCTTATGATAATTAAATAGTAAATATAAAGCATTTTCAGAAAATACTGCATTTACTGACACTATCTAAGAGAACACATTAACTAAGAAGTATCTATGCATTTAATGAATATTATGTGCCCAGCAGTCTGCTAAGCCCTACGAGGAACTAAAACACTCTGAATTTAAGGAATCTGCAATCTAGTTGCCATTCAAGCCTAAAACACAGGAATAAAGAGAAAACTTTCAATCTCTTCTACTTTATAGTATAGTCTTGTTGGACAGACTACAAGTGTTATCAGAGCTTATGTCACAAGGAAAGACCTCAAGAAAGAAACAAGAATCTAAAGATGAATAGAATAAATAAAATGTGGTATACCCATGCAATAAAATATTATTTAGCAATAAAAAGAAATGAAGTACTGGTGAATGTGACAACATGGATGAACTCTGAAAACATTACTATGCTAAGTGAAAGAAGCCAGTCACAAAGGACCACATGTTGTATGGTTCCATTTATGTGAGATTCCCAGAAGAGATAAATCCATAGAAAATGAATCAGTGGTTGCCTAGTGCCGGGATAGGGATGAGAGAATGGGGACTTTGAGAATGGGAAATGACTGCTAATGGGTATGGCTTTCTCTCTGAGGTGCGGATAGTGATGGTGACACAACTCTTTGAATACACTAAAAACTACTGAATTGTGTACTTTAAAAGGGTGAATTGTATGGTTTGTGAATTAGGTCTCAATAGTTTTTTGTTGTTGTTTTAATGAGTAGAAATGTCTAGGTAGGGGTGCCAGTTAAGCGTCTGCCTTCGTTTCAGGTCATAATGTCAGGGTTCTGGGACCAAGCTCCGCATCAGGCTCCCTGCTCAACAGGGGTCTGCTTCTCCCTCTCCCCTTGTTCCTCCCCTGTGCTCATGCTCTCCCTCTTTCTGTCAAATAAATAAATAAAATCTTAAAAAAAAAAAAAAAGATAACAGACTAGTTTCAGGTGTGGAGGTTGTGCTAAAGAGCTGAAGGGAAGAATCTGGTCAAGTCCGCAGGGCAGGAGGGGACACAGGAAGTGGGACAGGAATAAGCAAGATTAAGGAGTATTTTCACAGACAGGCAGAGAAAATTAAACTGGTTTTGTCAATTAAAAGGAAGACACTGTCAGGGAGCCTGGGTGGCTCAGCTGGCTAAGCATCCAACTCTTGATTTTGGCTCAAGTGATGATCTCAGGGTTGTAGGACTGAGGCCTCCCCACACCCACCCCCACCCCGTGGAGCCAGCCTGGGGCTCCTATTGGGCAGGGAGTGTGTCTGAGAGTCTATCCCTCTCCCTTAGCCCCTCCCCCAACTCAAGCTCTCTCTCACGCATGCTCTCTCTCTCCCTAAAATAAGTAAATAAACCTTAAAAAAAAAAGGAAGACGCTGTCATTCTTCTTCTTTTTTAAGATTTTATTTGTTTATTTACTCGTGAGAGAGAGGGAGAATCTCGAGCAGACTCCCCCACTGAGTGTGGAGCAAGAGGCAATGTGGGGCTCAATCTCAAGACCCAGAGATCATGACTTGAGCTGAAACCAAGAGTCAGATGCTTAACCAACTGCAGGTGCCCCGACACTGTCATTCTTTTTTTTTTAATTTTTTATTATGTTATGTTAGTCACCATACAGTACATCATTAGTTTTTGATGTAAAGTTCCATGATTCATTGTTTGCATATAACACCCAGTGCTCCATGCAATACGTGCCCTCCTTAATACCCATCACCACCAACACTGTCATTCTTGAGCAAGAACATCATGGTGAAACCAATATTTTGGAAGATGAATCTAATGTTTGAGGAAGATGAGTCTAATGTTGCCATATACAAGACCAGAGAATAAAAAGACAAAGCAAGAAATTTAGTGATGCGGCTTTGGCCTAATTGCAGACACTCATTAACAACAGCCTAGGCAAATATGGAAACTGGGAAATGAGGAGAAAGGGGCTGAATCAAGAAAAATGATAGGCAGAAATTAACAGGACTCAGAAACAGACCACATAAAGAGATGAAGAAAAGACAGTATAAGCCAAAACACCTTAGGCACAGAAGATCAGCACAATGGTGCTGCACTAAGAGAAACAATAAGGCTGTGAAAATACAAAGTTTAAGTGGGAAAGTCAATTGTTTAAATTTTGGATATGCTGAGTTGAAGATGAAAGAGGATCCCTTACAGAGATATTTTAAGTATTATCTGGAAATAAGAGCCTGAGCACCACAGTCTGGATTTATTTCTCTTTTAAGAGGCTCGTAAATAATTACCCAAAAAAAAGTCATACAAAAGGGACAGAAGATTTTTTTTATATAGCAATAATGGTGGTAGATATAACTGGGTTACTTTCTGCTACATGAAACATACTGAACTGTACTATGCTTTTCCTCGTGGCTTCAGGACATATATAAGGCCAATGCCATGGCCTCGATGGCTGATTAACACCAAACGGAACGAATGCTCTCTCTCTGATCCTACTTGACAAATTATAAATACACACACTCTGTTGATTATTATGGGGTGGGGGGCAGAGAGAAGGAAATGGAAATGAAAGAACTGACTAGGTGTAGGTGACTCCATTATAACCACTGGAAGAATGACTGAGTAAGACATAATTTCATGACCGATGGTCACTGGCACCATTCTTATGTACAAATCAAAACACAAATCAGATGTTCACTTTTATAGGACAAGGCTTTAGTCTCACAACTCTCTGACATGCAACCTAAACAAAAGATTATTGCAGAGAAAGAAAAAGATCAATAATAACAGCTTAATAGAGATGTAGATGTACTTATATACACACACGTACCTAATGTTAAAGGGGATTTTAAATTTCTTGCTGTAAGTCCAGTTATCCAAGGAGATCCATCTGTAGCCAAGGTCATTAAATCTATAGTAAGGATCCTGTTGATAAAAATTACGGTAGATGATTATGTAAAAATAAATAAATTAAATAAACATGACATAAATTATTAACAACAGCTCTTTGTCACCTAAAAATTAGTGAACTCTTGGCCTAGGAGTGTAAGCATTTTACATGCTCACACATCCCATCCATTTAACTTCCAACGAAGTTAACATAGCATTCAGGTAACTAAAAACCACTAAAAAATGTTTTTTTAAAAAGTCCAACAAAATTCCTCAATGAAAGAGCTTTGAGATAGAAATAACATAGTTTCATTATCAATGAGAACATGTATGGAGATTAAGATTACCTGCCCTTGTTAAAACCAAACACAGAACCTCCGAGGTATTAGCAGAGATTAAAAGTCAGAATTTCTGGTGTGTAGCCGTCAGTCTGTTCTTTTTTTTTTTTTTTTTTAAGATTATTTATTTATTTATTTATTTAACAGAGAGAGAGAGCATGCAATGCAGCACGAGCAGGGGGAGCAGCAGAGGGAGAGGGAGAAACAGGCTCCCCACTGAGCAGGGAGCCCACAGGAGCCCCATCCCAGGACCCTGAGATTATGACCTGAGCCAAAGGCAGACACTTAAAAGGATTGAGTCACCCAAGCGCCCTGGCCTTCACTCTCCTATAGCCCTTTTATTCTCATCGTGCTTATTGCTGCCACTATCCCAGCTGGCCTCAAGGCAATGGTTTTCCTCTACTACCCAACCATCAGCAAAACTCCCACCCTTGGATTCACCTAGCACTTCCAAAGTTATTTTTCACCAAGCTTACTAAGTGAGCACAAAAAGGACCTCTACAGAGACTACACAGGAAGCAGAGATACCATCAAACTGACAAACTTCAGGTTGCCCATATTACCCTACCCAGGTTAGCAAACTACAATCCATGGGCCAAATGCAGCTCACTGCCTGTCTCTGTGTGGTCAGTGAGCTAAGAATGGATACGTGTCAATAAATAAAGCTTTACTGGAACACAACCATGCCCATTCCTTTACAAATCATATATGGCAGTTTTCATGCTACAATAGCAGAGCTGAGTAGGTATGACAGAGGCCATATGACCCATGATGCCTAAAATCGTGTCCAGGCCTTTACTGAAAACGGTTGCCAATCTCTGCCCCAGGCAACAGGACTGCTGGGTGTTCACAGATGCTGTTCTCACTGAGTGCCCAGCCCCAGGTCCTTCCTTTCATAATACTTAGAGCTCTTTCTTCTCCTACCCATTTTCCATGCTTTACCTTCCAGATGAGGACACAGTGGTAAGTGAAGCTTTTTGGTCCATCTTTCCGTGAACAACATCACAGCTACAATGAAGGAAACGGTGCAGTCTTCTCCAACTGGGACAGGGCCAAGGATGATTTCCTCAGAGACTGCATCTCCAGATGGAGAAAGAAAAGCCAACTTTGTCTAACTTCCACAGATGACCAAGTTAGGTTGGCAAGGGCCAGCTGGGCACCTGCTCGGAGCACAAGTCAGTAAGAGGCACTGCAGCACGGCTGGGTGTGTATCAACATGGAAAGAATCTATCTGCCAGAAATTGGTCCCAACTAGAAGAAATATTTTATTTTATTTTTTTTTAAGATTTTATTTATTTATTTATTTAACAGAGATAGAGACAGCCAGCGAGAGAGGGAACACAGCAGGGGGAGTGGGAGAGGAAGAAGCAGGCTCACAGTGGAGGAGCCTGATGTGGGGCTCGATCCCATAACGCCAGGATCACGCCCTGAGCCGAAGGCAGACGCTTAACCACTGTGCCACCCAGGCGCCCCAGAAATATTTTATTTTTAAGATTTTATTTATTTTTAGGTAATCTCTACACCCAATGTGGGGCTCGAACTCACAACCCCAAGATCAAGAGTCACATGCTCTATTTACTACGCCAGCCAGGCGCCCCTGGAAGAAGTATTTTAATAAGCTACTAGGGAAGGGTATAGTTAATGAGATTTAGTAACAACTGATAATCACCAAACTGACTTTTAACAGCTGATTAACAGTGAGATTTTATTCTGCTAAGTGGGGTGTGCCAGGCCCAGCCAACTGGTTTCCTTTCCTGCTCTACACACACACACACACACACACACACACACACACACACACACCTCAGCCTCTCTGATGAATAAGCATAGAATAAATATTTAAGGACACAGGTTTAAAGAAGTACCTAATTATTAGACTGTCCATGTGTCTCCACCCAGCCTTATTTATAACTCTATACTGTGGACTTAGTCCAATACAGTTAAAAATAACATGAGAAGGAAGGTGTGAAGGCTGACGCAGTTGCAACAGGTCATCCTGCTAAGCCGTGGGCTGGCTGATGCTCTGGCTTGTGGGGCACAAGTCCCCTTCCCGTCTCCCAGCCCCTTGAAGGAAGCTGCTTGTTGAGTTCAGGAGGGCAAGCTTTGCAGATATATTTTTTCTAGACCAATAGAATTTAGAGGTTAAAATTTTTCTTTTACTTGAAAGAAACCAATCTGAAAAGGCTACATACTACATGACTCCAACTACATGATGCTCTGGAGAAGGCAAAACCATGTTAATAGTAAAAAGGTCAGTGGTTGCAGGGCACCTGGTGGCTCAGTTGGTTGACCATCTGACTCTTGGTTTCAGCTCAGGTCATGATCTCAGGGTTGTGAGATCGAGCCCCACACTGGGCTCTATCTCAGTGGGGGTTCTGCTTGAGAGTCTCTTTTTCCCTCTCCCTCTGCCCACCCCCACTCTCTCTCTCTAATAAATAAGTAAATCTTAAAAAAAAAAAAAAAAGATGAGTGGTTGCCAGGGATTAAGGTAAAGAGGGGTGAATAGGCAGAACACAGAAGATTTTGAAGTCAGTGGAACTCCTCTAAATGATACTTTAATGGTGAATACATGTCACAATAAATTTGTCAAAACCCACAGAATATACAACACCAGGAGTGAACTCTAATATAAATTATATACATACGGTGATAATGATGTGTCAGTGTAGGTTCACTGATGATAACAAATGTACCACTCTGGTGGAGGGATGCTGATAATGGGGGTGCTGTGCATGTGTGTGGAGGGGGGTATATATGGAAACGTCTGTATTTCTCACTCAATTTTGCTGTGGACCCAAAATTACTCCAAAAGATAGAGTCTACAAAAAAATTTCCTCGAAGGGAAAATATCTTACCCTCCCTAAAATAAAGATTGCAGAAGCTTAGATTACATTTATAATAACTATTCCAAATGCTAAGCAACCAACGTAATTTAATTCCAGAGTGGTCTGACCCCCTTTGCTCATATTAAAATTCTGAGTCCTATTTAAAGCTAACAGCCCAGTCTCTCTGCTCCTCGAAGAAAGCTGTTCTTCTGGTCCTTCTGCTTAATTTGTGGTACTCAAACTCACCACCATGTCTTCTGAAGAAGGGAAGATTTTTGTGGGAGGGCTCAACTTCAACCCCAATAAGCAGGCTCTGGAAGACCACTTGAGCAGCTCTGGCCCTATTTCTGAGGTGGTTGTTGTCAAGGGCTTGTGAGACTCAACAATCCTGGGGTTTTAGTTTCATCACCTTCACCAAACCAGAGTGTGTCTCAGATGCCAAGCGAGCCATAAATGGAGAGTCTCTGGATGGTCACCAGATCCACACGGATCACTCTGGCAAGTCGGCCAGGGGAACTGGAGGGGGTGCCTTTGGGGCCCCGGGGCAAGGTTGCAGCCACTCTAGAGGTGGTGGGGACCAGGGCTTTGGGGGTGGCAGATATGAAGACCCAGAGGATATGGATATGGGAGGCCAGAGTGTTTACGACCGCTACACTGGAGGAAGTGACAGAGGCAATTATGACAACGGACATGAGGCATGTGCGTCTACTGCAGCTACGCAGGAATAAAACTTGTGACCCAGGCCAGCCTTCCACACGGTTGTCCCTACGAAGATTTGTAAGGCTACACTGAAACATCTGTTTTAGTGCATCAACTTCCATTTTTGAACCGAACTCCCAAGGTAGCTTGTTAAAGACGATTTAGAAAGCTCCATGTGTTTTTTAAAATTTTTCTCCATTTAAAGACAAATCCTGGGACATTTGTAGAGCCTAGGATTTTTCCTTTTACCACTTTTTTAGTTTGGGCTCTCAGAATTATCGGTTCTGGCAAAAAAAAAAAAAAAAAAAAAGGCCAGAGTGCTTTAAAAAAAATAATAATAATAATGTGCATGTAGGGACATTTTAGAAGCCTGTATACAATGTTTATTAGGAGTGGGAAGCCATTTCCAAATGCAATTATAAGAAATCAAGAACGTGATTAGAGGTTCTTTTTTTTTTTTTTATTCAGGGTCACCACCCTGATCACATAGAAGTTTCTTTAAAATATATGTGAATGTCATTTTTTTTTAATACTGAAAGAAAAGAATATTCTGTTGTGTCTCATTTTGCATTTAGGATGTCCTTCACAGCACTGATTAAAAAGTTGAAAACCGAAAACAAATAAAAAATAAATAAAATGAAGCTTACAGAAGTTCAGTGTTACACCTGATGACTAAGAAGCCATTAAGTCACTGAGTTGTTAAGCAAACCCATGAGCCCTAAAAAACAACAGAAGTATCATCTGTTGTCCAGGATAGGTACTCACATACTCTTATCTTCATAACAAACACATGTGGTAAATACCGTTTACAGAGGAAGAAACGAAAGCTCCAAAAGACTCCACTCCCGAGGTCCCACAGCTCAGCAGGACATCCAGGAACTAAATCAACTCAGTCTAACACAAGGTCTATCCTACAGGGCCTCATTCCACATACACTTACACTTTCATACCAGATGATCACCTGACCCAAGGGGAGAGGTATTATCATTTCCATTTATCAACAAAGAGTCCAAGGCTGGAGCACTGATTCAGACCCAGGGCGTCTGGCTCCAGAGTCCACACACTCCATCATTACCTAATACTGCCATCAATGTCACAAATGCCACCAACAGTTACAATGTCAGTGCTACCTACCAAGCAGGAACCAGGAGATAAACATGCTATATAAAGTCTGTGCTACTTATTTATAATTGGCATTTACCATGCTTGCTGTATCTCAACAAACTATGTGGCATCACACCATACAAACAACATTATCAGTCTCATTTTCTCTGTAAGCTTCTGAACTTCATCTGTTATGATTGCTTACACATACATAAATTCCTTAACCAGGTATAGCTGCCACTCCCCAGTTCTGCTTCAATCCAATGCCTGATTTTATCCCAGACATAATTACTTCAAATAGAGTTAAATAAAGAAAAGGAAGTCTTTGCAGCTGTTTCATACATAGATATTTTCTTGGACACTTAGGCAAAAAAAATACAGTTTAAGAAAACATTTATTCAAAAATGAGCAAAAGTAAACAATATGTTGAGTAAACAATATATTAAGATACACAGATATTTGGTAAAACCTTAATTTGTAAAAAGCAAGAAAATCGGTAATTCAGGATAGTGGTTACCTTAGGGGGAGGCAGGTGATGGGACTGAAATAGGCAAGGTAATTGCAACAATGTTAGCTATGCGCAGGCTCATAAACTTGATGGTAGGTGCATAGGTATTCATTTAATTATTAGACTTTAAAAATCACAAACACACTTGGGCCTATAACTTTCCATGTATCGGATACTATATAATAAAAAGAAAAGAAAAAAATGTTCACGGGAAGCTAAGCTACTCTAACCTACATTGGGGTATTTATGTGTTCCACTCCGAAGAAGCTACTCTCTCCAAACCTCAGTTTGCCCATCGCCAAAAGGAGCCTGAGCTACAATTCTTACTTCAGAAGACGCACAGGTGCATGAGATTCAAGTTCATGAGTCAAAACATTTTGGTTGGCCTTAACATCATTTCTGCCTAAAGTCCTTACACTAGTAAATACTGCTTCATGTCTACCACAGCTCTAGGTAAAGATGGGAACTCCTTGTCTTCTGGCCAAAGAGAATTTAAAAGGGGAATTTAGAAGGAGAAACAAGGTGCTGTTCTTAGCTCACTCCACAGTGCCAGGCTAGAACTCAGGGAAGATCAGCATAAATGACAGGAGAGAGATCCTTGACTAACGTGAAGGGTTACAGGGGCCACAGCTCACACTTGCTCAGGGAGCAAGGTTGGGCAGTTGAACAGATCCACAACCATAGTTCCTGCCTCTGAGACGAAGCTGGGGGAGAGGGGAGCTGACAGGTAAGAGCAGCAGTGGGGAGCAAACTTGTTCAAGTCCCAGCTCGGCCCTAATACCTATGGAGTCCTGTGAAGCTCATACAACACCACTATACTTCTGTTTTCTCAGTTCTAGAACAGGGATAATAATAGTACCTCCCAGGATCAGTATGAAAATCGCAAGAGGTAACAACATGTGGAAAGTGCTTAGAACCATTCACTGCATATAGCAAGCACTCAACAAATGATAGCTGTCGTTACTGTTACAGCTACTGATCTGAGATGACTTCTAGGATATGTCAAGTTAAAGAAAAAAGTCATTACCAAACAATATGCACAGAATATGATCATCTGTGGAGAGAAATGTAGATAAATCTATATGTATATAGACATGTATCACAAGATACACGAATATACACAAGAATCTGGTTGACAGTGTTGTTTCTGTGGAAGGGAACTAGAAAACTAGGAAAGGGGAAGGAAGAGACTTGCTTTCATTATGTGCCACACTTTAAAATTTTTTTTATCATTACAGTTAACAATATGGTCCTCCCAAACCCCACGCAGTCAAAAATCTGCTAATTAACTTTTGACTCTTCAAAATTAACTACTAATAGCCTACTATTGACCAGAAACCTTACCAATAATATAAACAGTCAATTAACATGTTTTGTGTATGTATTATATACTGTATTCCTACAATAAAGTAAGCTAGAAAAAAGAAAATGTTACTAAAGAAATCAGAAGGAAGAGAAAACACATTTATAGTACTGAAAAAAATCTGAGTGTAAGTGGACCCGCACAGCTCAAGGACCAATTGTATATCCTTTACCTATTTCTAAAAGTCATTAAAAGTAGTTGAGCTCTTTTTAAAGAGGAAAACAATAAGCTAGGTTGATAGCAGTACCAAGGACTAGGCGGGGATGGTTATAAGATGCTGTAGGCTAGCCCTACAAGATCCAACAGGAAGCAACATATGTGAGAAGAAACAAGAATGGCATCAATATTCCAGACCTCATTCACTGAGAAAATATTGGTGGTTTTATTAGAAATGGATAAAAGAAGAGAAACTAAAGATTAGGAGAATTGAGAGGAGAGGCATTAGGATATATTGAGTTTCAATACTCCATGAAGACATTCAGGTAGAAGAGTGGAGCAAAATTTCCAGCCACAAATCATGAGGACAGGGTTAAAAATCAAGGTACTGGAGCAGCTCTGGCCCCCAGAGCCACACAGATCTGGCACAGATGGCCGAAACTAAAAGATTTCCAAAAGACAGAGAACAGAGAAGAAGGGACGTGTGGACTGACCCTCAGGAATTGCTTGCGTTTATCAAGAACTTTGAGCAAATGCGATGCTTTTGGTGGTACATTTTGAACAGTCACTGTTTTCACTGGACATCTTTAAATTAAAACAGTAATTTTTCTCTTTGCTTACTATTTATTCTTGCCAACAGGCAATATGGACGTGAAAAGATGTGTGTTGAATCCCTGTCCCATCATTTAATAGATGCAATGATCCTAGGCCATAACCTCTCTGAGCCTCAGTTAGTGTAAGTAACGATAACCTTCTTCACAGGGTTGTGAGGGCAATTATATGACCAGCTGCACCTGAGAGGGTCAAGGAGAGTGCACTGCACATGGAAGACATGAAATCATTATTATACAAAGATGAATTTCATAGTCTAGGTTGACTATGTATACTTACATGTGATAAAGACCAACCAGCTCTTATCTAAAGATTCAACTGTCAGATGTTCCTTTGATTCCCAGTGTTGGGCCATGACAAGCAAACCCTTTTATGCCCTAAACACACCCCACAAGGCATCAAACGGAGGAGGAGGAGGAGGAGGAGGAGGAGGAGGGGGAGGAGGGGGAGGAGGGGGAGGAGGGGGAGGGGGAGGAGGGGGAGGAGGGGGAGGAGGGGGAGGAGGGGGAGGAGGGGGAGGAGGGGGAGGAGGGGGAGGAGGGGGAGGGGGAGGAGGGGGAGGGGGAGGAGGAGGGGGAGGAGGAGGAGGAGGAGGAGGGGAAGGGGGGGAGAAGGGGGAGGAGGAGGGGAAGGGGGGGGAGAAGGGGGAGAAGAAGGGGGAGAAGAAGGCAGTGGTGGCTTAAAAACCTCATGGTTCTCTCTTCCCCAAAACTGAATGACTATTTCTGCTCAAATTTAAACTTCAAATACAGAGTCCTAAGCTAATTTATCTCCTTAATGTCACTCATCGTTTAAGCAAACTACAGATCTTTCAATGATTCCTTTTCTAGAAGCTTTTGAGATCATTTCGCATCATAAAATTATCAAATAAAATCAAATATTCCATTTTTAAGTCTTTTGTAGTAGGTGAGTACAGACACCAGAAAAAGTACCTTCTATTTACGGATAAATTTATATTTGGTCATTTTGGACCATATCATGAGACTTCCCCCTCTGAAACACAACAAAAATATTCATATGGGTGAAAATGGTATTATACTTAGAGATCGATAGTGAAATATGTGAGGATGAAATGATGTGATGTCTAAATAAGGGGAGGCATAGTGAATGGAGGAAGAAACAAAATGAACTGTGTTGAAGCCAGGGTAATGGGTAAACGGGAGTTCATTTCGCTACTCTTTTTTGTGTTTGTTTGAAATTTACCATAACAAAAAGGTCTTAAAAGTATATTTACATGGCAATTGTCTCTTGGCTACTTCAAGAGTACAAAAATATACATTTATCCACACTGGTGCACATATTTTATTAGAATTTATTTATGAGTGATCATCAGCAGATTAGGGCCTCCATGGACAGACTTATGGCTCTTAGGACAGAATGACAGCTCCTAGGACAGAATGATTAAGACTAATTCATCAATCACAGGTAGAGTTACCATGATATAATCTTAACATTTATATTTTACAAATTTACATATCTAAAAAATCTTCTCTGATCATCTGTCCCAATTATATAAGAAGGATATAAGATAGTCATAAAATTTAGAGAAAAAGTCCTAAGAATTTGGTGCCTACCATTTTTTAGTATATGCGTATATTCATATATATATATGTAATATATTTTCTTCCACTTTTAAGTGATTTCAAATATGTGCACATCTTCATAATGGAGTCTATGCAGTTATTAAAAATTATTCTAGACCTATACTTATAGACACAGATACAGAAAGATGTTCACCATATATTTTAAATAAAGAAGTACTTACAATACCATGTCAGGAATTGATTTCATTTTTATATTATTGTATTTGTATATACTTAAAAAATATGGAAAGATACACATAAAAAATTTTACAGTGGTTACTTCTGCTTTGTAGTATGCCCTTGTTCTTTATATTTTATATTTTTGTGCATCAATTTTTTTGTTCAAGAAGCATTAAACATTTATAATTCTTTAAAAAATAATTTTAAGAGGGGGAATAAGAAAATTGTCAGTATGCGAGAATTTCATACATGAAAAAATAATGTTTTATGTCAGTGAACAAAAGAGAAATTGTTAAATTATGGGATATAAAAAACTAACCATCTGAAAAACTCAAATGGATCAATATTTTAAATATGTAAAGGAATTATGAAGATACTTATAAAAGGAAATAACTGTAAATTATTTAATAGGGGAGAAAGGAATTACTTTTAAAGTATAATATCGAAGACAAAAACAATCATTAAAAGAAAAAACCTTACAAGATTTCAATATGTAAAACTTTAAAACAGCTATAAGACAAAATACATCATTAACAAAAGAGACATTTTTTGAAAATACATAACGAGGTCTAACAAATCTGTACTTTAAGATGACTAGCCAACAGAAAAATAAAGAACACAAGCAAGTAACCCCAAATCACCAATAAACATGACATAAACATAAGAAAGATGTTCAGGGGCGCCTGGGTGGCACAGCGGTTAAGCGTCTGCGTTCGGCTCAGGGCGTGATCCCGGCGTTATGGGATCGAGCCCCACATCAGGCTCCTCCACTATGAGCCTGCTTCTTCCTCTCCCACTCCCCCTGCTTGTGTTCCCTCTCTCGCTGGTTGTCTCTCTCTCTGTCAAATAAATAAATAAAATCTTAAAAAAAAAAAAAAAAGAAAGATGTTCAATCTTACTATAAATTGTGTTTGGTTTTGCTTTTTAAAACAATGTCCAAATGGGGCACCTAGGTGGCTCAGTCAGTTGAGCGTCCCACTCTTGATTTTGCCTCAGGTCATGATCTCAGGGTTGTGGGATTGAGCCACCCCCTCCACCAGGCTCCCTGCTCAGCAGGGAGTCTGCTTGAGATTCTCTCTCTCCTTCTCCCTCTGCCACTCCCTCTGCTCACATGTGACTGCACTCTTTCTCTAAAATAAATAAATAAATCTTTTAAATAAATAAATAAATAATGTCCAAATCTAGCACCTAAAATGAGCACTCTGATAAAATGATAACGGGAGTGTAAACTGTTACAGTTTTCATTGAGAAAAACTTAGAACTACATATTAAAAGACTGAAAAAGTGCATACCCTATGAATCAGCAATTGCACTTCTAAGAATTGTCTAAGAAAATCAGGATATACACTAAAATCTAGTTAAAAGGATCTTCATCAAAGAATAGAAAACACTGAGTCAGATAACTATCCAACAGTAAGTGATTGATTATAAATGGTAGCAAATATACACAATGAAATCAAAAAGAGCACTTAAACATGGTTTGTAGAAATACGTTTATCATATGTAAAACTATAAAAAATATTCTTTATAAAAGAGTTGTTAGACTCTATATTTAAATAGTTATCAAAAATGTGTAGAGACAGAAAAGTTCTGAATGGATATAGTATATTTTTAAATTTTAATAGTAGTTATCTCTGAAAGCCAGGTTTCCGAGTTTTCTTCTTCTCACCTATATTTTCTAATTTTGGCACACTGAGAATATCTCTTACCTAAAAAAAAAGAAAAATGTGAGACACTTGGGTGGCTCAGCCAGTTGGGTATCTGCCTCCAGCTCAGGTCATGATCCCAGGGTTCTGGGATCAAGTCCGGCATCCACCTCCAAGCTTGGCGGGGAGCCTGCTTCTCCCTCTGCCTGCCGTTCCCCTGCTTGTGCTCTCTCTCTCTCTGATAAATAAACAAACAAACAAATAAATAAATAAAATCTTTTTAAAATTTTTTTAAAAAGCTTTTCAAACTTACAGCACTGAGGAATTGCACAGGAAAGCTGAGAACATTCTTAACGAGTCCCCTTATCTAAGCACTTAGTGTATCATATGGTGATAGTTAGGTTTTCTGCCTCACAAGAGTGTGACCTCTCACAAGATAGAAACTGAGTCTTACTCATTTTTTTTTGTAATGCATACCTTAGTGTGTGGTATAATAGGCTGAATGAATGAATGAATGATCACCTTTATCAGGGAGCCCAAAGGCTCTCGAAGACACCTCAGATTTAGATTCTGTATGGGAAACACAGTCACCCATGAAACACCCAAGGCTGGCCAGAGGAGCCTCTCAGGAAAGACGAATTCTATTTCACTAACGGCTCAGACCAAAAAATCCTCAAGTTTTCTTTGACCCCTCTTTCTTTCACACCTCACACCCAATCGTCTGACAAATCCAACTGAACAAATCCTGTTAGTTCTACATTTAAAATGTATTCTCAAAAGATTTCTCACCATTTCACCACTACCACCTTGGTCCAAGCAGGAAGTCATCTCCTAACCATTTGAGGGCAACAGTCCTCTACTTAGTGCCCATGCTACCATTCTGTTGCACTGTGGTCTTCACACAGCCAAAATGACCTTCTAACAGGCAGATCCATTTACGCAACTTTATGCTCCAAAGTCCCAATAGCATCCCCACTACATGTAGAATGAAATACAAGGTGTTTCCCATGGCTTACAAACCCCGCACAATCTACCTTAGGGGCCATTCCCCGATGGCTCACAGAGCTCCAGCCACACTGGCCAGCTTACTATTTCTAGAACTTGTCAAACACATTCCCACCTCAAGGGCTCTCCCCTCTCCATTCTTGTCTTTTTTCCCTCGTTGCTGGGAATCCACTTCTTAAAACTGACCTTATCAAAAAGATCTCTGCTTAAAAGTCACTTTATCAAAATGTCTATCTTTAACCACTTTATCCTAATCGCAGTCCTTCCCAACTAGCCTTCTACCCTTGCTTCCTTTAATTGGCTTTATTTCTTTTCCTCTCACCACCTGCCATTATATTATCTATTAATTTGTTTATTGTCTATCTCCTCTGCTAGAATGCCTATAGGGACAAAGAGTTTGTTTTCTTCACCACTCAATTTCAAGCACTCTCCATAGTGCCTGCTATGTTGGAAGTACTGAATAAATACTTACAAGATAATTAGGTGAATGAGTAAGTAAATAACTTTGGCAAGACGTATTTCAAGTTCTCGTGTAAACACGGTATTGGGGCCAGTATCTGCTCTAAACGATAGAATGTTTCCTGAGGCCAACACCAAAAAGGGAAGTTGTGATGAAGCAGGTGGAATAACAGCAGCATAGTACTGAATATTACTGATGTTGCTGATGATAAGCCACAGTTCCCCAACCCCCCAAAGCCTCCCCAACCTCTCATCCCACTACCATTTAAAAACCACATCTACCTTATTGAACTTAGTTTTTCTAGGAATTTCTGAACATATTTAACAAACATTGTAAATTATTTCCATGAGGAAAAGTCACTTTTTTCATGCTCTGAGCAACCCCCTTCTCATTAGCTAGTAACCAAACACTGTTTCTTAATATGTAGCCTTATAACATGGAATGATCATCTGATTTGCTAAAGTCACTAATTATTTCTCATTGCCCTTAATTTTTCAGTAAAATGAGGCAAGGAGAGACCCTGCAAAATAAACACAGGCATTCTCAAAGCATGCGAGAGGGAAGCCACCGGGTACCGAGGTCAGGTGTAGCCTCTGTCACAAGTACTTTGCTAACTTAAAGTAGTTTAAGTACCTAAATTTGAGAATCAGTTATTTTTAAAAATAAACTGGACTATGGTCAGTGTCATTTACAAGATTCACTTCCTTTCTGATAAATATCTCTTGAAAAAAAAGCTAATGCGTACCAGATCAGAAATTTGGCATAACCTTACTGGATGATCCTGTCATTTAACTAAACTGTGAATGATACTCTTCATAGTCAAACACAAGAATATTATAATTTTTCAAAACACCAGCATAAAGGTAGTAAAGTTGAGAACCCAGGTTATGGAATGGAGACAGGCCAGCCTGGGCTAGAGCTCCACTTCTGCCACTTAGTTGCCCTGTGATCTAAATTCTCTAACTTCTGGGGCGCCTGGGTGGCACAGTCGTTAAGCGTCTGCCTTCGGCTCAAGGCGTGATCCCAACGTTCTGGGATTGAGCCCCACATCAGGCTCCTCCGCTAGGAGCCTGCTTCTTCCTCTCCCACTCCCCCTGCTTGTGTTCCCTCTCTCGCTGGCTGTCTCTCTCTCTGTCAAATAAATAAATAAAATCTTTTATAAATAAATAAATAAATTCTCTAACTTCTCTGGGCTCCATAACTCCATATCATCCATAAAACGCGGGTAAGATCTACTCTTGTAGAGATGTTATCAGGGCTGGGACAATGTATTAAGTACATCTTGTCCCAGGCAAGAATGACTAAAGAATGGGGAAGCCACATGCAGCTGGTGGAACAGTGCACAAAAACAGTGGAAGGTGGAAAAGTCTGTTTGCAAACCTCTGCACACAGGCAACCAAATAGGAAACCGTCCTCCACAAGGAGTCTATAAATTGGAGTATCTGTTAAGACACACACACACACACACACACACACACACACACACACACATCACGTGCCCTGAGAGGAAACAGCATCCGTCTTCATATCCTAATCAGCCTTAAAAATTATTTAGCCTTTACGCTAGTCCTAATAATCCTAACCTTACACTCGTATGTCTCATTCTCCTCACCCCAGGAGGGTGGCATCAATCTGACTCCCTGAGGTCTACAAGCGAAAGAGAAAAACTAAGGCATTACTGAATATAGCTAACACTTCGCACAACTATTGTCCCCTGAAGTGTCCATATAGTAAAACAGCAAGCCCTGCCTTATGCTCTGTCGGTGAGAAGTCCTTCTGCACACTCTTCAGCGGAGAACTGTAGCAACAGGAAAACCGCCAGCAGAAGTACTGCGCGCCCCGCACGAACTTCCGCTTGCCAGGATTAGTGATGTCCCAGACGGGGCTGGTCCGTCTCCAGCAAGCCCGGACCCCAGAAGTGCTCTCCGCCAGCAGCAGATGAGCTGCCTCAGCACTGCCCCGCCCCAGACCACAAGACGCAAAGGGAAAGTGAGGGCCAAACCCAGGAACACAGCCTAAGGCTTAGGGGCTGCCAAGCTGTTCCCGGGCGCCTCTCACCACGAGGGGCACGCGGCTGCAGGTTCCGGCGGGCCGGCCGCACACAGTACCTGGATGAGGCCCCGCTTCAACAGGGCGCTGTGCACGCAACCGGGGACCCTCCCCGGCAGCTCCAGCGAGCCATTCCCGCTGTGGATCCTCCAGCTTCCCCGCAGGCTGAGGCTGCGCCCCGAGGCCGCGGGGCCCGCTCGGCACAGGGCTAGCAGGAGAAGCAGGCGGAGGCGCATAGCGAAAGCGGCTGCTGCGCCACGGAGACCAGCGGCCGCGGAAGCACGGGTGCCTCCGCAGAAGCCGGGGCTCTAGCTCTCCGGGTCCGGGCCCCGCCCCCACCCCGCCCCCAGGTCAGCTGAGAGGCTGGGACCGCCCCGGCTCCCCCGCGGCGGCGGGCTGGCGGCGAACGCGGAGCTCTGGGGGACCGGCAGACTTCGGTCCCGGGCCGGCGCCTCTGCGGTCTGGGCGCTTCTCAGCGCTGCGTCCTGCGGCTCCGGTGTCGGAACAGGAGGCGGGAACTGTGCGGGGCGATGGGGACGCACAGATCCCTGGGCAAAGGGGCGCGCAAAGCCTCGGGGAGCTCAAGCACAGACGGTAGGATGACAAGACAGCTAGAGAGGCCCCTAACTGCTTCAGAGAACCGAAACACCGAAACACTCGCCGCCCTCGACTGCCCCAAATTCCCCAGACCCTCATCCACACTGCGGGGGCCTGCCTGGCGGCGGTAACGCTCCCTTCCTGCAGCTCCACAGGTTGGTCTCAGAGCATACTCCCACCCTTCAAAGAGAAAACAGTGACTCATTACCTAATTCGTGGGGTCATTTCGAGGGCTGAGAAAGTCCGTGTACAGCGTGCTGCGTAGGGCCAGGCCCAGAGAAAAACGGCACGTTAGTTTATGTTAGTGGACTAAGACCCTCTGTTTTAAAAAGCCTCATAGAGAAAGCTTCCTGAGATTCCAGAAATTTGCACTAAATACGCAGGCAAATTTAAAATCCTCTGCCGCTCAGTAAGTGAGACTTGAAATGCAAAGTTTCCTGAATGAAAAATGTAGACAGTACACTTTCTTCAGGTTGTTAAAAGCATAAAATGAGTTAACGTATATGGCTGTCCTAACAGCGCAGCGGTACCCAAGAAACAGCGCAGGCTTATTTCAGATTTCATTGTCACGTGGTCTCCTTAAGTCCCATTTTGCAATAGGATGTAACAGTGATCCTAGGAAGGTGACACGGAATTTTACATTGCATAAAATAGATTTATTCCTGTGCTGATGTTATCTCCCTTGTTTCCATATTTAGGAGGAAGCCTGTGAAGAGTTCTCCCCTCATCAAATCCGAGCTTTGTTTTGGCTATTTATAATGACCCGGGAATTGCCTGAATCTGTAGACACAGAACAGTATTTTACTTTTACAGAACCATTATTTTTCACAAGCCTAGCGTCTTGGCTTTAGGGACATTATGGATTATCTAGTCCAAGCCTCTGGTTTTACAGAGTCCAAAGAGGTCAGGTGACCTGCCTGTCATACACTGGCAGACAGGACCAAAATTCTCCAACTCTGGCTTGGTCTCCTTGTGGTAGAGCCTATTGGTATTGAGAAGGCTCTGGATGGCTCAAAACCTTCCTTACTTCAGCAGCATTCTTACTTTTGATAGGAACAAAGCTCTCAATTCAAATAATACGCCATAACTCAATGCATGAAATAGTCGGCCCTGGTCTGTTCAAAACAAATTACAAGACATGACAGCAAGAGTACCAAAGGAATTTTTTCATAAATCTCAGAGATTCCATTAAGCCAAGTCAAAGGAAAACTCATCCCAGCAAGTATATTTGGATTTCTGTGAAGAAATAGTTTAACGGGGTGCCTGGATGGCTCAGTTAAGTGTCTGCCTTCAGCTCAGGTCATGATTTCAGGGTTCTGGGATCAAGTCCCAAATCTGGCTTCTGCTCAGCGGGGATCCTGCTTCTCCCTCTCCAACCCTCTCACCCTCCGCCCCTGCTCATGCACACGATTGCTCGCTCTCTCTCA
This sequence comes from Ursus arctos, assembly GCF_023065955.2. Lineage (NCBI taxonomy): Eukaryota > Metazoa > Chordata > Mammalia > Carnivora > Ursidae > Ursus > Ursus arctos. The sequence continues at coordinate 81,267,275 of NW_026623111.1, forward strand.
AATAAATAAATAAATAAATAAATAAAATCCTAAAAAAAAAAAAAGAAAGAAAAGAAAAGAAAGAAAAAGAAATAGTTTAAGGAATCTGTTTTAAGAAAAAAATGAGAATTTTTCACTTATCATTTCTCCTTTCATTCCAGGACACAAACGTGGCATGACTTGGATTGCTTCACCCTGAAATCAGAGAACTTTGAGAAAATCAAACCCCTAGTAAGTATTCTGCCTAAAGTTTGGATTAGCACAGGTAAGTAACATGATGAATTTTCATTTTGTTATAGGATAATTTTTTGTCCATTATTTCCAGGAAGAATAAATCTTATTTTTAGCCATAAAAATTTTTAACTTAAGTAATTTGGTGTCACAATATGAAACACAATTTTAAAAATAGTCACAAGCCCTTAAACTGTATAAATGGATTCTATTTTGATCATCTCATTTGATGTTTTCCAAAATTCAGATTGTTTAGATCAAATGATAGTTTCCTCGTTTAAAAAGACAAAGCTTATAGAAGTTAAATGACATGCAGGGTCAGCATCCTGCTACAGAAGACCACTGAAGCTTTTTGGCTCACATGACAATGCTTCCATCATCTCTAAATATATGAAGTCGGTAAACTGATTAAATTAGGACACCAAGGTATACCCAGGCAAAGGATGTTCCAATCCCATAAGATAATTACATAAATTATAATGAGGGGAAGAAAATTGACTCAGAGTGTCTGCTTAATTATCAAAGCTGGGGACAATAGGCCAGAAGTATCTCCCTAGAAAGTTATACAAAGAACTGTTAAACTCAACAATAAGTTCACAAATAACCTGGCTAAAAAATGTACCAGAGACCTTAGCAGACAAGTCACCTAAGAAGATATACAGATGCAAATAAACTTATGAAAAGATGTTCCACATCATATATCATCAAGGAAATGCAAATTAAAACAACGAGATACTACTACACACCTATTAGAATGACCAAAATCCAAAACACTGACAACACCAAATGTTGACAAGGATGTGGAGCAACAGGAACTCTCATTCATTGTTGATGTGAAGGCAGAATGGTAAGATCACTTTGGAAGATACTTTGGTGGTTTGTTACAGAATTAAATATGCACTTACCTTATGACCCAGCAATCCCAATGTTTGATATTTACCCAAAGGAGTTGAAAACTTAAGTCCATATAAAAATATGCAGTAGTGGGGCACCTGGGTGGCACAGTCGTTAAGTGTCTGCCTTCAGCTCAGGGTCCCCCACATCAGGCTTCTCTGCTGGGAGCCTGCTTCTTCCTCTCCCACTCCCCCTGCTTGTGTTCCCTCTCTCGCTGGCTGTCTCTCTCTCTGTCAAATAAATAAATAAAATCTAAATATATATATATATGCAGGAGCACCTGGGTGACTCAGTCCATTAAGCATCTGGCTCTTCATTTCAGCTCAGGTCATTATCTCAGGGTCATGAGATCAAGGCTGGGCATGGAGCCTGCTTAAGATTCTCTCTCTTTCTCTGCCCCTCCACCCGCTCCCACCGCTTGTGTGTACATGCGTGCATGCTTGCTCTCTGTAAAAAAAAAAAAAATTAAAAAAAAAAATGCATGTGGATGTCTATAGTGGTTTAGTTTTATTTGTAACTGTTAAAACCTGGAAGCAACCAAGATTTCCTTCAGTAAGTGAATGGATAAATAAACTGTGGTATATTTGGATAATGGAGTATTATTCAGTGCTAAAAAGAAACGAACTATGAGCACTGGGTGTTATATGCAACTAATGAATTTTTGAACACTACATCAAAAACTGATGATGTACTATATGTTGGCTAACTGAACATTAAAAAAAAGAAAATAATTTTGGAGACAAGTGAGTCAGAAAAATCTTATGATCAACTAAGATATCATATAACAGTGTATTACTACTTATTATATATAAAATTATGACACAAAAATGGTGTTTGTTATTTTGGTCACATTTCAAAACTAATAAATTAACCTGAAAAATGAAACAAAAAGACCAAAAAACAAAACAAACAAACAAAATGAACTATCAAGCCATGAGAAGACAGGGAGGATACTTAAATGCATATTACGAAGTGAAAGTCGAAGCCAATCTGAAAAGGCTATATAAAATATGATTCCAACTATATGACACTCTGGAAAAAGTAGAACTATGGAGACAGCAAAAAAGACGAGTAGTAAAAAGATGCCAGGGGTTAGGAAGGGATGACTATATGGAGCACAAGGACTTTTAGGGCAGTGAAACTTCTCTCTATAACCATAATGGTGGATATATATCACTATACATTTGTCAAAACCCATAGAATGTACCACACCGTGAGTGAACTGCAATGTCAACTATAGACTTTGGGTGATAACGTAGGTTCATCAGTGGTAACAAATGTACCACTCTAGTGGGGTATGTGATAATGGGGTGGGGGTGTATGTTTAGGAGCAGAGAATGTATGGGAAGTCTCTGTATTTTTCATTCAATTATGCTGTTAACTTAAAATTGCTCTAAAAATAGTCTATTACAAACTGAGGGCTTCAGAGGGGAGGGGGGTGGGGGAATGGGATAGGCTGGTGATGGATAGTATGGAGAGCACGTATTGCATGGTGCACTGGGTGTTATACGCAACTAATGAATCATCGAACTTTACATCAGAAACAAGGGATGTACTGTATGGTGACTAACATAATATAATAAAAAAATAAATAAATAAAAAATAAAAATAAAAATAGGCTATTAAAATATGTATTTCTAGAAATTCCATGGGTCAAAAAGATAAGACTTCCAGTTAATAATTTGTCATGTAAAGATCTTGAAAGTCATCACTGCATCTTAAAAATAAGTAAAAAGCTGAGCTGAAAATCACTAACTCTTCTTAGATCCATCAGAGAACTCAGGTGATGGCAAACAACTACCCCCAAAACTGGAGAGATAGGTCGGTGCAGAGAATCACAGCTTACCAAAGCAGAAACCCATGAGCAGAAAGCTCCTCAGGAACCAGTACTAGGGTAGGAAAACCTAAACTCTAAACAATGAATTGCTGGAGACTGAGAATTAAAAACTCTATAGAGGCCCCATCTTAGGGGGTCACCCATGCTTTTGTGAGTTTTGCTTTCTGGAGCTCAACCAAGTCCTCACACTGAAGATTAGAGAATAATTCCTTGATACTTCAGCAGGAGGAGGGGAAAAGGAACCATTTTGAAATACATCAGACCATTCTGTTCTTTTTAACAAGACCTGTCATCAAGAGAAACTGTTTAAACAACAACCCCTAACCCTTCAGGGTTTTATCAGTGTCTAACCAACCTGGAAGAAGGGAAATACCAACTCGAGCCCTCTCTAGCTATCCTGCCCACCTAAGGAAGTGAAAAAAAATGAGAAGCTCTCATGAAGTTCACAGCTCAGGGCATAAGCTCACTAAAAAACTAAGCCTAATCATAGGACCATAGAAAGCTTCCCCTCTCTTGGGGCACCTGGGTGGCTCAGTCAGTTAAGTGTCTGACTCCTGATTTCAGCCCAGGGTCATGGGATTGAGCCCCATGTCGAGTCCCACAGGGGATCTGCACTCAGCATGGATTCTGCTTGTCTCTCTCCCTCTGCTCCTCCCCCCATCTCTAAAATAAATAAATAAAACCTTTAAAAAAGGAAAGAAAAAAAAAGAAAGCTTCCCCTCTCCCCACATCCTCCTATCATATCACTAAAGGCCTATTTACCACAGTTCCTTTCACCCAGCACACCATGTATGGCTTTCAACAAAAAATTACAATGCAAAAAAACACAATTTAAAGAGGCAGAGCGAGTACTAGAACCAGACTCAGATATGGCAGGGATGTAGGATTATCAGGCCAGGAATTTAAAATAACTGACTATGATTAATATGCTAAGGGTTTTAATGGTTAAATAGCATGATAGAACAAATGGGGAATGTAAGCACAGAGAGTCTAAGAAAGAAATTCTAAGGAAGACTCAAAAAGAAATACTAGAAACCAGAAATATGTAGAAAAATGAAGAATGTCTTAGATGGGCTCATTAATTGACTGGAGATGGTAGTGGAGAAAATCTCTGAACTTGATATGTCAACAGAAACGTCCCAAATCAAAAAGTGAAGAACAAAGACTGCGGGAAAAAATGGAATAGAATATTCAAGGACTGTGGAAGAACTTAAAAAGGTGAAACAAACAGTGTGAATACGAGGAGGAGGACAGAAGCAATATTTGAAGCAATAATGACTGAGAATCTCCCCCAGATTAATATCAGAGGATGAATTACAGATCCAGGAAAGTTAGAGAACACCAATCAGAATAAATGACAGAAACAAAACAAAGAAATATAACTAGGCATATCATATTCAAACTTTAGAAAACCAAAGATAAAGAAAAAATCTTGAAAAAAGCAAGAGGGGGAAAAACATCCTACATTTGGAGGAATAAAAATAAGATTACATCTAATTTCTTTTCAAAAACCATGCAAGCAAGAAGACAGTAGAGTGAAATGTATAGTGTTGAGGGAAAAAAAATCACCATACTGAATCCTGTACCCTGCTAAATTATCCTTCAGAAGTGAAGGAGAAATAAAGATTTCCTTAGACAAACAGAAAACGAGGGAATATGTTGTCAATATAATTGCCTTGCAAGAAATGTAAAAGAAGTTCATCAGAGCAAATGATATCGGTTCAAAAACTTAGATCTACATAAAGAAAGGAAGAGCATTAGAGAAGGAATAAGTGAAGATAAAATTAAAACTTTTATTTTTCTTATTATTAATTGATCTAACAGTAACAGTTCATTCAAAATAGTAACAGTGGGGCGCCTGGGTGGCACAGCGGTTAAGCGTCTGCCTTCGGCTCAGGGCGTGATCCTGGCGTTATGGGATCGAGCCCCACATCAGGCTCTTCTTCTATGAGCCTGCTTCTTCCTCTCCCACTCCCCCTGCTTGTGTTCCCTCTCTCGCTGGCTGTCTCTATCTCTGTCAAATAAATAAATAAAATCTTAAAAAAAAAAAAATAGTAACAGTGACAATGTATTTGATGATTATAGCTTGAATATAAGTAAAAAGATTGACAGTTATGACCCAAGAGACTGGGAGGGAGGAACTAGGAATACTGTGTCATTATAAAGCACTTGCACTACCCATGAAGCAGTATGATGTGTTTTGAACGTGGACTTTGACACTGGAGTTGTAAAAGATATATTGCAAGCCCTAGGGCAACCATTAAAAAAAAGTTTAAAAATAGTAATTCATATGCTAATTCAATAAGGAAAGAAAAGGAAGTAAATAGTGTACAGAATGCGAAGGAAGATATAAAACTATCTTTGTTTACAGATGATATGATTGTCTATGTAGAAAATCTGAAAGAACAACAAAAACCTCTGGGACTAATATGCAATTTTTAGCAAAGTTGCAAGATACAAGGCTAATATACAAAATCTATTATTTTCCTACTTATCAGCTATGAACAATTGGAATTTGAAATAAAAAACACAACACTATTTACATTAACACAACAAAAATGAAACAATAAATATAAATTAACAAAAATTTATAAGATCTATATGGAAATCTACAAAATTCTGATGAAAGCAATCAAAGAAGAACTAAATAAATGGAGAGATACTCTATGTTCATAGATAAGAAGACTCAATATTGTTAAGAAGTCAGTTCTTCCCAACATGATTTATAGATTCAATGGAATCCCAATTAAAATCCCAGCTAGCTATTTTGTGGATTTTGACAAACCGATTCTCAAGCAAAAGGCCCAGAATAGCTAAGACAATATTGAAGAAGGCAAACAAAATTGAACACTGCCTGATCAGGAGCTCAGCTGAGTTGGGAGAGAGCTGAGCGGCCAGGTGTTGAAACAGCCAAGCAAACTTCAACAAGGAGCTAAAATGAAAATAACAGTGAAGACTTTAATCACTTACCGTGATAGTATAAGCCAAAGGCTGAAATAAAGAAGATGCCAAGCCCCCCCCCCCCCGCCCGCTTCATTTCCCCCATAAAACAGCATACCAGTCAAGGGTCAGGCAGATCAGCAGAGAACGTGAGCATTGTCTCACTGTTGAGGGAACCGTGAACAAAAGGCTCTGGCTTCTTTATGGACCCTAGAGGGAGGGAGGAGAGGAAAGGCTAGGAGTAGAAAATTACTGGTTACTGAGGTTTCCCACTTGTGCTGCCCAATAAGGAGATATCAGCAGAGTCAGTTGAACAAGACCTCTGCCCAAGACCTCAGATAAAGAGACCTAGGAATGAAGTTACCGAGGCTGAGAATGTAAATACATGAAGAGCATGAACAGCCAGAGGGACATCAGTCCTTCACAGCAACTCTCTTTAGAGATTATAACACTTGGCTGTATGCCATGTCTGGTATGAGGGGATGACTTTCTCCCACGAGGCCTGTCAGGTAAAGCCTTTGTAATTGCCTATGTTCAGGCCTGAAAGATTACACTTACATCATGAGATCCAATAAATCTGATAGTGCCGGAGATTTATCCATGGAGGATATATAGAGTTTGGGGCAAGCTTCAATAGAAGAGTCATGGTGCAGATCCTTATATTCTAGAACAAAGCTGTGCACTTCACCATAAAGAACTACTCTGAAAAATATGTCCTAGTATGCTACTGGGTCTTAGCAAAGACCAAACATCTGACCATGGTACATTAAAGGCCTATGCAGCATGAACTGAAGATTATCAAATCAACCAAGTCATAAATTGGGGCAGAAGCATCAATGTCCCATTGTATGTAGGAAGTGATATATTCAGACTCAAGCAAAGCACAAAGGACTCAAGTAAACTACATGAATAGGTGGTCTAGCCTTCCATGTCACTTATCTCTGCTGCACTGATGACCTCATGAGGGCTTCCTTATGACCAACTAACAAAGGCCTGATTCACATATAGGCTGGTGCAATGTATACTGGAACTAGCCATAAAAGGAAGGATAGCTGTCAGCCACATTACAGCCCCATTCAGGAATGGCCCTGCATGACATTGGTGAAAGGAAATATTCTCATTACACAGAGTTGTGAGACCTATGTTTGATTTTTCACTTCATGTGAAAGGAGAGGTAGCCTGAGCTACAGTTATATATTGAACATCTGAGCAGAGCCAAAAGTCTTGTTTGGTTGGGGCCTTAAAAATGGGAGTGCCTGGGTTGGCTCAGTTGGTTGAGTGTCCACAATGCTTGATTTCGGCTCATGTCATGACCTCAGGGTTGTAAGATGGAGCCCCATGTTGAGCTTCACGCTCAGCAGGGAGTCTGCTTCTCTCCCTTGTCTTCTGCCCTTCCCCTTGCTTGTGCTCTATCTATCTAAAATAAATAAATAAAGCTCTCTCTTTTTTTTAAAGGGAACCTAAAAGAAATGAGGGTGGAAAATGGGTGACATGGAGGTCTGGGTAGATAATATGTGGATGGACACTGTAGGAGTGGGCACAACACACACAGCTTTGTTGTATCTCACATTAATGCTCGCAAGAGAACATGTACCACAGAGCAGGGTCTTGAAAATCAAGGGCACAGAAATTCCAGTCCTATGGACTTTAGCCAGTCTCTGTGCACCACTCCAGTACTTGACATTGAGTACATGAAGAAAGTGAGCATAGGAGCAAAGATGAAAGCCAAGCACAGACCCAACAACATGGGATTTCTCTCACCAAAGACGATCGTACTTACTGCCTTTGCTGGTTGCCCAACCAGCCAGAAGCAGAGACTGGTGCTGAGTTCTAGATAATGGTACCAGCCAAGCACCTATTGGCAGATTGATTACATTCGACCCCTTCCTCCTTGTTGGAGCCATCAAATTGATTTACTGGAGTTAATACATGTTCTGAAAATGCTCTGCCTTCCCTGACTGCAGTGTCTCCATAGCACCATCCTAAAGTTATAGAGTTCTTTCTTTTGGAATGGTATCCCTATGACATTGCCTTAGAAAATAGACCCACTCAATGTCAAAGGAAATGTGAAGATGGGCTCATGAACTTAAGAATCACTGAGTTTACCAAGTACCCTATCACCCAGGAGCAGCCATCCAAAAAAAAAAATAAAATAAAAATAAAAAAATAAACAGCAAAACAGTGGAAATTTCAGCTTAGGTGTCAGCTAGAGGACAGTATCTTGCAAGGTTGGAGCCCTTTCCTTCAGAATGCAGTATATACACTGATCTCTGGCAGATATATGGTGCTGTGTGTCCCAGAACTAGAAAACTCAGGTATAAGAACCAAGATGCAGAAGTAGCTATTGCCTCTCTCATCATCATTATCAGTGACTCAACGAATGAAATTTGTGTTTCCTATTCCTGAAACTGTTGACTCTGTTGGGTCAGAAGTCTTGATTCCAGGGCTGGGAAAGGTACAGGGTTCCACCCAACTGGAAGTTGTGACTAATATTTTGGAGTCACTTTGGATTCCTCATACTATTGGACAAACAGGTTAAAAAAATAGAGTTAATGTACTGGCTGGGGTAATGAATTCTGATTACAGGTGAACCTAGAGTTGCTACAGCCTAATGAATGCAGGGAGGATTATGTTCGGAACCTTGGGGCGTCAGTGAACATCTCTTACCACTTCCATGCCCAGTGTTAACTGTCAATGGGAAATTACAATAACCGTAACCCAATAGACTCAACCCAGCATGCAACCCACATGGGCCTCAGAAGCCCCAGGACCCAGCCCTAAATCAGTCCCATGGTTATTCTGGCTCCTGTCATCACTTTAAATCTCAGATGAAGCACTATGCCACAGAAGCTAGAATCAGACTTTCCCAGCAGCTGCCCAAAGGTGCTTTCCTACTTTCTCTGACTCACTTCCCTTTTCCTACACTCTCACTATTCTGGGATTGTACCTCCCAAAAAAAAACATTAACAATTAAACTTAGCCTCCATCTCTGTTTGCTAGGAAACTCCAACAAAGACAATCTTCTCTCTCAATTTCTATTCATTAGCTTACTCAATCATTCTAGCTGTCCAATAAAAATTAGACATCCAGAGCTGTTCAATGGAAATATAATGTATGACTGATAAGTAATTTTACAATATCTAGTAATCCCATTTTTAAAAAGTAAAAAGAAGGGCACCTGGCTGGCTCAGTCAGAAGAGCATGTAACTCTTGATCTCTGGGTCATGAGTTCCAGCCCTACATGGGGCGTAGAGATTCCTTAAAAAAAAAAAAGGAAAAGGAAAAGGAAATAGGTGAAATTAACTTTAATACTTTTTATCAAAACCAATATATAAAAAATATCATTTTAACATGTGCAGTATAATTATTGAGATATTTGACATTCTTTTTTAAATATAAGGTTTCAAAATCTGTTGTGAATTTTATACTTACAGCACATCTCAATCTGAATGCTAATTTTTGATCTGTATTCAATATCATACCTTTTACAGTGAAAAAGATTTACATACCCAATTTGTTCTGAAATATCAGGGGACAATTCTCCATGGATATCATATTTCTGAACATCTTGTGAGCAGAGGCACTGGGTACTTTTGTTCTGGGCTATCTTGTAAAGGATGTTTGTATTTCAAACAGCCTTGGAAGAAGAACACCCACCCATGTTTTAGTTTAGGTAGTCAGGCAGACAGCAAATTCTCCCTTGCAATGCCTTTTTGTTCTGTTTAGGCTCTCAGTGGATTAGATGATGCTGAGTCACATCAGGGAGGACAATCTGATTTACATAGCCTACTGATTCAAATGTTAATCTCTTCTGGAAACATCTTCACGGACACACCCAGAAATAATGTTTAACCAGTTATCTGGGCATCTTGTGTCCTAGTCAAGCTGACACAGAAAAGTCAACCATCACAGTGCACAGTTCAGTGAGTTTGGCAAATGTATGTACTTGTGTAATCACTACTCCCATTAAGATACAGCACATTTAATCCTAGGAAGTTTCCTTGTGCTTCTTCCTAATCAACCCCCCCATCCCAGGTAACCACTTTCTGATTTCTATCACCATAGTTTAATTTTGACTCTCTTTAAATGTCATGCAAATGGAATCGTACACTATGTTTTTTTTACTTCTCTTGTTCAATATAATGTTCTTCACATTTATCCATGTCATTCATCCTTATTCCTGAAAAATCTTTTTCTTGGTATAGTATTCTAGGGTGATAGTTATTTTTCCTCAGTGCATTGAAGATAATATTCCACTATCTTCTGTTTCCAAGATGTATTGAGAAATCTTTCATTTTTGCTCTTGAGTCAGTCTACTTATTGTTTCTTTGCAGGTAATCTATTTTACTTGCAGAAGGAGTGGCAACCCTATGTGGATGCCTGGACTGCAGGTGGGATGCACACAGGCTGTGCAGAGGCTTGTAGAAATGGGTTCTGGTGTATGACATTCAAGCTGTGTGTAGGCCATTCAGGATCATTGGTTTCCATGTCAAGGGGGTTGCAAAAAGATTATCACCTTGCCAAGGCTGCAAAGTCACATATGAATTGTGTTCTAGGCCTGTGGACATTTACTGAATGTCTTCGGACCCATACCAGCCAACCACCAATCCACACCAGGAACTGCTAGAGAGCCTTGTTTTCCCCCTGCAATATCCCTCCAATACCCTCTACTGAGAAAGCTTAACATTATGTTCATCTGAAAGGAGAAATGCTTAAAGGAATTCAGGTGTTTATCACAGAGGATACAGGCATACCTCAGAGATATTGTTGATTCGGTTCCAGATCGCCACAAAAAGTTAGTATTGCAATAAAGTGAGTCAGGTTAATTTTCCGGTTTCCCAGTGCGTATAAAAGTTGTGTTTACAGTATGCTGTAGTCTATTAAGTGTGCAACACTGTTATGTCTAAAAAAGCCATGTATATACCTAAATTTAAAAATACTTTATTACTAAAAAATAACCATGATCTGAGCTTTCAGCAAGTCATCATCACTGATCACAGATCACCATAACAAATATAATAATCATGAAAAAAATTGAAATATTGCAAGAACTACCAAACTGTGACACAGAGATACAAAGTAAGCAAATGCTGTTGGAAAAAATGGAACTGATAGACTGGCTCGATGCAAAGTTGCCACAAACTTCAATTTGTAAAAAATACAATATCTGTGAAGCGATAAAATGAGGTATGCTTATATGTTGAAAAGTGCATTTGGAACCTAGAAGCAATAAATTGAACTCAGGCTCCAATTAGAAGAAGTAGACTTACTCATGTTTCTTTCTATATTTCTTAGACTCTTTCTTATTTTACATCCCTCTGTGCTACATTCAGAATTTCTTCATATTTTCCACTGCTCTAGTTCTTTCTTCAGCTGTGTGTACTGGGTATTATACCTATTCTAAGAGTTGAAATTTCAATTACTCTATTTTTTTTCCTGAAAATACTGCTTCCGATTATTTTTCAAATCTGACTTGTCATTTTTATAGTCTCTTGCTCTTTGTATTTCAAACTTCTTTTATTTCTGGCATAATGTTTAAGAGGTAAGGCTCTGGAATTTGATTACCTGGACCTAAATCCCAACATCTGTTATTAGCTGAGTAACCTTGGGTAAATCATTGAGCTTCTTTGTCACTTAGCTTCCTCATCTATACAGCAGAGATAATATAAATATATTAGTTTGTAAATAAGTATATAAATTTGTTGATAATAATGTAGGTATATAAATAATGAATATATGTTTGCTGTGAAAATTAAGAATATATATAAAGAATTCAGAATAGGGATTGGCACCAAAAAAGTATTACATAAGTCTTGGCTACTCTCTATTCTTTATATATAATACATATATATAATTGAGGTAAAATTCACATAACATAAAATAAACCATTTCAAAATGTATAATTCAGTAGCATTTAGTGCATTTACAATGTTGTGCATCGTCACCTCTATCTAGTTCCAATTTATTTATTTTTAAAACATGTTATTTATTTGACAGAGACAGTGAGAGAGGGAACACAGGCAGGGGGAGTGGCAGAGGGAGAAGCAGGCCTCCTGCTGAGCAGGGAGCCCTATGTGGGGCTCGATCCCAGGAGCCTGGGATCATGACCTGAGCTGAAGGCAGACGCCCAACAACTGAGCCACCCAGGCGCCCCTCCAATTTATTTTTATTACTCACAAGAAAAACTCCATAGCCATTAAGCAGTTACTCCCCATTCTCCACCCCTAACCCCCACAACCCTGGCACACGTCAGTCTGGTTTTTGTCTCTATAGATTTAACTATTCTGGATATTCATATAAGTGGAATCATACAATATGTGATTTGTTTGTTTCCCCAAATGTTTATTTTTAAAAACTTTCATTCCACTATAGTTAATGTACGTAGTGTTAAATTAGTTTCAGGTATACAATATAGTGATCCAACGATTCTATACTCAGTACTCATCATGATAAGTGTGCTCTTAATCCCCTTCACCTATTTCACCCATCCCCCCATCCACCTCCCCTCTGGGAACCATCAGTTTGCTCTCCATGGTAAAGAGTCAGCTTTTTGGTTTGTCTCTTTATGGTTGTTGTTTCTTTGTTTTGTTTCTTAAATTCCTTATATGAGTGAAATAATATGGTATTTCTCTTTCTCTGACTAACTTATTTCACCTAGCATTATACTCTTCAGATCCATCCATGTTGTTGCAAATGGCAAGATTTCATGCTCTTTTATTACTGAGTAACGTTCCATTGTATATATACACCACTTCTTTATCCATTCATCAATTGATGGGCACTTAGGCTGTTTCCATACTTCGGCTATTGTAAATAATGCTGCAATAAACATAGAGGTGCATATATCTTTTCAAATTAATGTTTTCATATTCTTTGGGTAAATACCCAGTAGCACAACTGCAGGGTGATAGGGTAGCTCTATTTTTAATTTTTTGAAGAACCTCCAGACTGTCTTCCACAGTGGCTGTACCAGTTTGCATTACTACCAACAGTGCACAGGGTTCCCTTTTCTCCACATCCTTGCCAATAATTATTGTTTCTTTGTTTTTGATTTTAGCCATTCTGAGAGGTGTGAGGTGATATCTCATTGTAGTGTTGCTTTTCATTTTCTTGATGATTAGTGATGTTGAGCATCTTTTCATGTGTCTGTTGGCTATCTATCATCTATCTATCTATCTATCTATCTATCTATCTATCTATCTATCATCTATCTATCTATCATCTATCATCTATCTATCTATGTCTTCTTTGGATAAATGTCTGTTCATGACATCTGCTCATTTTTAAATTCAATTATTTGCTTTTTGGTGTTGAGTTGTATCAGTTCTTTATATATTTTGGACACTAACCCTTTATCAGATATGTCATTTGCAAATGTTTTCTCCCATTCAGTAGGTTGTCTTTTAGTTTTGATTGTGTCCTTCACTATGTAGAGCTTTTTATTTATTTATTTATTTTTTTATTTGGGGGAGAGAGAGGGCAGGGGAGGGACAGAGGGAAAGGAGAGAGAGGGAGAGAATTCCAAGCAGACTCTGTGCTGAGTGCAGAGCCCGAAGTGGGGCTCAGTCCCAGGACCCATGAGATCATGACCAAAGCCAAAATCAAGAGTTGGTCCCTTAACTGACTAAGCCACCCAGGGGCCTAGAAGCTTTTAATTTTGATGTAGTTTCCGAAAGTCTTTTTTTTTTCCCTTGTCTCAGAAGACATATCTAGAAAAATGTTGCTATGGCCCGTATCAGAGAAATTACTGCCTGTGCTCTCTTCTAGGATTTTTATGGTTTCCAGACTCACATTTAGGTCTTTAATCCATTTTGAGTTTATTTTTGTGTATGGTGTAAGAAAGTGGTCCATTGTCATTCTTTGGCATGCAGTTTTCCAGTTTTCCCAACACCATTTATTGAAGATACTGTCTTTTTCCATTGCATATTCTTGCCTCCTTTGTCAAAGATTAATTTACCATTTAATTGTGGGTTTATTTTTGGACTCTCTATTCTGTTCTATTGATCTATTTGTCTGCTTTTGTGCCAGTACCATACTGTTTTGATTAGTACAGCTTTGTAATATAACTTGAAATCTGGAATTGTGATACCTCCACTTTTATCCATCCTCTCTCAAGATTGCTTTGACTATATGTGTTTCCATACAAATTTTAGGATTGTTTGTTTTAGTTCTCTGAAAAATGTTGTTGCTATTTTGATAGGGATTGCATTAAATCTGTGGATTGCTTTGGATAGTATGGGCATTTTAAAAGTATCTGTTCTTCCAATCCATGAGCATGGACTATCTTTCCATTCAATTTCTTTCATCAGTGTTTTATAATTTTTTAGAGTATATGTCTTTCACTTCCTTGATTAAGTTTATTCTAGGTACTTTATTATTTTTGGTGCGATTTAAAATGGGATTGTTTTCTTAATTTCTCTTTCTGCTACTTCATTATTAGTGTATAGAAATGCAACACATTTCTGCATATTGATTTTTGTATCCCATGACCTTACTGAAATCATTTATCAGTTCTAGTAGCTTTTTGGTGGAGTCTTTAGGGTTTTCTATATATAGTATCATGTCATTTGCAAATAGTGAAAGTTTTGCTTCTTCCTTTCCAATAGGGATGCCTTGTATTCCTTTTTCTTGTCTGACTGCTATGGCTAGGACTTATAGTACTATATTAAATAAAAGTGGTAAAAGTGGACATGCTTGTCTTGTTCATGATCTTAGTTGAAAAGCTTTCAGTTTTTCACCATTGAGGATGATGTTAGCTGTGGGTTTTTCATATATGGTCTTTATTATGTTGAAGTATGATCCATTTAAACCTTGTTGAGGATTTTTAGCATAAATGGATGTTGTAGTTTTTCAAATGCTTTTTGTGCATCTACTGAAATGATTATATGGTTTTTATCCTTTCTTTTATTGATGTAATGTATCACATTGATTGATTTGCAAATATTGAACCACCCTTGCATCCCAGGAATAAATCCCACTTGATTGTGGTGAATGATTTTTTTAAATGTATTATTGGATTTTGTTGATGATTTTTGCATCTATGTTTATCAGAGATATTGGCCTATGGTTACTTTTTTTTTTTTTTTTTTTTTTTTTGGTAGTATCTTCATCTGGTTTTGGTGTCAGGGTAATGCTGGCCTCATAGAATGAATTTGGCTGCTTTCTTTCCTCTTCTACTTTTTGGAATAGTTTGAGAAAAATAGATATTAACTCTTTTTTCAATGTTTGGTAGAATTTGACTATGAAGCCATCTGGTCCTGTACTTTCAATTGTTAGAAGTTTTTTGATTATCGATTCAATTTCATTGCTGGTAATCGGTCTGTTCAAATTTTCTATTTCTTCTTGCTTCCGTTTTGGTAGGTTATGTGTTTCTAGGAATTTATCCATTTCTCCTAGGTTGTCCAATTTGTTGGCATATAATTTTTCATAATATTCTCTTATAATTCTTTGTATATCACTCTTTTCTGCCCTGCAAAATTCTGCTGAAAAATCCACTATTAGTCTTATAGGGTTTCCCTTGTATGTAACTATTTTCTTTTTTTCTTGCTGATTTTAAAATTCTCTCAAAAATAGAATAAAATAAAATTCTCTATCATTGCTTTTTGCTATTTATTTACTATGTGTCTTGATGTGGCCCTCCTTGGGTTGATTTTTTGGGGGGCTCTCTGTGCCTCCTGGATCTGGATTCTGTTTCCTTCCCCAGATTCAGTAAGTTTTCAGCTAATATTTCTTCAAATAAATTTTCTTTCCCCTTTTCTCTCTCTCTTCTCCTTCTGGGATCCATGTAATATGGATATTATTAGGCTTGATGATATTGCTAAGTTCCCTCTCTTTTCTTTTCTTTTTCTCTCATGTTCAGCTTGATTGCTTTCCATTACACTTTCCTTCAGGTCACTAGTTCATTCTTCTTCCTCCTCTAGTCCACTATTTATTCCATCTAGTGTATTTTAAATTTCATTTATTGAGTTATTCATCTCTGGTTGATTCTTTTTTTTAATGTTTTCTATCTCTAATGCTGCTATGAACATACATGTACAAACATTTGTTTGAATTTCTGTTTTCCATTATTTGGAGTGTGTAGCTAGGAATGGAATTGCTGGGTCATGTGGTAATTCTGTGTTTAACTTTTTAAGGAAATGCCAACCCGCTTTCCATAGAAGCTACATCATCTTATGTTCCTACCAGCAACGTAAAATGGTTCCAATTTATCCAAATCCTCACAAACACTGATTTTCCATTAAAAAAAAAAAAAAATATATATATATATATATATATATATATATATATATATAGCCATCCTAGTGGATACAAAGTGGTGTCTTATTGTGGTTTTGATTTGCATTTCTCTAATAACTAATGGTGTTGAGCATCTTTTTCATATGTTTGCTGGCCATTTGTAGATCTTTTTCAGAGAAATATTCAAATCCTTTGCCCATTTTTAAATTGGGTTACTTGTCTTTTTGTTGAGTTTGAAAGATTCTTGATATATTCTGCAAACTAGACCCTTGTCAGGTATATGATTTGAAAATATTTTCTCCCATTCTGTAGGTTGTCTTTTCACTTTGATACTGCCTTTGGACATACAGAACTTTACAATATTGGTAAGTCCAACTTATCTATTTTTTATTTCATTGCTTTTGCTTTCGGTATCATTTCTAAGAATTTATTGCCAAATCCAGAGTCATGAAATTTACTCCTCCCAAGAGTTTTATGGCTGTAGATCTTACATTTAGGACTTTGATTCATTTTGAGTTAATTTTTACATGTGATGTGAGGTAGAGGTCCAAATTCATTTTTTTTTTTTTTTTGGCATGTGAATATCCAGTTGTCTAGAACTAATTGTTGAATTAGTTCTATTCTTTCCACATTGAAAGATCTTAGCACCCTTGTTGAAAACCAATTGACCGCAGATGTGTATGGGTTTATTTTTGTATTCTGTGTTCTTTTTCACTGGTCTATATGTTTATCTGTATGCTAGTACCATACTCTTAATTACTGTAACTTTGCAGTATATTTTGAAACAGGAAGTATGAGTCCTCAAATTTTGTTCTTCTTTTTCAAGATTGTTTGGTTCTTTGTGCTCTTTTGCAATTCTCTATGAATTTTAAAATCTTCCATTTCTGCAAAAACAGTCATTAGGATTTTGATAGGGATGGCACTGAATGTGTAGCTGCTTTGAGGGTCATTGCCATCTTCACAATAATAAATCTAATCCACAGACACAAGATGTCTTTCCATGTTAGGACTCCTTTCTTTCAGAAATGTTTTGTAGTTTTCAGTGTGTAAGTTTTATGCTTCCTTGGTTAAATCTATTTCCATTTTATTCTTTTTGATGTTATTGTAAATGGAATTTTTAAAAATTACATTTTCAGATTGTTCATTGCTACATTGTTATAGAACTACAGCCAATTGATTTTTGTGCTTTTTGTACCCTGCAATTATGCTGAATTCCATTTTTAGGTCTAATAATTTTTTAAATTTTTATTCCTTAGGAAGGACTTTCTATATCATGTCATCTGTGAATATAGTTTTACTTCTTTCCAATTTCTGATGACCTGTATTTTTAATATCTGAAATTTTTGCAGGTCACATGGCTCCCACTCATGGTGCTATGTTCCTTTGTATGTATTTTTTTCTGATATGTAACTGTGAGCTATTACTGAGTCCCTGCAGAGTGTTTCTTTCTGCCAGTACTTAGCTGCTCTGATTTGGAACTTTTTAAAAAATTAAATCTTCTAAAAAAATTAAATCTTTTGCTTGATTTTTCTGGGATCACCTATGTAGTAAGATTTGGGGCTGCAAATCTTCAAAAAGGCCAAACTATTACTACAGATTCTGAGAAAATACTCTCCTGCCGCAGAGCACTAAAGTTCAAGATATGCACACTCCTCCCTGTACTTACTAGGGAGGGGCTGCTCTCACTTGACACCGCTCTTTGGGTGCATTCTGGGCTTGGCCAGGGTCACAAAAATTACAGTTCACTTGGTTTTTCAAGTGTTTTTAAGGTGAAAGTTGGGTTTCTGGTTATATTCTGCTTTTTTGGGGCTCCTGGCTTCAATTTGTTTTTGGCTTATGAATATCCTTTCTTGACTGGTTATAGACACATTAAAAAAAAAAGTTTTTCCCAGGACCTTTAGTTGGTTTTTTTACAGGAGAGTTGGTCAGGATAGTCATCCATACCAGTGGAAACTGAACTGTCCATCTGACTGTGATGCTGTTTTTCTTACAGTAGTCAGAGAGCAAAGAAGGTTCCATTCATTACATCAGTCCCCCTTATCTGTGGAGGATACGTTACAAGACCTCCAGTGGATGCCTCAAACTGCTGAAAGTATTGAACCCTCTATATACTATTTATTTTCTTATGCATACATACCTGTGATAGTTTAATTTATAAATTAGGTACAGTAAGATTAACAAAAAGAAACTTTAACAATTTTAACAATATACAGTTGTAAGAGTATAAGAAAAGTTACATGAATGGGTCTTTCTCTCAAAATATCTTATTGTACTGTGCTCACCCTTCTTGTGATAGGAGAGGATAAAATGCCTGCATGATGGGATTAAGTGAGGTAAATGTCAGGTACTTAGGCTACTACTGACCTGACAATTTAACAGGAGGATGATTTGATTCTGGACTACAGTTGACCACAAGTAACTAAGACTGTGGGCGAGGGAAAACTACTGCATTTTTCTATAGTATAGTTTTGTGGGTTTTTTGTACTTCTGGCGTTAAAAATAGAGCAAGGAATATTTTTGGTAAAGTCTACCATTTAGCTCATAATCCTCTTTTATTTTTTTTTTTTAAGATTTTATTTACTTATTTGACAGAGACAGCCAGCGAGAGAGGGAACACAGCAGGGGGAGTGGGAGAGGAAGAAGCAGGCTCCCAGCAGAGGAGCCCGACGTGGGGCTCGATCCCAGAATGCCGGGATCACGCCCTGAGCCAAAGGCAGACGCTTAACGACTGAGCCACCCAGGCGCCCCTCATAATCCTCTTTTAAATATTTGGCCACCTAACAATGTGCCAGGCAGTCATCTAGTCATAGAGGAATATAGTAGAACAAAACAGACAAAATCACTGTTCTAACAGAGCTTACATTCTGGGATAGGGTTGAAGAAGAAACAAACAATAAATATTACATGCAAGGTAGATAACAGTGAATAGGCCATGGCACACTCTACAATGGCAGGGCTGTTGGTATTTCATGAATAGTTGAGAAAAACCACTCTAATTAAAGTTTGACATTTGAACGCTTATAGGGAAGAGGGAGCCATATGGCATCTGAGATAATTCTGGGCAAAGAGAAGAACAAGGGCAGACATCTTAAGGTGAGAAAAGTCCTGCACGTTCAAGTCTCACCAGACGCCTGTGTGACTGAGCTGAGAGAGCTGGAGAGCGGTGGAGCAGAGTATACTCGAGAAGCAGAGATGGTGGGAAAAGTCTACAGCTTCTAGTTCACCTTAGGATTTCAGCTTTTACTCTGAAGGAGATGGAAACGTTTAGGTGTGCAGCGATGACATGATGTGATGGGGTTTATAAGGATTATCCTGGATTATTGTGTGTGGGACAGACTGCTGCAAAGTAAAACGCAGGGAGGACCACTGAGGAGCCTATTGCAATAATCCAAGAGGAGATGGAGCTTTATACTACGGTGGCAGCAGTAAATACAGGGAACACGTAGATTAAGCAAAAATTAAAAGAACTGAAAGGACTGCTGTTCAATTTGGAAGTGAAGTGTGGGAAATCAAGGCTAATGCCGAGGCTTCGGGTCAGTGCAACTCAAAGGAATGTTTCCATTTACTTAGGCCAAGAAGAGGAAGGGGTGTGTGCATCTGTATAGAAATCAAGTAGGTTTTAGACACTTTGAAGGTAGCTTTTAAGTAGCCAGGTGGAAAAATGAGTAAGGAGCTATACAGTTGAGGATAGCTAGGAAGTCAGCAAATGATAATGGTTAACTTCATTCTCTTCAGCAACCAGGGCATGAAACTCCAGTAGTTTGGTCTTACTTGACACTATTCAAATTTAATATGCCAAACAAGGTACTGAGTCAGGAGGCTCACAATAGTATGCACAATGAAAATGAATTATTTCATAAAACCATCCCCAGTACAGGAAAACTTTGAGGGTTCTTAAAAATTTTTAAATTTTATCCAGAAATAGTGTACAATTTGGTTAGCTAACGGACAATGGGATCTAACTAAAATTCCATGTAAAACAGCAATTACTAGACATAGTGTGCCAGAATTAAAAATCATAAAAAATTGTTCAAAATGAGGCAAGAAAGGATCAAATAGTTATAGGATAGCAGGAAAGAATGCAAAATTGTAATTACTGTGGAAACCTAAAGGAAACAATCTTCCTAGTCTTTCTAGAGAACAGCAGTTCTGATCTTTTACAGTTCTTTCGTAACACTCTTTTTGGGGCGTTGGGGGTGCAGAGGTGGTCATGCTTTTAAATACTGTTTCCAAATACCTTTACAATTTATATTACATTGGGGCTGTTGAAAGCTTTAATACCTACTTTTGAGTATGTTCAATATATGCTAAATCCAGTGAACACTGCAAACACCCTAAACAGATTTTACCTTTTCACTCAAAAAACAACAAAACCCCCCCCAAAAAAACCAACTAAGCAATTTGAACGCCACAGAATGAGACCAGTGCTCAAATCCTTGCTCAGCTTTTCAACCAACACTTAGCTGACTTTTGTACCTGGTTACTCTTTAAATACTACTTGGCCATTGGTTGAATTATACATACACAAAGTTAAATTTCATTTGAAGGTCACTGGGTTAGACAAATTAATTGTAGGATGTTAATATGTTAAATGTGTAAAACCACCTACATTATTTGTAATTCAAAGTGCTATCAATGTCATATAAGATTGAAATGTATTTGGGCATTCAACAGAAGTTCTTTTATCCCTATGAAATAGCAAGAGGTGTCAAATAAGTAGCTATATAGGGCTCAAGGACTGTTGCTCTGGGCTCTTAGGTCTAGGAGCAGACTTCAGAATCACCTGGATGGCTTTTTAAAACAGACTACTGGGTTTCTCAAGTTTTCTCAATCAGTAGACCTGGAGTGTGGTCTGGTAATTTCCATTTTAAAGAACTTCCCAAATGATACTGATTTTTACTGGTCTTGGAACCACACTTTGAGAACCAGTCTTAATTCTTTATAGACCATAGTTTTGTAACTATTTTAAGAGGTTCAAAATAGAGCTCACACACAGTATTAAAGTGTGGATTTCATGTTAGCTGGAATTACTGAGACCAAAGTGTCTTTAAGCACAGACTTTAATGGTAACAATTCCTTTAAGCTCAATTAACCTTAGCTATTACAAGTGTTATGCAGATGTCACTATTTAAGACAATATTTAGTGACTTATACTGGTTTCCTCATAAAATAGAAGACAAATTCACTTAAAAGTGTTATCAACAATCATTTAACAGTTTTGTTATGCCAACACAAAACACGGCTAATTTGAGTCACCTCCAAAATCACTAACACAGCATGATCAGTAACGGAAGCATATTTTAACTAAGCCATTAAAAAAAAAAAAAAAAGTGAGTGTTTCACTACCCCTGAGACCACTAGTTAACTGTGGTTCATACTTTAAAAAATTGTGAGTACACCCACACAAGAAAGCAAACTAACAAGCTTTTTAAAAAAATATGGTATCACATTGCAAACTTGCCCAGGAAAAATGAGTCACTTAAAATATAATTTACCATTAACAGGTCGGCTGGACTATAATTCTCATAGATCGAGAAACTCAGTATTAAAAATTTGACTTTACGCATGAAAAGATCTAGGAAATATATAAGAACCAAAATCAGTTTTTAATCCTCTAATATGCATCCAGTCCTACACATGGCATTAGTTATGTGTATGGGGGAAAAGGGCAAATTCTTGGATTCTTTGAAGGTTTCATTGGAGATGATCTCAAGTCCAGTGTCCATACATTCAAAAATGTTGGTTTTCCAGGTACTTTACTGTTCTTTTAAACCTGGAGAAGCCTTTATGGCTTATTCCCTTAGAAGTGACATAAGAAATGTTGTAGAAAGCATCAAATCAAAGATACAGAGAACTGGACACATCTAGTAACTAGTACGACAATCAATGGTTTAAGTCAGCTCTATGAATACGTAAAGGTTGTCTATGGCTTAAAAAAAAAAAAAGATCAACTTGAAAGTCAAATAGGAATTCAGAAGCTCTGACAAACTGTTTATTCACAGCTGGCTTTCAGTGATATGCCTACTAAAGCTATTATTTTGAGAGTATAGAATCAGAACTAATTAGTTTGAAAATAGAGCAACGGAACAGTATTTCTTACCTTATGGAGTGGTAGGCTACTAATTTCTCATTTGTAGTTTGAATTCAAAATAGATTAATAGTATGACATCTATGTTAAGGATTTTTTTAAGTAAAAGATGAAATGAAAAAAATCACTCATTGGAAAATTGTATAGCTGGGTTGGTATTTCTCAATGAAATGCTTAAATTACAGAATTAACAAAGCCAGAACATCTTCGGAAGGCATGCATTTCACTTGCAGTTTAGAGAAAAACTTTAAGTCAATAAACCATGTCCAAACTACGTATTAAAATGTTTATAAAAAAAATCAAGCTTTAACATTTATTTTATATCTAGCTTTCCACATCTGTGTGCAGACAAGGAGTAAGACTGCACATAACTGTAAGCAGTGCAAAGAATGTGAAGTGGAGAAAAGTCACAGATGTGCTAGAAATCAAATACAAGATTTTAAGAAAGCAATGGACAAATAAAAATAACTAGGAAAAAAGTAAAACTATAGGGTCAGGATTAGGAAGGGTGAAGAATGATAATGCCCTTGTTACTACAGAAGTTAAATTAGTGGCACAGATAGCACTTGTCAAACAAAAAATAATCCAATAGCATTGACTTTTATTCATTCATGTTAAGTCACCTGAAATGATATCTGTTGCATTTAAATGCTCATTAATGTAAATGGCTGAACAAATCCATTTCAATGGATATTCAATATCCCACATAGTTAAGTCACTTCAACACAGCCTCATGACAACTCCCACACCAAAACAGTACTTTATTTTGTAAATTTTGACCCATTATTACTCCCATGTTATGGTTTTTTCAGCTGTCAAGTGTACATGGTGAAGAAAAAAATTTAGTTAGATGGGGGTTGCACCTGGAAAATAAATTTCTTAAACTCCATATACATGTTTCAAAACTGCTGGGTCCCAAGTCCATCTATGAACTCCAGGGCTGCCAGTATTATGTGCAGCATACTAAAGCTACACTATCCGAATAGCTTATTAATTCTGCATAAATCAGGTCAATCAATGTGTCAACCTGTAACAGACTGTGCACTTTTAACTGAACATGGCAAAATATTCACTCTTTTGAACTTTACATCATCATTTGATGTCAAACAATGAAGCAAATCCCAACAGTATATACAAAAACAGCTTTGCATTTACAAAAGATTGTTTCCCATACTGATTAATTCAGGCAGCTAACTCATTGGTTTATGCAACTTTATTGAAGAAAAATAAATCAATTACTAGCAGAGCTATTAGTTGATCACTCATCCATTGACAACTTGCATCATTTATTCAGTGCTATATTAAACAGTGTATTGGAAGATAGATTAACTAATAGCTCCAAGCCTCCTAACAATTTAAATGAGAATTACAAAATGTTTGAGACCCTATTTTGGAATACAAAGGGTGTTTGACTTCCAATTTCCATTCTCTGTAGAACAAGAACAGGTCATTCCTTTATTGACATGCATAAAATACATCACATTTTCTGTTCTGCTGATGCTATAAATTCAATACCAATTCTCCAGCCACATCAGTTATGAGCATAAAGTATATCATGTAACCTCAAATCTCTAACAGTGGAAGGCTTAAAAAAAAAACACTGGACGCTAGAATAATGCTGCTTCCTTTGATGCGACAACTGAGCATCCATCTCCCTCCCCCTCAGATGATTTCTTCAGCATGTTAGAGCAGTGAGGAACGGGTTTAGTCTCATAACCAAGTTAGAGTGAAGACATTGGCCACATAATACACATGCTCCATTTTTAAAAAAATTCTGAATCTTGGGCAACTGTTCTCTTGTAACTACTTTACAGTTTCTAAAAGCAGTTATTGTCCAAAGCTGGAAGAACTTAAGTCTTCTCAGATGAGCATGTGAATGAATGGAGGGAGGTAAACAAAAAATAAAATTAAAAAAGATGAGGTCTGATAGGGGAGCAGCCGGATAAGAAAATCAAAAAAGGAACAGTAATTTAAAGTTTATTCCAGCTATAATGCAGGTTATTCTGACTTTAAGGTAGCATCACATGGCATACTTCTGAGTCCATTCCCGAGATATTCTGTTGTACCTGTAAATAAAGAAGATGTTATTTAAAAAGTTAAAGAATTCTTAATACTTAAAAGAAAGATTTCTATTTTACCTCCAGACTCATCATGGAGTCATCTCCCATGGTTATGATTAGAATTAAGCCAATGGGGAGAAAAAGCACTGGTACTCAAAGCAATGTGGGAATGGAAACCTTACGCTTCCAATACAATGTTCCAATACACTGAAAGTATTTTAATAAACACAAGAAGGTGGCACTGAGACTGGGGAGACTAGCAAAAATCAAAGACCTTTTCTCTCCCCTACCAGAGAGTTAAATTTTCTATTAGAAATTCTGTAATTAATATCCATTCCAACAAATTTTAACATTAAAAAAAAATTTTACAGTTCATCATGGACTTATGTCAGAGTATAACATAGATTCTAACATCTACAGAAATTTCCATCAAAGCCAAAATCAAATCTGAATCCTAGACCTTGAGAAATTACTAGAGCTTAGCTAATACCAGAAAATACCTTTGAGATTTAAGCACAAGTAGAAGATTAGACACTGGGGAGGGTGAAAAAAGCAATTTTCAAGAGGGAGGTGGGTGGGACTGGTATGTATGTGTTAATTAGAACACTTATGTGTTACTTTTAGAAAGGGCGGTGATTGGAGCTAACAAGCCCCACTTGAGACCTAAGAAATGGTAACCTCTACTAGGAGTACACTTTAGGGCATCTGTTTAAAAGATCAACAGATAATTCACACACAAGCAAGGTTATTTATTACTGAGGAACATCACTAATATTCACAAATGCTATCAATTTCTCCCTGTATTACATCCATGCCATAGGCTACTTACCAAAAATTATACTGATAACTTTAAGAAATGAATATACATCAAAGGGCACAAGAGAACTTTAGATTTGTATTTCCAGTTAATACTCTGTAAAATATTAACTAGCTTCATTTCAAACCAAGAACTAAACTTGGTTCAACCATTTTTTCTAAACTTTGGCATATAGAAGTTTCTTTCTACCATTCATGGTTACCTCATTTAAGGACACCCTCTCAAAAAGCCAGCACTTTAAAACAAAGGTTTCATTTAGCATACAAGGAGCCACAAAGTATAGCTGATATTAATGCATGCTTGTCAGTAATGAACGTTTAGATGCTTGGAGGCTTTATTAAAATAGTGTTTTCCCCTTACATTATTATTTCTTGGCCAGATTTGAATTAAATCACCACATTCCATATAGTACTGGTATAAAGGTTAAAATAACTACCAAATTTAAAATGTAAATACCATGGTAGTTTGAAAAAAATTCTACTTAAATTTTTAATTTCTTACTAGTGCTATATGTAACTGTTGTGCCATGCAAAAATACTCTCAAGCAATAATGACTACTGGGTATACTTTCACGCTGAACAGAGATCAAGCAGTTAACTGTACAGTTTCAAAAAACTGTCACGTGTTACCTTTTGTTAGTTAATACAGTGCCTTAAAACATGCAGCACTCAAGTGCTGGCAGTACCATGAATAAGCGCACCATAGAGTGCAGATCCTCTTACCCTACAACATAGCGTATTTCTCTGTCCACTCTCTTGCTAACCTATTGTACCTAATTGAACAAGTATACTTAGCATTAATTATAACATACAACAAAGTTATAATGGTGAAGTTGTACATAAAGATAATTCAAGTATTTGAGAAATTTAGACCAAATTTTTGTAACAGTACCAGTATTTGTTTCAAAAACATAATTGGGGTAAAAAAAACTTTGCTTTCTTCCCAAAAACTTAGTGACAAAGCATTTGAACATGTTAGAAAAATAGAACATTTTAGAGGGGCTCTTCACTGTCACATAAACTGAACACTATTAAAAAAAAAAAAAAATCCCATTTCAAAAACTACCTTTCTGTACATTTTAACTATTATCTTACCAGAAATAAATCATCAAGTCTTCTTGGCATTTCCACAACATAAAACAGAGTGTAAGCCTAGCTCATTAAGATAAATCACTCTTTAGAATATTTCCTTAAACCACTATACTTACTTATCTCTGTCTGTTTTATAGATCCGTGCAATCTCTGGCACTAGGGGGTCATCTGGGTTTGGATCACATAGCAGTGAACAAATGGATAAAAGAACTGCAAATAAAAACAAAAAAAAAAGAAAGAAAAAGAAAGAAAAGTCTGTTACCCAGCACTGGGAATTTGGATAAATCAAAGTATATTTAAAAACATGTATTAAAAACCTCAATCCTCAAAAGATTTTTAGTTTGTACCTTAATGTCAATGAGACAAGTCCGTATAGATTTTGCTTCATAGAAGACAAACTCCTAGTAAATAAGGAATGCTAGAAATAGAGATTTGTTGGGATCATAGTTTAGTACTGACTTACTATAAAAAAAACAAGACTGACCAACTCAGGAGTTCTGAGATGTCCAAATGAATCTATATTAGTTCATTAATATCATCTTTAAAAAGTGGCATTAGGATTTAACTGGAGTTTCTTAGTACTTTGGTGGGGGGGGATCTAGCAAAGAATATGCAGAGAACACCTGTGCAGTATTATCCTCAGCTGTTAGGCATGATGAAAAAATCCATTCTTGGGGAGCCAGCTGGCTCAGTCGGGAAAGTGTGTGACTCCTGATCTTGGGGGCTGTGGGTTCAAGCCCCATGTTGAGAGTAGCAATTACTTAAATATTTACAAAGAAAAATCCATTCTCTGCCCAACCCTCGGGTGAGTTTCACAAAAACTCCAACTGCTCTACGGTGTTTTGTCTCCTTGAATTTATAAACTAATAGTACTGGTTAAATAATGTGGAGATCTAGCTTTATTACTAAGTGAGCCTTCTCAACTCTAGTTCTTACCCTGACCTGTTCAGTGTATGAATTTGGAAGATACCAAACATCACAGAACATGTATCTAATTCATTTTGTATGTGTGTTAAT
Source organism: Ursus arctos (assembly GCF_023065955.2). Classification (NCBI taxonomy): domain Eukaryota; kingdom Metazoa; phylum Chordata; class Mammalia; order Carnivora; family Ursidae; genus Ursus; species Ursus arctos. The sequence goes on from NW_026623111.1 coordinate 81,294,465, forward strand.
GTGCCAGACACTGGAAAGTGTTATAAAATTTTAACATACAAAAGCTTCGAGGGGTTATTAAAATCTTCAAAGATAACATTACCATAAAAGATAGTACTAATGTAATATATTACAGCAAATATAATTTTAAACCCAAAAGGCAGGAGGGCACATATAAAAACTCAACCCACATTTACAGAAACACAGTGTTGAGTTTTATTCCCAACTTGGAACCTAGTACAAGATATTCTTGGTACTGTATCTGTATAGTATCTGTACTGTATCTGGTGTTAAGGGAGCTTGATTTGCAAGGCAACTGGAATGTATCCCAAGAAGGTGAAAAACATCTAAAATTACGTCACACTTGAAGTTACAGCAGCATTCACCAAAACTGATTTTTTTCTTCTGTAAAAGACTGATTTCAAATTCATCGTACAAACATGTATCTGAAACACTGTCTTAATTAACAACGTTAAAAAGCCTCATTTTTTGTACCTAAGGAATGCTACCAAAAACCAAAATTTACTGGAAGGCAAACTTCCTTCCCATTATGTAGTTTTGTGGTAGGTCATTTTCTGGTTGGGGGGGGTGACAAAAGCCACCACAGTCATTCAAAATGGAGAAAGAAGGAGGCACTCCATCTCTATCTGGGATATTCATGTGGACACTGACAACCTATTAGAGATACCCCATAATTGACCCTTATTAGAAGTAGAAGACCAGAATTAATCTAGAGACATTTCCAAGACTATAGTAATTTTAGCCTATTACTAGGTAGGACCAACCTATTAAACACAACACCTAACTAAATTATTTTAAAAGGAAAAAAAAAACTAATAAACACAAGAAAGCAAAATCAGAATCTTCCTATAATGGAAACCAAGATTTAAAAGCTCCATTAAACTTCAGATCTACCATTTTATAAAACGCAGAAGCGAGTTGAGACGTGAGTGGCCTAGGGTTGAAAAATACTACAGAAATCTATTTAAGAAACTTTATTATCTGCAAAAATAATGCCTATACCTTAATTTTGACTTTTTCCCACAAAATCTTTAATCAATACCGCTAAAAGCACAAAATAAAAACTTTTTTTCCCTTCCCCACTTCTTACCAAAACATTGGCATAATATGGAAGTAGGCCCCCAAATGAAACTCCTTTATTTTTTTCAAAGATTTTATTCATTTATCTGACAGCAAGTGAGCACAAGCACACAAGCAGGGGGAGCAGCAGAGGGAGAGAGAAGCAGGCTCTCCACCAAGCAAGAACCCCAAGGGGGGCTCGATTCCAGGACCCCGGGACCATAACCCGAGCCCAAGGCAGACACCCAACAAACTGAGCCACCTAGGCACCCCAATGAAACTCCTTTAATTAGAAAATCAGAGTAGCTCAAGACACTTTCTCTAAAAGTACTTTACCTTTAGAAATAGTTAAAGCAGGAGACCACTGTGATCTTAGAATATCGAGACAAATGCTGCCATTACTGTTAATATTTGGATGATAAATTCTTGTTGTAAATGCAACCTAAAATAAATAAATAAAAACTTTCAGGTATTTTTCCCAGTAAAAATAAGCATCCTAATCTGAAATAGAAGACTTTTAATCAAGGCTTACAATACTGTGTGTCACACACACACACTCTCTCAATAAATGGCTGAAACCTATTTATACACATAAAAGGACTAAAAAATTCCAGAAAATGGTTTGTATATTCTGATCAACATCTTTCAAGGGCTCCCTCTCTTTAATTAAAATGGAAAATGTAAACTTTGGGGCAAAAATTTTACTATCAATGATATGATAGGATATTCTGAAGGTTAACTTTGGCTCTACAACGTCATGAGTATCAAAAAGAGCACTGTGAATGGTAATCGACATTCATTAAAAAAATAAAGGAACTTCAGAACGTAAACCAAATTTATAGACCAGCTCATTTAAGGTATCAAGTTACAAAGGTATGTGTTTTAGTCTGCACTTCCACTGTAATAAAATACAAATCTGAATGATCGACAAAGTGTTTCATCTAAAGTAACTATTATACTACACCTGTAACAGGACTGCAAAGATGGCTGAAGTGCCAATGTTCTGTTCTTTTCTACTGTTATTCATATAGGTTGGCTTTACGTTAATTGCTCTCAAGAGTCAAGGACCCAATGCTTTTAATAACTGTAAACCAGTCACCTCAGTGCATTAAGCAACTCTTAAGTTTTGATAGATTTATTGTTATATATGCAAACACAAACCCCTGAAAGACAGCCCACGTGAACCCCAACAAACATAGCATAGACTGCAACAATATGGGCAAATGCACAGAGAGCTAAATACTTGAAGCCCACTATTACAAAGGTTAATATTACACACCTGTATGAGCATAATAAACGGTGGAAAAAGCTTCCACATAATGTATCAGAGTGTTGCAACATTAAGGATAAGTCAGTTCTTATCTCCATTTACAAAGTCCAAATTCAAGTCTAACTGCTCTCTCAACTAAAGGCTAAAAGTCAGCAAGCATTCTGTATTGGTGACTCAATACATATATATTTAGCCTTAATTATTCTTATTCATAATATATGTACACCCCAATTTAGCCTTACTTATGCAGAACCTTGATTTCTAAGGATATTCTACTCCTCTGAAATAATGCACAGATCTTATACACTAATGGATTTTAGCGGTAAATACTTGCCTTAGGTGGTTTGAAGGGGTAGTCTGTAGGAAAATGAATTGTCAAAAAGAATACACCACCTTGATATGGGCTGTCATTCTGTGAAAAGAAAAATTTGCTTAACTCTGATATTTAAAATATTACTGCTAAATAATCCATGTAACATTTCTATTTTCTAAGCATATCTTTAACATGAACCAAGATTACCTGTTTACGCTGCAATGAAGAGTCAAAATTATTCCACAGTTCAGTTCATATTACTGAAAACTTCACAATCAAAATTTACTACAGGACAATGAACCCTTATTTACTTAGATCCCATTTTATGTAAGTCACCAAAGAACTGAAAAAAATTTACCAGAAACCAAATGTTCTAGATCCTGATTTTTCACAAAGGAAAAGTTTACTTAGCAATAAAGTCTATATACAGTATTATATATCAAACCTGAATTTGAAAATAAGGTCTTATATTTATTTTTTCTAATGCTAGCCATATACACACATATGGGCTTTGTATCTCAACACACCACTCTGGTCACTTGGCAAACCAGAATGTTGGCTACTGCAGGTTAACCTGTAACTACCTTCAACAGGAGAAGCAAAACAAAAACAAAATAGGTTTTTTAACAAAAGTTTAATTCCCAATTGGCTCCTCAAAATTTTCATTTTTTAAAATGTTTATTTAAGTAATCTCTACACCCAACATGGCACTCAAACTCTCAATCCTGAGATCAAAAGTCACATACTCTTCCAAATGAATCAGCCAGGCACGCTTCAAAATTCTCATTTAAAACCATGAAGGTTTTTTTTTTTTTAATTTGAGAGAGAGTACGTGCGCCTCTGCACACGAGCGCGGGAGGGAGGGGCAGAGAATCTTAAGCAGACTCTGCTGAGCGTGGAGCCTGACTTGGGGCTTGATCCCAAAACCCTGAGATCACTATCTGAGCTGAAACCAAGAGCTGGACACTCAACCTACTGTGTCACCCAGATGCCCCAAAACCATGGAAGACTTTTTCCAAAAGCACACTGAATTCTCCACAGCAAATCAATACACAGGATTACTAGATTTGGAAAACAATGTGGAACATTTACTCTTCCACTTCAACAGAAAACAAATTTTCAAAGTTATAACATCACTCTTCTTCCTTTGTTGTTTTGCTTATTATAATCTGAGTAGGAAGAACTCTCTTAATAAATATTATACAATGTTAGTATAACATTTGGGAAACACTACTTGCTAGAATTTTACATTTAATTTAACCAATACCAGGAAAAAGATATCATTGTGTTCCCATTTTATGGATAAATAAAAATGGGACTTGAAGAAATAATTTAGGTATACAAGTGGTGTTAAGAACCAAGACTGAAACCCAGGTCTTATGAAGATCACAGGTCAACATGGACCAGAGAGTGATGACAAAAGACAGTGACCTCATTAAAAACTTCACGGTAAAAGATGAAAACATGAAAACTACTTCTGAATATGCAAAGAGGCCACCTGGCGAGGTCTTTGAAAATTTATAGTAATCCAGTTATTACCAACATCCATTCCTCTCCATTAGAGAGAGTATGTACACAGTGCTAATTTTAAGCCTTTTAATATGCCCATTCTGGATGTCAGAAAAGTAAAAACTTTTCCAGATCTGACACTTTAATACAGCTCATTTAATTCCCAGCCCTCCGTGAAATAGTTAAACAATAGCTGAATTAATCTAACTCAGTTCTTGGGATGCCTGGGTGGCTCAGTCTGTTAAGCATCTGCCTTCGGCTCAGATCATGATCCTGGAGTCCTGGGATAGTGCCCCATGTCAGGCTCCCTGTTCATTGGAGCGCCTGCTTCTCCCTCTGCCCCTTATCACCCTGCTCGTGCTCACTCTAACAGATAAATAAAATCTTAAAAAAAACCAAAAATCTAACTCTGTTCTACAGATCAGGTGTAGGGGACACAGAAAACCATTTATCCTGATGGGCTAACGTTTTGGTGAAGAGACATGCAATGAAATGTTGCAAATATGAAAAATGAACAGGGCATACCTGCAACTTGAAGGAAAAATGTCAATTTACTGATGAAGAACGAAGTTCAAAGAAACTAGTATAATGAAAGAGCTACAATTGGAGTCATTACTCCAAAGTCCTTTTCATATTGTCTACAAAATTTTAATTAAAAAACTAAGATTGCAAAGCAGCATATAAACAACATAGGAAAAAAAATATCAAAGCACAGAACTTGATCTGAATGTATTAAATAACATACCTTTGTTAACAGCTACTTTAACTGGGAATAGCTGTTTCAAATGGCATACTTTTACAAAATAGACTAATACGGAAAATGTTTATACAGTGTATAATGAACCATTTACGGTACTCCTGAACAGAAGTTTTTATAAAACCAAATTACCAAAGTTCTAAGTTTTCATTCCAAGTTTCATACAATCACAAGTACTGTATCTGACTGCTTCTGAGTAAAGGCAATCTAATGAAGATTTAGACAAAGCCAAATTTCATTTCACTTACTCAAAAAAAAAAAAAAAAAACCCAAAGAATTTAGGGATGAAAATATTTCAGTGCTACAATCTAACACCACAGTTCCATCAACTCGAAGAGGAAAAACTGGTAAAACGACCACAAGATCCAGAGGTAACCAAACCAAAGTATGCTATCTAAAAAACTGAAGCTCTGTGTATCAAATTTACTATAAATTGAAAGCAAACAGAAAACAACAAGAGAAAAACAACGAATACTTTTATCAGTAAACTGACTCAAGACTTAGAAATCCAGAATTTATACTGGATCTCTTTAGACACATTCTAACACCCTGGTTTTAACTCCAATCAGTGCAAGTCGCTCCTTCTCAGTGTCTGTACTCCTCCCCTAGGGCAACCATAAAGTGTTGGTATTCCCCCAGATCTATCTTCTGACCCATACTTATTTTGGTAACTCTTGAATTTTTCTCTAGTATAGTTATTAATTCCAGGACATGTATATTCAAATGCCTGTAAATATTTATCTTTGGATGTCTCATGTATCCAAAAACTCAAACCACAAACCAGGAACTCGTAACTGATCAACGTAGTTATTAAAGGTCCTTAAAATCTCTGAAACTGGCTTCTTCTCCTTTATGCTCACTCCACTACCCCCTTCGTTCACGATCTTACCATCTTTTGTTTATATTATGGCAATGGCTTACTTCTGGTATTCCTCCCTGCCTTCACTGGTTCTTCTTCTAATTTATCCCTTACCCTAACGCTGAAGTTGTCCTAAAACACAAGTTACATCTCTGCTTGAAATCTAGCACAGCTTTCAAGATAAAAGTGCAAATTCCTAAGCACACAAGGTGCTTTATGATCTCCTTCCCACCAATATAGCTGGTCTCATCTTCCACCTCTTCTCCTGAATATGCTCTCCTTACTGCACTTAAAATATTTCACATCTCCTTTTTCTCCGGTTATTTATTTCTTCCACTTGAAATATTCTTATCTGTATCTTTATCTTCTTCATCTCTAGGACCATACCTACACTGTAGGGCCCATCTCAAACTTAAATGTCCTTAAAAAGATAATACAGCTTTCCCTTTATTCAGTTCAATATGCTTGCTGCCCTTCTTTTATACCTTTCTATACAACACAATTATTACCCAACATACTTATATAACTTACTTATATTTTCCTCTTCCTCTAGACTACAAAGTTCCTTAAAAAGGTACCGAAGGGAAGAGTTTTCATGCATCATTAACCTTTGCAGGAACTGACATTAATATACTTAAAATAAGTTGACAAATAACCCCTATGGACCAATAAGACAATACCTATGAACCAATTATTTGACCAGATGGTTTCTGCAGCTGATTCTGCTCAGGCTGCCAAAGGTTACGTTATATTATCCAAAAATGGTACTTTTTTCCATGGCTGTATCAGAGATTAGATGGAAGTCAGTGTGGTTCTCTAAATAACTTCAAAATATCTTTCTGCCAGCTACATTTCCAATTAAAGGAAAATCAAGTGTATAAATATCAGATAAGGAGTTAATTTCTCCTAACTGCATCAATTGTTAATGGGAACTGCCCTTAATACAAAAAAAACAGAAACATAAAATCCACCAAAGTTTAAAAACCACATAGCCAGTTTTTATTAGTATTTGTGCTTCCAAAGTATTCTACCTTCAGAAAGCATAAGCCAGTTCAAACACTTATTAGGAAGAAGCATTTTACCTCATAAATTTAATGATCATTTCCAGACTACAGAATGCTAAAATTCAATTCTGTATTAACTCTGTATTAAAACTTAAATTAGAGGCTCCATTCCTTAGTCAGGAACGTATAGTTAACGTGGCACTGCCAATCACTTTTACTGACCTAAGAAGTACTCCAAAGCAAAAGTACTTTTGTCACCATTTATTCTTTCAGCAAATCTGCATATACATGGATTATTGTACCACCAATGGCCCTATGTTTTAGCTCAATCTGCATGTCACATATTAACAAAATTAAGCAATTATTTATCTAATCAAACTGTGATGTTTTATCACAAAAATGCAATCAAAAGCCAAAATAAGAATGAGTTATTTCATTGATGACTCTACAAGTAAGAGTGACTATTAACTATTAGCAAAGTGGCATCTACACAAGTGCTTACTTAAATATAGTTTTTGCTTTTGTTAATCAGGGAATATTCTGATAATCAAGTATTTGTTTTTAAAAGCAGAACTGTCATTAATATACATTAAAAGGCTGCTGAAAAAAATTTACAGGGAATACCCGTAATCTGAAATAGGTATAAAACAAGTGAAAAATGTTTTTTGAAGATAAAAGCAAATCAAGTGAACAACTATAAAAAGGTCAGGCTAAGCAATCTTCTTTTATTCTCTGAAAAATTACTAGTATAAACTACTCACACTTCACTTTCATTTACTCTTAAGTATATTCCTTACCTTTTGGAAAGACAGTTCAACAAACAGTGAAGTCTCAAAGTCCAGGAGAAAAACACACTGGTTGCAAAGAGCTGGTTTATTATGCACACCATCCAATTAGAAGTCTTGATTACCAACTCTTTATAGTGCTTTATTAATACGGACAACTAATTTTTATAAGGAGGTCATCTTAAAAGCATCGTCTGGATCAAAGATGAGCTTTTATTTGGCAGAAATGTTAAGGTATTTTATTGAGTACTCTGCTTTGACAATTGGTGATCTATAATGAGAAAATTCTAGAAATTACAAATGCAAGTGCCTACAGAATCGAGGTAGGCAAAATGAAGTGGACAGGAATAGTGTGAGACACAAACTCCATATAAAAAAGGGAGGTAGCTGCTACTCTATCTCAAGCCATTACTGCTGTGGAATGAAGGTCTAGTCTGGTTTTTTATGCAGATTGTCAACTTTTAAAATGTTCTGTGGACCAAACTGGGTAAAAGTCACACTAAGTTAACTATGTGCATTTAAAATAAATAAATCTCAATTTTGTTACCAAACAAAAGGAAGCATTTTTAAAGCAAAATAAAATTTACAATAGTAAAAACAGTCCTTGTAATTGGAAGTGAACAATTCTTACTTTGAATAGTTTCTTAAATTAGGATAATAAAGACATTTCAAATTAAGAACCTAAATATCCCCCCCACCATCACCAAGTTTAAGTTGATTCACAATCACCTTACCATTAGACCCTAACATTTCATAACTACTCTTAATCATCCCTGCTATGTTTTTCCATAGAATTTCTCCCACTAAGCACTTTATTTACATATCCCAGCTTATCACACTTGTTTTAATTCCCTGTCTCTCCCAGATTTTCAGTTCCCCAAAGAATGAGGGGGACCATGTCTATTGTTTTTTTTTTTTTTTTTAAAGATTTTTATTTATTCATTCGACAGAGAGACAGCCAGCAAGAGAGGGAACACAAGCAAGGGGAGTGGGAGAGGAAAAGCAGGCTCCCAGCGGAGGAGCCCGATGTGGGGCTCGATCCCACAATGCCGGGATCACTCCCTGAGCCAAAGGCAGACGCTCAACGACTAAGCCACCCAGGCGCCCCGACCATGTCTATTCTTAATGGCTGGCACATAGTGTGGAATCATATTGATTGAGATATTAAAAAAAAGATTACAATTATCAAAATAAGAACTATGGAATAAAAATTTACTAACTTTTCCATGAGCCTTTCTCCTTTTAGAATGTCAGACATCTAGCTATTGACTGTTATCTCACCAAGTACATTACTAACACTTATGTTCAGATTAAACCAAAAAAGGGGGGGGGGGTGCAGATTAAGACATACATGTAACTTAGAATAGAAATCCTCAAGTGCCTTCCAAATCAAAAAAATATTAAGTATTGTGCAAGATACAGTCTTACCCAGGTTGTTTTATTGCGCTCTAATTCTGTGAAATTCTTAGATGGTATCCATAATTCTGAATATTCAATTATCCAGCATATACAGTTTCTTATCTACCCAGGATAGAAAGGAATTTTGCTGTATTCAAAATATCACTTTCTACCTAAAAATATTCAAATTTTGTAAAAAACTAAGGTTCTACAAAGAATCAAATAAAACAATACAACAAAAACTTAGACTTTCGGCAGCAACAGGAGTAAGATCTTTGAGTAACACCATGGTAGAGCCAGTAAATTAATTGGCTCTGTATGTAAAGGGAAGCTCTGTGACAATGCTTTTATATTACTATGAAAGACAACAAGGATAAAGTGGAAAAATATTTGATAGGTCAGAGATGCTATATTCTAGGACAGACACATAGCACATATAACAATGACTAATTCATTAAACTGTTATGTCTTTAAAAAACAGTACAACCATGGCAATTCCAAAACAATACTACAATGTAATAAAATAAATGTAAGACTAAGTTAAATTCAACTAGGTCAACGCTGAATTTTTAATTAAAAGCAAAATGTTTTAATTCTTAATACTTACAGGTCCCATAATTGTGGCTTGCCAATGAAACACTACAGAAAAACAAAACAAAACTGTTGTTATCTAAAAATGCACAAGCTTTTTTGAAATTAGCCATTAAAAGCAACTTGAGAGTTACTTACTATCATCCCCAACTGGACCTGCAGAACATTGTGCTGGAGGGTCACGGGCCAAATCGCTAAGTTCCTACACCAAAACAGAAAATGATGGGTTGGTCATGTAACCATAATAAAAAAACATAAGCAAGGAAACAAAGTCAACTGTTTATTTTCACACCATTCTTTAAGGAACATACAATCACAGTTCACAATAATACATTCGAGTAAAAGAGAGAAAGCATAAGTGACCATAGTCCAGATCCAGGGACATAGTAGGCATAGATAGGAAAATTTGTTACACCAACAAAAGCTATCCAAACCAAAAAAGTTATCAGATACTTTCATGGCTTGAGAAGTTAGACAAAGCAGTTCTCAATATTCATGCTGTTTGCTAAACTTTCTGGACATCTCAGAGGCCCCCGTTTCTACTATCTTAAATCCTGTTATTTCTGAACCACACTATCCACAGACCTCATTTTCCACTTGAAAAATCTCTCATGGGGCTAGGTAGGTATCCTTTTTGGTTTGATCTTATTCCTGCAACTCAACCATGTCTTTCATACAATGTTGAGTAAAATTACAACTCTGGAAGAACCTGAAGTTTGCTCATAGTAAAACACGCAGTTTCCAAAATTCCACCTGACCTTGTATTTACAAATATGTACTTAGCTCTTCCATGGCTTGAACGTAACAAATATGGATAATGTAGTAAGAAAATACAGTTGTTTCTTTACTGTTTTTATTTAAGATGATATAACTTTACCTATATATACCTATAAATAAATTTCTATAGGGATTTATAGACCCATGAGATAAAAGTAGGCTTCAAGAAAAAGACAGGGAATACACAAGAAGATAACTAGAGCAAATATTTGCCTCTATGATATGGTCAAAATGCACTTTAGGAAACAGCCAATTGTTCAGGGAGTCATCAATATAGGTTCATCCCATTAAAAAAAAAAAAAAAACCAATGTAGAAGAAATGTCCTTGTGGTAATCATGTCACAAAATATCAGAACATTATGTTGTACATCTAAAACTAAAAACGTTACAGATCAATTGTATTTCAATAAAACTGGGGTGGGGGGTTGCTCTAATACACTCTGCTAACTTGCTTCTGAAAACTCACACCACCTCTGCTTTTAAGATTATCAGAACAGCCAGAGATCCCGGGTCAGTCTTAGGATAATGGAAGATCAGATCATTTCTGCTTGCCTTTGTAAATATACCTTCATATGTTCAGCATATTTAAAAACAGGAGAAAATTCATTCCAACCACTTTTGATCCTGATCAGTAGGAATTACAGAAACTCTTAACTGGAAGTTAAACAAATGGTTAAAAGAAACTATGGCTTTAGCTTAAAAATAAAAACAAACACCCTTACAAAATATCAAATGATTTTGAACCAATTAAGTTTTTGAAAACTATACTTTTTTGAATAAAAATAAGAAATGTACCTGCAACTTGAATTGACTATCCGTCATCAAGCAAATTACTTTTTCATAGGCCAGATTTTTTCATATGGTATTTACATCCCATAATCAGCCACTTTTGTTATAATGGGAATCTACTTTAACTTCATCTCAAGGCATAAAAATTTTAACTGTAGAGAAGAATCAAGTAGTCTAGTCTAACTGATATGAACAGAGAATTCTCCGATGTTCCAGAGCTTATATACCAAGTTCCTTTGTTTAGCCCACCAAAAAAAAGATACTAAAAGTTAACTTACACAGTCGAATTCCCTCTTCCTTCAGGAACACAAGGGTTCAAAAAAACCCAAAACCAAAAAAAACCCACCAAAAAAAAACCCAAACCCCCACAACCCTCCCCACCAAAACACAACTTACCAGTTCTAAACCATGCCCTCTTTTTCCACAAAGATTTACCCCCTAGTTTCTTACAGTGATCTATCCCAAATTATGTACTTATTAGTTTAAATGCCTGAAAAAAGGATCTAGCAGTTATTTTAAAATAAAAACCAACCTAATGATGGTTGATCTAACAAAATACCCAAGTAACCTTGAAGCAACTTCATTATAAATACAATTGCAGGAATCTGTAAAGTTGATCTAGAATACATCAACATCCATTTGAAAATTACATACATTTTAATTACGAAGAACATAAAAGAATATTTCTTATAGAAGAAACAAGTTTTTAGGCACAATATTTATGTATCATTAAGCCTTTATATGCTGGCATTATTACTGTAGAGTGAAGGTCTAACTTCAGCTTTTCCCTCCCATAATTTCAGGATCTTATTCTCAAATATTTTTTTTTAAAGATTTTATTTATTTATTTGACAGAGACAGCAAGAGAGGGAACACAAGCAAGGGGAGTGTGAGAGGGAGAAGCAGGCTTCCCACCGACCAGGGAGCCCGATGCAGGGCTTGATCCCAGGACCCTGGGACCATGACCTGAGCTGAGGGCAGACGCTTAACGGCTGAACCACCCAGGCGCTCCTCAAATAATTTCTAAATGCCTTATTTTCCAAGTTCTCCATGACCAAGACACCTCTGAAGTAATAATCAAAGATCTAAAATTAGGCCAATTACCTTACGTACTAAAATCTACTTTAAATGCAACACTGAAAAAAATGACCTAAGTTATTTTAAGGATCCTTTTAAATCATGTACCAGCACTCACCTCTAAGATAACAAGTAATTCTCATGACATTATTATGCCCATAGCATAAGCAAATGAGATTACAGAATAATATCTCAGCAAGGGAAAAATATGAGAAAGAACACTGACAAGTCATCTTAGATGCTCTTATCCCACCTTTCATGAAAATGTTTTTCCCTTACTCCAAACACATGATTGTAGTGTTTGGTTAAGGGTGGGTGACAATCACCCATTACTCAGACAGGGCTAATCACAGAATTTTGTTTCTTCAACCTGTGATTAGCTCAAAGGGTTGGAAAGTAACCTAAGCCAGGACCTGACCTAATCAAGTCCATCCATCTCTGCCTGGTTTTTCAAACTGAAGCTGAAACACTTCTTCCTTCTCTAAATCAGGAGCTGTAAGGATGTGACCTAGTGCTGTTGGCAGGCATGTGCCCTGAAATTACATGGTGAATACAAAGAAAAAGAGACCATATTGAGCAGCAGAGATAATAAGAGCTGACTTGGCATATACACATGCAATTTTAGTCCCTGAGGTTGTAGCTTGCTCTGGGTTCCTATAGCTATTTTCCTTTGATCGTTAACCACTCTGGTTTCCTTCTAATAAATCCAAGGGGGGGGAAAACCCCAAGAGTGAGGAGACCCATTCTAAGTAGAGAGCTGCTGGGACCCATATAGACTTTATCCCACTGAAGCACAATGGAATGCTCACATTTTGTTTTTTGAAAAACACATAAGAAATGAATCTAAATGAAGCAGTCTTAAAATTAAGCTAGAGGGAGCAGTTATGTCCTGTCTAGCAACTTTTAATCTAATCACAGAAACCAGAGGTTAATTTAAACCCATTTCTAAAATGAAAAGTGCAATAGCTGCTATTAAAATTTCAGCATCAAAACATTTATTCACTTACAGGGAAGACTGCATTTTTGGTATCCTGCAGGTTAGGTTTGAATGATACCAAGATAAAACATGAACGCCTTTCCCAACAGACTGAGCTAATATAAAGTAGGCACAATGCAAAAACAAAAAAATATATTTCAACAACGTAAGTGCTTAAAATAAAGGCATTCAAATGCTTTGTGAATCCTAAAAAGGTAACCACTGACCTTGCCTGGGTTTAAAAACAGTGACAACTGAGCTAGGTCTTGATGGAGATGGATAGGCATTTCAAACAGAGAAACTCACTCAAAGTTTAGGGTATGAAAGAACACAGGCTGTAAAAATTTGCTTGTAGTCCGGCATACCAGAAACACAACAGAAACAGGTAAGGAAGTTGTGCACGTGGCCAGAAAGGTTAACCACGGCTGGATCTTTCATGAGCTTTGAATATGTCCAAGACTATCCCAACGGCAATGGGAACCATGGATAATATATATTTTTTTAAAGTTTTACTTACTTGTTTGAGAGAGCAAGTGGGGGGAGGGGCACAGAGAGGGAACCCTAAATGGGGCTCAATCTCACAACCCATGAGATCATGATCTGAGCTGAAACCAAGAGTCAGATGCTCAACTGAGCCACCGAGGTGCCCTAAACCATGGATGGTTTTTAACCAGGACTAAAACAAATTTGGTTTTTACTATTTTTAAAAACATCCTGGCAAACAGTACACTAGAAGGGATTCTTTTAATTTTTTCACTTACAAGTCATATCCTGAAAGGACCCATGAAATCTGTGTACCCAGCCTGTTAAGTAAAGCTTAACATTTTTACTACATTTATTTAAAAAAAAAAATTGTTGCAGATATAATTGAAGATCCCTCACATACTCCTCAAATTCCATTCCCTTTCCAACAGGAGATAACAGATTATCCCAAATTTAGCCTCCACTATTTCTCCACATTTTTATACATGACTAGATATGTACCTTTTCACATATAGTATTGTTCTGCAGGTCTTCGAACTTCAAGAGATAAAAACTATGAATCTATACATAGACCTATATCTACATCTCTCTTGTTCAGAACATCAGCTCTTACCATTATAACAAGTAAACTGATTACTGACCTTCTATCCCCAAAATACACATATGCCTGCACAAAAATTTTAATTTGTGGGGTTATCCAGACTCATCCCCATAGTGTAGGAATCCCTAATACAATGGACAGAGAAGTAAATAACTACATTAGGAAGCTATAGTAATAATTCAGGTGAGAGAAGAACATGAGAACTAAGTCACTGAGGATGATAAAAGATCTTAAATAATGAACATTTTATCCTTACAGCAATCTTATGGAAATAAGCCTTATTTCTACTTTACATCAGAACCCCTTACAGGGGAAAAATTGCATCAAGTGTAGGACATACTGAACTTTAGTGTATCTACTAGACACTTGAAAATTAGAGGTCTAGGGATAGATGTCAAATGGCTTTTTCAAAAGGGCGTCCTTACATCAAAGATATATTTAAAAAATCTGATATGGCATTTGGCAAACTGAAGAAAAAATGTCAACTGTACCAACCCAACTCTATTCTACTCAAGGTGTATTTTATTTACTGGACTTAAGATCAATTTTCAATGAAGCGCCTATTCAAAGAATTTTCAGAAGTAGTTTCGTCTTTGGTTTTAACCTTATGAAAGGACTTTAAACCCTAAATTTTCAAAGGCTTTAGAGACAAAAACAATTTGTAAAATTATATGAAGAACGAAACTGTTAGCTCTTTGCTTCCCAGTAGAGAGGAAAAGTGGCAAGGACCAAAGAGAATGGCTCATATATAGCACCTGTAAAGTCTTAATACTGCTGACCGTCCCTTTCCCCAAGAACAGCATTTTCTAAAATAGCAAAGAGGTTGGCAGGGAGACTGGCACACACTAGAAGTTGCTAACGGTTCCACTCCAGGTGAAGGCACACGAAAATGGACCAAGGGCATACAAGGACATAAAAAAATATAACCTCACCAAAGTTAGACATCTCTTTGCCATGGTGTGTTCTTCTGGAAGGAATTTTCTTTTTGGATCATCTTCCTCTGAACTGCTTCTCCTGAAACCTTCCTGCACACCTGGCTAGCATGAGAATCCAGGCCTCTTCTGACTTAGAAATATGCTTCTCCTTTCCATTTAAAAGCCTAAACAGACTCATAGGATAAGGAGTCAAGCAGATCTCTCTAAAAGGCAAAAGGTACAGCTTAAGCCACTGAATGTTCTCATCTGGAGGTATACAATTAAACAGTAAGGAGTCTGACCATTCCTTTTCTGGGACTCCTAAGAGAAAGCCTACAGTTTATCTTGAGAAAGATCTGTGCTTTGATCATTATAGCACAGGATCTCTTTGACAGTTGACTGTTAGAAGTAAATCATAAAGGGTGCCCAGGTGGCTCAGTCTGTTGGGCATCTGCCTTCAGCTTGGGTTGTGATCCCAGGGTCCTGCGATGGAGCCCCACCTCAGGCTCCCTGCTCAGCGGGAAGTCTGCTTCTCCCTCTGCCCCTCCCTCTGCTCGTGCTTCCCCCCCCCCCCCCCCCGCCAATAAATGAATAAATAAAATCTTTAAAAAAAAAAGTAGATCATGAAAAGGCTGAGATACTGGCTTAGAAGTCTAAACATACTGCTAATTATTTGCTTCTTGCTTCTCTCACTACATCTTACTCATTTCAAAGAAGTGAAATGACTAACCATAGACAATGAAGAACAGGAAGCCAAGGTATTAAACACAAAGGTATACAGAAATGATAGGGAAGTATAAAAAATGGTCTCTGCCTTTAAAGAACTTATAAACTGGAAATATAAGAACTATTTATGAATAATGGAGCTACACAGCAGCTATGTCAGATCAGTGTACGGTAAGATTTAATGCCTCTAGGAATTACCACTTAAGCATTCTGCTAAACGTATTCTTAATGTGTTAGATTAACATAACCAAAGTCAGCATTTATGAAAACAAAGATGATTACTAAGGTAACGTCAAGTTCACCAGTTCCATCCCTGAGTATGGTAATTATCACCACCATGTTCACGATTGTTTGTTATCTCATATTCCACCATTCATCTTGCACATTATCACACAAAGGTCGTAATTGACAGTAGAAGCATAGATACAATTCCCATATTAACTTTTGGGAAAACATAGGAGTTCATGCCATTACTGAAAGGTAATTTCTTGTATTCTATCACAGAGTCCATTTCTTTAAAAACTTTTGACTTAATGATCTGTATAACTATGTGAATCAGCACTATAAAGGCAGCCCTTGCCTCTTAAAACCTATACTGAGCAACAGAAACTACCACCTTGGGGGCTGGAGGAGATGAGGCCATGAGGTGGGAGGCAAGAAGAGTGCCTTTACAAGAAATTCTGAGGTAAGAATCACCCTCAAGGAACCTTTACAACGGAGCAAAACAGAAAGGTACATATTCAGACCAATGACAGGACAAAATGCAGTACAATTATTTGCCTAATTAGGCCGATGAGAACTGCTCTAATTGTTCTTATAAAGATCAGGTTTACTATGAAGTAAAAAAATTTTCTTATTACATTTAATGTTGTGAAATTTTTATATACCATGTGTAGACACAAATGGTAAGGAAGGAAACAGCAAACATTTCAGAGATGTAACCTTACCGTAAGTTATTTCAGAAAAAGGAAGCCTGGCAAAAATATTTTGGGATCTGAACAATTTTATAGATCTATAGACTTAAGAGAGAAGGAATAGTCGCTTTAAAATCATTTTAGTTTGGAATTTATAATTTCTGAGAAATCCTGAAAGTTTCTTTTACCTTAAGGATTAACAGGCAGGTAGGTGCTACAAACCATGTCTCATTGTATCACTGACAATATATTAATTTCCAGTTTAGTTGTAATTACAGGTGAGACAGTGTGCTTGTTCATCTAGACAAGATACAAAGAATGGGTTGAACGAATAATACTACAATTTTCTTTCTTTAGATCACTACTGAAGTCACTTAAAATTATTCAAAGCTATTCTTTTCTAGGCACTATCTAAATGAGCAAAAACAGAAAGCCAAATTTAGGTTCTCAGATTTGATACATACAAGCATACGAGACATTTCATAGATAGAAAAAAACAAAATTAACAGCAGTCCAGTGGTGGAAAACATCCAATTATACATTAACTTGGAAATGATAATGCTAGGATGAATGTGAACAAGTACTCCATCCTAAAAATGAACAAGTAACCAAGTAGTGATTCACAACTGAAACCTCCAAGGCCAAATATGAAGAACCCAGCTATGAAAAGTTGAAAGTCTGAATGATACAAGATTACGTTGAAAGTATTGTTGGAGATAAACATCAGATGTTTAAGGGAAAGTATAAAACACTTAACTGAATTTTTTCCTTCCCCAAACAAGGCAGAGGGTAGTTTTGAGAATCTACCAAGGTTAACTTGTCTAGTAAGTTATTCACTAAATGCATCTGTTCTTAATTATACTGTTCAATTTTCAAATAAGATCACTGCTGTTGTAGCAAAACCAAATCAAGAACACAAAATTTTCCAGTTAAAGAATGAAAATCCTGTACCTTTGCTAATTTCAAAAGTTTGTTTTGACACTGAGAATTAAGTATAAATAGAAAAACCACCCTAAGATGACAAAATATAGTACAGGTAAAATATTTAGATAAACTATCTTTAATAATAATAACGGGTAAATCTGATACATGAATAAAGGTTACCTTTAATTTCTTTTCAATAGGTGTTTCCCATACTTGATTTCAATTCTTGAAAGGTAAATTGTACAAGGTGATAAACACCTATTCATGTGTTTATATGCTTGTTTCTTCCACTCAAAGCAGAGATTCTCATGGGTAATGACAAGGCTTCCTCATTTTTTATCTCCTGGGACTAGAATACTGTGCTGAACAGAGTAAAACCTCAGTTAAGTATTGATTAAATGATTATCCCTAGGTCTATGGATCTCAGAATTACCTAGGGAACACTTCAAAATGATGCTTGTTCCCAGAGAAAATGATTCCATGAATCTGCTAAGATCCCATATACTATATTAAGATCTCTGCTCAATATCCTGATATATAAATACAACTCATGTCAAAACCCACAAACCATAACATATTCCATAGAATGCAAAAGCCAACCTAAGACTTGAGATTTTAATCTGAAAACTTTTATGTCAGTAGTAGGAACCTAGTATCTTCTTTACTAGAAAGGGATCATTATAGTCAAGAGTCTGGAAAATCTTCAAGAATTGACTGTTATCTTAGACTAACAAGGGGTACTGAATCCTTGAGTTAAACAACATACAACCTAACAGATACCTTATAAGAAGTAGTTTGTCTCCTAGTGCAAGTAAGAGTATTCAATTTTATGTTTGTAGGAATAACGAAAACTAGAATACTGCAGATGAACAGGATGATGACAGCAATGTCAGTCACTCAATAAAATTAAACACCAAGGTCACCATGACCAGCATCCATGAGTCACACAACCGTCCCACAAATTTAGTTGGCTACAGAAGCACCATGAGGATCTTAAAGAAACACCTACAAAACCACGTATCCAGCCTACAGGCTCTTTGGGGACAAGTGTATCTTAAGATACCCCTAGCAATTGGTTGGCACATGGTAGTTCCCACAGTCCTTGAAGAGACTAATCAAAAAGATAATCTGCTTTCAAAACTTAAGGTAGTGAACAGCTTAGTTCACAAATTACCTGTGAGGGAGTAAGAGTAAAGTCAAATCACAGTTATGTAAATGTGAACTGGGAGAGGAGAGCAACAGCTTATTTCAGGTAGTAAGACCAAAATGACATTCATTCACCTGATTAAACAGAAATTGAAATCCTTGGAAATAGTACAACAGCATGGAGTTTAAGAGCTTTAACTCTTGAGGCAGACTATCTCATCTGAATCTCAGTCACTTAACTAGCTGTGTGACTAGATAAGGAATTTAACCTCTCTATGTTTCCTTATGTGTAATATTGAATGATAATGAGCATCTATCTCAAGAGAATTGTGAGGAGTAAATGAGTTGATTCTTATAAAGGGCTTAGAACAGTGCTTGGTACATAATAAATTTTAAGTCCTAGCTATTATTAGCAGTACAGTAATGCAAAAGAAAACCTTTTTGATTACCAAAAACCTAAAGGATGATATAACCGTTAAGACACATTATGGAGCAAGAGTGTCCATGTTCTAACCCCAATTCTGCCATGGTAGGACTCTGGGTGTTTGTTTTTTTTTACCTTTCTGTGCCTCAGGTTTGTAATCTCGAAATGGGGTAACAATTTAATTGTACCTACTTCCTTCAGTTGCTGTAATATTAAATGAGTTAATACAGGTGTCTCAAATAGTTCTGACACACTGCAACGACTCAAAACATTACTCTTCTAGGCTCGGCTCACATATTTTATGTAAAGTTCTTTTTAAACTTCCCAAAAATACAAGCACTGTAGTTATTTTGTTTAATAGGAGTGGTAAAACTGTCTATGGTCCTCAAACACCACTAATCAACTTGGGAGTTCCCATTTTTGATTCCTGTTGTTTAATAAATATCCCTATAAAACCATACTACAGCTTATTAAATAAATAATACAGCAGAAAACCAAGTAAGATTGTTTGATAAGGCTGCCTGGTCTAAGAAATACTCAAAATATTTTAACGCAGCTTTAGGGGAAAAAAAAAAATCCAAAGGCTTGATCAAATGAACTACTAATGGCCAAAAATATCCCAACGATAAGCATTTCAATAGTTATCAACAAGCAATATGGATATCTTAATAATTGGAATTTGGGAGCTTCAGACAGTAAATTCAAAACAAACAGGTATATGACACAAGAAATACCGTACTAACAATAATGCCTACTTGACCTCATATTTCTAGAACAGAGGTCCCTAAAAGAGCCATCTCCCGTTAACTACTCACTAAAATTCTGTTTGGATCTTGGATTTTTTTCCGTTTCATCACGAGATTCTGACATTAACAGCTAAGTACCAAGCCACATGCCTTTCAAAAACTTTCTATAGGTTGAATTAACAGTCCCACATAAACAGTTTCTTCCAATTTGGAAAGTATTATGTCCAGTTTCTGTATTACGCATACCTTCAAAATATTTACAATAGAAGACAATCTGGTATTAATGAAAAGTACTGAACCACGGAAGTTCTTCAATTAAAGTTTCTGAATATTAAAAATAGTGATATTAAATAGCAGTAATAATAATCTGAGTGCCATGCGCCAGGGGCCTGTTCAAAGCCACACATTAACCTCTTTAATCCTAAAATAAACGAACAATATCTAGAAACCTAAATTTGTTTTGCTCACTGCTGCATCCCCGGTGTCTAGAACATACTAGGCACTCAACTATTGCTCACGCATACAAAGTATTCATTTTATAGAGGCATACAAATAACTTGCCCACTCCCAGAACTCTAACTGGAGCATTTCTACCCCAAAGTTCACATTCTTAACTATTATATTGCCTCTCTAGAGCTTTTAAATCATTAAGTGGTGTCACAGCAGCTGGGTATCACCTGTAAAAGAAAAAGAATCAATGAGACCTTCCTTTAAAATGTTCTGTTCCACATGCATAAAAAGCTACGGATTTGAAATTATTCCACATCTTAGTAACCTGAATTCTCATATATAAAAGGTTTTGATTTATACTGAATACTATATTCTTTGTATTAACTATGCTGTAAAATAGGACTATGCTTCTCCAATGTATTACTGGCCTTAGAAGTGGTCAGAGATGCTTAATCCTTTTTAGTTTAAATCGTTAACTCCCAAAAATTTTTTCCTCTCCTTTCCCATTCTCTCAAAAACAAAGATTTAAGTTTATATTTCACATAAACGCACAATGACAATGCAATGATGGACTAAATCAAAATTCAAGATTTCAGCCTCAATACATTGCGCAAAGATCTGAACCATCATCTTTCATAATACCAGTTTGGTCTAATCAACTCCAAAGTTACACGTATTAAATAAAATCAGGCAGCATCAGGTCTACTTAGTAAAGCCAAGTCCTTGCCATTCCTTCCACGTAGAACCCCCTTAAAAAAAAAAGTAACCCATCCGAAGTTTCTAACCGAAGTTTCTAACCCACAACCTCCTCTGTCTCCTAGTTTTAGTAAGGCTGAATTTATTCCATGACATTTTTTTCAAGTTAGCTGTAAATACTCCACCCTCCTCGATTGTGCAAGAACCAAACACACCACACATACACAAGTTACAAAAAAGGGAAATACAGTCTCAGAGTTTGAACATAAAGTCTTGAGCAGGACGTCTTAAGAGCTGTGCACAATCTGATGTGAAAGTTAACATTTAACAAAGAATATTATTTCATATTATTACGAAAAGAGATGCCGGAAAAAGCCTGAACCAGTTAAAGCAGCCGCCATCTTAAAATGCGGGATAGAAGTTAGAGCAAGAAAATGAGACTAAACCACCGGAGGTGGAGGTTCCACTCACCCCCCCACCCGAGCCTCGAAAAATCCTATTTTTTCAACTTCTATCCATAGTTTAGTATCAAACCACATTTTAAGTAGCGAAACAATCTTCTCCGAGAGCGTTATTAAATGAGCTGAGGCAAAAATAGGTACACTGAACCTTCCCTTACTGCCATCACACCCCTATAGTCACCCCTTCCCCCAAAAGAAGGGAGCTTCCAGAAGCCTTTTACATCAGTTCCCAGTGTCCCTCTGATAAATAGCTTCGGGTGAGAAGTCTCAACTACAGAATATAGGAAGTGGTAACACAGTGTCAGCCCATCTCCTCCCAACCCCACGTATTCTTCTATAACCTGCCCAGAGTCGATGAAGTTTGACTAGGCTCATTCACTACCTTCAGCCACCAAGAGACTTCTACACC
The DNA here is from genome assembly GCF_023065955.2 of Ursus arctos. Lineage (NCBI taxonomy): Eukaryota > Metazoa > Chordata > Mammalia > Carnivora > Ursidae > Ursus > Ursus arctos. The sequence goes on from NW_026623111.1 coordinate 81,316,523, forward strand.
GACCCCCAATTAAGTTCGGGACCCGCCAGATTCCAACGATCTTCTCCCCTATGAGTTTATGATTCTTCCCCCCTAGAAAACCCAAGAGCCTTGCTCTTACAACTGAAGTTTTTAAGCACCGAGAATAGGGAGCGCCATGACATCTGCTGGAGCGTCTCTCGGCAATTCCGATTCTCAAACAAGACTAACTCTTCTTTAAGAAGCAGAACCGAAGCGCCTGAAATCACTCTCCCCCACCCCTAATTTGCGCCGATTCCACTGAAAGATACTCAACATAACACCTCATTCGCCACAAGTGTTGTTTCTAGCTTTAAGCCTCATTTCTTTAAAGTACATCTGCGTTTCCCATCCCCCAAGAGAAGTGACCCAAGGAGAGACGTTTTCATAATTTTACTTCCTCCCCACCCCCACGCTTTCCTCCGAGACTGAGTCTTCCTTTCCTCCCACGACCCCATTCCCTTCAGCCCCACGGATTACCTTATTAATCCGTTTCAGCGCCATAGTCTGTGCTTTTCGCCTGGCTCCTCACTCTCTCGGTGTGTGCTCAAAGGTCCGGCCAAAACTCTTGATTATCCGGGCGGCAGGGAAGGATTGTCTCTTCGTCTCACACCGGCTCTGCCAGACACAGGCGCCTTTTGCAAAAACGGAGCAGATCAGCACTCGCACAGGCCCCGGAGAGACCCTGATGAATCCAGGTCCCTTAAAACGGTCGCGATCCGGGGTGGGTGGGGTGGCGTGGCAGAGCCACCAACAGCCTCTGTGCCGCGCTTCGGCCCGAAGAGGAGGCGAGGGTGACGGGAAGAGCAGAGGGGCGGCTACAAGTTTGACTTCCCGGCCTCTCGAAAGGAAGAGACCCGGGTGGGAGAGGAAGAGGCGTAGGAGAAAGGGGTGGGTGCGGGGCAGGGTCCGGAGCCCAGCAGAGGAGGAGCCGGGGCCTAGTCGGCGCTATGCCGGCGTCACTAGGGCAAAGAAAGGCTAGGGGGAGGGGGAAACAGGAGACTCCGGACTGACGCCGGGCTTCCTTCGTTTCTGCTCAAAGGTGCGGCCAGGGAGGGAAAGGAAATAATAGAGGAGAGACTTGATGTGTGTTGCTGTTCCCGCAGCTAGAGCTATTCTGTGTCGGCCCCTGACGCCACCGTACACTCCGCCTTCCAGCGCGCTCCCGCACGCGCCCGCCCAGCCACCGCCACCACGCGCCTGTGCTGCCCCTGAGGCTCCGGCTCAGGCGCGAGGACGCGCCCATTCCCCCACCCCCTTAAACAGGAGAGGCCCTGGCCTCCCCAGCCTTCCCACCCTACCCCACCCAACAGGCTGGTCACTCAAGCCACCCCAGGCCTGTATTTCCCCCTCTTACCCGGCCGGCCCACTGGCCGGCCTCCCTTCCCCTAGCCGTCCACACCCACGCGTACAGAGGGGCCGGGGCCTCCCTCAAGCTGCGGCCTCGGCCTCCTCCCCGCGCGGCAGCTGGTGCCTCCCCGGCCCTACGGGGCTCACGCGCACGACACAGCCACAAGATGTCCGCTCTGACGGAACTACTGCCAGCTGCCACGCTCCGCCCCTCCCCCCTCCTCCTGCCTCTTCACCGCCGCGTATCAGTCCGCCAACGCCGCTGTCGCGAGCACAGGACGAATCTAAGGGTGAAGGGGAACGGTTTACTTCCTATATGCAGGGCAGAGTTTATCTGTGCTATCCCCTTTTCCTCCTTTTCGGAACAGCACCTTCTTACTAAACAGATCGGAGATTGGACTGGGAGGGCGGGGGCCGGAGGCGGGTCATGGGCTGGGGGGAAGGGTGGACGAGCGGCGGAAACCCTCAGACTCAGAGAAGCATCGAGAACCGGAAGGAGACCATGGCAGGAAGGTAATGGAAGCGGCAGCTGCGCGGTCGAGACCCACGCCCCTCCCAGCAGCGTCCCCCAATTTCCTCACTTGGTATTGAGGCGGCGGATCTCGCGAGAACCTCGTGGCTGGCTAACAGGAGCTATAGCGCTGCAATGACTTAAGGGCAGTTTTGTGCGCTCTTCCTGATGGGGGCCCGCCCCCAAACCCTCAAATTCTCGCGAGATGCAATAGGCACCGGCTCGAGTTGGGGCGGGCCGTCTCCTGGAAGCACCGCCCCTGAATGCTTATGCCTGTGGGAGGGAGAGGAAATGGAATTCCCCGGAGTGGTTAGAGCGCGCGCCGACACATCCGTCTTTCACGCGCCCAATCAGGAATGTGCGGTGGGAGGTACCACGGTTTAATTACTAGATACCTTTAGTCCTGGTTGATCCGGGCTTTTGAAGTTTTCGGTGAAGCAGGTGAGCGGTATTTACTCTCCTGCTCGTTTGGGCTGGTTAACCAGTGGGAGGAGGCACCCTTCAGAATGGGAACAGTCATTTTAAATAGAGCCGGCGGGCCGCTGCTCTGCGCTCACGTGCGGAAATATAGTGTGTGTGGGTTTTTTTTTTAAAGATTTTATTTATTTACTTGACACAGAGAGAGACAGCCATTGAGAGAGGGAACACAAGCAGGGGGAGTGGGAGAGGAAGAAGCAGGCTCCCAGCGGAGCAGGGAGCCCGATCTGGGGTTCGATCCCAGGACCCTGGGATCAGGCCCTGAGCCGAAGGCAGCCTATAGCGTATTTCTGACCTAAAGGATCAGTACTGAGAAGAGTGGGCCCATATAGCCTTTCCCAGAATTACAGCAGCCTAGAAATCAAATTCAAGTATGAATAAACATGGAGGATGGGAAGTTAGGGACGGGCTATTTATTTGCCTCTCACCCTACGCCAAGATGGAGGTACTGGAATAGGTTTAAAAACTTTTTCTGCCTCTTGCTCTGTTTCGATTTCTAGATTCACAAAGTTGCAAAACTCAAGAGATCAGAGTTTTGGGTCAGAAAAACTTACCACTTAACTGAAATATCGACGGGGTGCAGAAATAGAAGGATAGAATTGGCCTGTTTTAATGTGCCGGGTGTAAAATATGGAGAGGGTGGTTTTGCTCTCTAGTGTATCCTTCAGGCAAAGGGTAGTACAACATTAATTTTTGAAAGGAATAAAGATAACAGCTGACTTGTTTAAAGTTTTCTAGGATTCCTTTCTAACTTAACGAAGTAGATATTTTAAAGAATTAAATAGAAATATAAACTTGTGTTTAAAATATACTTAAAAAGGGGCGCCTGGGTGGCACAGCGGTTAAGCGTCTGCCTTCGGCTCAGGGCGTGATCCCAGCGTTATGGGATCGAGCCCCACATCAGGCTCCTCCGCTATGAGCCTGCTTCTTCCTCTCCCACTCCCCCTGCTTGTGTTCCCTCTCTCGCTGGCTGTCTCTATCTGTGTTAAATAAATAAAATCTTTTAAAAATATATATATATATACTTAAAAAAAAAGAAAAGCAGCAAGTTCTCTCATGTTATGATAAAGTATTACCTAATGACTAAAATAGGTCTGTGATGAATGGGCTAATGTATACTGTTTATGTGACCAGAGTGTGTGTCATAGAGCAGTTAGTGAAACAGTGCTTCTCAAACTAGTATCCATGTGAATCACCTAAGGATTTTGTTCAGAATGCAGTTTTGATTAGTAGGCCTTGGTGGAACATGAGATTTTTACAGTTTTAACAAACTCCCAAGTAATGCAGATTATTCTGGTCAGAAGACAACCCTGTGAGTAGCAGAGCACTAAAGTGCTCATCACATAGCCTATTTTTGTTCTACCAAAATAATCTTTGTTCTCTGTTTAACTGGTCTAATAGAGTAGAAACACAGAATTAGGCAGTTGGGATGGAGGGTGAAATCCAGGTTTGAGTTCTTGGTCTGTTCTCATTTGTGTGATACTGTGTGGTTACTTACCATCTTAGTTTCTTCCAAACTGAACTATACATAATAATTGCTTGCCTTTTTCACAGGATTATGGTATGGTTCAGATGTCATAATGTACGTGAAAGGGTACTGTAGACTACAGTGCTGTGTAAACATAAGATATTAATGTAACCAATCAGACATTAACTGGCCATAATGTGAAACATGTGTAAGAATAATCATAAATATAGGTAATGTTTATTCAACACTTGTCATGTGTCAGGTACGGTACTTATTAACCTCCTTTTACAAATAAAAAAACTGATGCAGAGAGAGATTAAGTTACTATTCCCAGGGTCACAAAGCTAATAAATGGCAGAAGTAGAATTTGAACCCATGCAGTTAACTTCAGGGTATTTAACAAGCGGAGTTACATATTGTCTTTTAACTTAGAAAAAAAAGGAGAGTAGGATGTTTTATATTTCTACTTTCAGTGTCCTCTGAATCTAATTTTGTTTGACTTATTTCTCCCTCTGTTTTGTTCTTTCAGAAGTCAAGGTTACAAGAGTGGTAGAAAACATTCCTACCTACCCAAAGGGAACTCACTATATGCAGAAAGTCCGTAAAGAAAAGTCCCAGATAAGCCAATTTGTATTACCCTAATCTAAACAAGATTCAGTATGAAGGTATAATGGAACATGTTAATGCTCTTAATCAACAAAGCACAGCAGACTGGGACCAATTTGAGGTCAGAGTTCTTAACTTTCGTGCTACAGACCACTTTGGCAGTCTGGTGAAGCCATGAACTCTTCTAAGAATAATGTTTCTAAATGTGTAAAATACAATTCATGGGAACAGTTATAATGTGATAGAAAGTATCTCCTCCCTAGCGGTGATACAGACATAGGTAGAGCTCTTTGTTGCTTACATTCAAAATTGAAGGAAATGCTAAATTTCAGTTAGAGATTAGTGAAAATAAAGATGCTTTTTTTTCCCCCCATCCAAGTTCACATACTCCCTGGATTCTGTCCATGAACTTCATGATAAAAAATTTTGGGTAAAGTCTAGTGGGCTTATTCCTCTTGGTAAGCCTTGAGGGGATTGTGAAATTTTAACATACAGTTATAATTTATATTCATAACAGTACTGATTCATTAAAAAAAAAAGTTTAATTACTACCAGTATACTCTCATTCAGAATGCATGGAATTACACGATAGGTTTAGGAAATAGTTTTATCCCATTCGTTGATCTTTTTTTTTTTTTTTTTTAACTATACCTGTAAACATACCCTATGGAAAACTTACCTATGCAGATGACTCATTCCCCAAGCATTCTGGTAACTTAGGTTTTACTATATCATTCTTATTTATTACATGCAAATAAGATGTGGCAGAAGAACTGCAAGATGAAAATAATAGCCAAAGATGAAATTAAAATACCATATAAAATTTTTAATAAGTTTTAATAATTATTATTTGAAGTACTATGTGTGGGGTCTTTTATTTCATTATCTTATCAAATCTCCATTATATAGATGAAACACTCAAGGTCTTAAAACTACTAACTAGTAGAGTCACGATTTAAACCTAGGCAGTCTTACCTCAAAGCTCACACTCAGCCAGCAAGCTGTTTGATTATTTTTTAGTCCTTTGACTATTAGCCAATATTAATTTGCCTAATAGTACAACAAGTACATATTTGCTGCCTCAATTATTTATGCATTTCTTAGTATTGCATGTAAAATTCCACCCAGTGACTGAAAGGAAATTTCTAAATTCTTCCTTTGCAGCAATATTGGATAAAGTATCCAACATCACCTTTAAATAAGTGGGCGACCATTTGGGGCTAGAAAATTGTTTTGCAGAGATTTTTGTTGCAGTGGAGTTTTGCTTAGAAGATGAAGAAATCTTAGAGGTAAAATTAAAAGGAACATGGCCTAAAAGCATTTTGATGCTTTAGGGCAGTTTAGGATTAGCTGAAAATTTAAAACACTACTTACATATCTAGTGTTAGAACTCACTTTACAGTTGCAAATAAGGTTAAAACTTTCATTCATTTGACTATTTGAATTACAGTGGTTGAAATGGCTATCTGATAAAAAGAAAAGACATGTTTTTTATATTACAGTCTTATAATGGGTTAAAAAGCTTTTATATATAAAAGAAACATTGTCATTCAAAAATTAATACAGATACAAAAATGTTGAAAAGATGAGCTTTAAAAAATCCTTCTTAGTGAATATTGAAGTCTCAGAAACTTTCTAATTATGGTAGATCAGATGTTGCGTGAATTGATGTAAAACACAAGAAAAATACAAAGGATCAAGAAAATTAGTATAAAAGTGGCAATGAAATAAGTAATAACTAATGAAAGTGTGTCAAAGTCCTAATGTTATGTGAATGTATCAGTGAAGCCACTTAATTATAAAAATCCGAGTACCAGGGTTAATTAAAATGTACTTGTGAATGAATAAATATAGTTAACATAGACCGATACATATACTTAGGTTTATTGAGTCTGTATTTTCAGATCTTTGTAACTTTGTCGTGGAATTTTATAACTTGCTAAGGATACTGGTTCTAACACACTGTATTAGTTTAATTAAATTTATTAGTTTAATTAAATTGTAAATGCTGTGGTCCAGATTTTATATTCAGAATCTATGCTTACATTTGCTGCTTGGAATAGGTAATTTAGAACTCAGGTCAACCAAATGTTATTTCATTTTGTTTGCATAAAAGTTAAATTATTCCTTCTGTATACTTTACCAGTTCAGAATCTCATTTTATGATCAAGACAAAATAATGTGGTTTAGGGAACTGTACTTTATTTATGCTAAGAACATCATTTTGACCTTAAATTAAGATGGTTTTTGGTACATAATGAACCATACAGAAATGTTCGAGCTAAAAATAAATTTGAGCATTTTCACATAAAAACATGTATACATGAATGTTCAGAGTAACATTATTCATAATAGCTAAAAGGTGGAAAGAAACAAATGTCCATCAGCTGAAAAATAGATAAATAAAATGTGGTATATCCATATGATGGAATAGCATTAGTTAATAATAAAATACTGACACGTGGATCTTGAAGCTTGAAAATATTCTAAGTGAAAAAACCGAGACATAAAAGCCACATGTTTTATTCCATTTATAGGAAATGGCTAGGAGAGGCAAATCCAGAGAGACAGAAAGGAGATCACTGACTGCCAGGGACTAGGGACAGGGAGAGTGGGGAGTGATTGCTAAATGAGTATGAGGTCTTTTGGGGGGAGTTGATGAAATGTGCTAAAATTAGATAACGATGATGGTTGCAGGACTCTACAGGTACACTAAAACCCCCTGAGTTGTTCACTTGGAAAGAATTTTATGGTATGTGAATTACCTCAGAGTTTAAAAAAAAGCTAATTAGAACCAAATGTGAAATCAACCTGAAGCTTATGACTAAATATTTTCAGTATCTCAACATTCTCAGGTTACTGATGATAAATAAATATGGCATCCTTATAAAATGTGAAAAATTTACAGCCAGCAGTAGGTTTTTCCTTCAATACAAACAGTATAATCCAGATTCGATTTTAATACAATAAGCCTTTGCTATCAGTTTTAATTTGGGGGTATTTTCACCAATCTTATTTAATGAATAAAACATACTGATGAAAGTCAATTTTAAATAGCACTGTATTTCCTTGAAAATAAGAGTTCATAATTATGGCCAGAAATAGAATACATCCAATTACAAATAGTCTATTTTAAATAGATAAAAACTTTTCTTTAAAACTTCGGATGAATTCAAGTTAGGTTGAGAATCATGGATAAATCATCTAGATAAGGATTTTGAGGATTAGGTAGTGTCAAATAAGAAAATAAACAATTTAGTAACAAGTTTGATGTGCTTTATTGAAGGGAAACAATCCATGAATTGGGGGAGCATACTACCTAACAAACAGTAGAACACTCTCAGGGGATTTTGGACAGGAAACAGTTGTACAGAGCATTAGAAGCAGTACGATGGTAGCAGCATGACTGCCTAGGAGGTCCTGTTTTCTAGGGTAAGGTGAACTAGCTACAGCTGAGTTAAACGACTGTGATTGGTGTATGCTAGGTTTCCCCGGCAGATGTTTTCCGTAAGCTCTGCCTGATTTATGTTGAGATTTGTGACCACGTGGGCCAGGCTTCTGAGGTGGCCTCCGTTTTGTGGATCCCAATATACAAATTAACTTTATCAGTACTTAACTAAAAAATAAGTACTTTGAATTAATATTACTTTCCAATAATAAATACAATCTTTGTTGCTTCAATAACAATATAAAAAAATCCAAAGGAAACAGATACTGTAATTTAGACCAGAAATGGATCATTGTTCTACCAATACTGGGTTTGATTATTTAAATATATCTATGTGAGAATTCTTTAGTAAGTTAATAAATTCTTTCATTAAAGAATTGTTAAGAGTGATGGGAATGCTGTACATAGTGGTTCTGAAGGATCTGATCTGTGTAGTATCTAAGTAATTTAATGGAGGCATTAGTTTTGTTTTAATATTTATTTATTAGAGCGTGCACGCGCACAGGGGGCAGAGGGAAAGAAAGAGTTTTAAGGAGACTCCATGCTGATTGCAGAGCCCATGTGGGGCTTAACCCCAGGACCCTGAGATCACGACCTGAGCCGAAACCAAGACTCAGATGCCTCACTCACTGCGCCAGTTTTTAATAACACGCTATTTGGTACCTGTTGATTTTTTTCATTGCACAAAAGCAGTGATTTTAACACATGGCACTAAAGAATGAACGTAAGAAACATTTCACTATGTCTAAAAAAACCTTAACGAATTTGGCTTACTTGGTGTTGAAGAAATGTGACAGTTTCAGAGATGTCCCATTTTCAAAGCATGTTAAATCCCTAAAGTTAACAATTAAATAATAATGAGATTGGTCTTTACCATATATAAACTTGGTAAGAGAACAGTATGATGCAGGTTCTCCATCTTACAAACAGACTCATAAAAAATGGAGAATCTTGGGTACTACAATACTTGAAATTCAACAAAACCCCCTAAGATTTAAGATGTAATTAGTCACAGATTTTTGTGAATTTAGCTTTTCCTTATTTTCCTTCTTTCTATTCTGCAATAATGGAGAGAAGTGGGTTACTCTGGAGCATTTTAGGTATAAGGTTAAATGCCTACTCCTGGTTTGGCTAGGGCTATAATTAGGGACAAAAGATAAGGACATTGGAGACTACATAGAGAGGTGTGCAGAAGTGGGAAGAAAAATGTCAAAGGCAGAACTGTTCTTAAGGAAACAAGGAATAAGGAGGATTTTTTTTTTTTCTTCCTCCACTTGCTCAAGCACTAGAAGATCTACCCTCAGGCATAGAATTCAGGCCATCACCATTATGGTGGTTCAGTTTTACACAACTTGATTGCCATTTTTGTACTTGCTAACTTGAAATTTAGTCACTACAACATTGTTCACGTATGATAGTGCATTCTGCCTTCCAAAACACCTCCTCATTTATGGCTTTTAAAAACATCCATTTATAATATGGGACTGCTTTTAATGTAGGTTGAGGCAAAACCAAGAGACTCATACAGTTTGTCTGTCAACCATATTTGGGTCTAACTAGGCCAAGTGGAAGTTTCTCCCTAAGTGAAGGTTTAGACTGAAGAATGTTAATGTAATAGAGACCTATTGATACAATTACTCCCATCTTCCTAAAAAAATATATTGAATGCCTATTATATGCAAGGCATTGAGCCAGATCCTGAAGATAAATAGATGAAAGACCCAGGTGTCACCTTTAAGAAAGTCTTTTAATTGGGGAGACCATTAAGGATCAGAGTCACCGTAATGTGATGAGGGTAAGTGCATGCATAGAGTAACATTAAGGTAGTAATTTAGCTGGGGCTGCTCAGGGCAAGTTTCTATATGGAAGAGTTGTCTTTAAAGAAATGAAAGAAAGGCATAGCTGGGGGGCAAAAAAAAATAATAAAAGGAGGAAGCTTCCTAGGCAGAGGGAACAACGCAAAGTCTCAGATAACTTGACCTGGTAAGTTTTGGAAACTACAAGTTTGGCAAGTACTTTTGCTGCATTTGGGGAGTGGGGGAGGGCAGAGGGAAGAATGAATGAGAAGAGACAAAACAGTTGAAAGACAAGGCTGGATATATGGAGGGCCTTAACATACCATGGTAGTGAGTTCAGATTTTATTCTGAAGGGTATAGGATGGGAGAGTTGAATTTTAACGTTAAGTTGTGATCAGATTTTAATCACAAGAAGATAACTATGATAGCAGTATGGAAGATGTAACTGAAGTGTGTGTTAGGGTGGAGACTAGAGGCAAAGAGACCACTTGGGATGCTATTGAAATAATCTAGATGAGATGTCATTGTGAGAAAGACCTAAAATAGTTGCAGTATTTGCACTCAGGATCCATAGTACAGTTAGTGTATTGGCTGGGTAGCGTTTACATTAAGGGGAAAAAAAGGGGTTTTGAATCTCCTCCAGTTATTTTTATTAGAATATTATAATAAAATCATATATAAAAAACATTACAATAAGCTATAGCATTGTAATAAAAATAGGTTAAGACCTAACACTTGGTATGAACTCTATACTCTTACCTCTTAAAGAACCTTGAAACTAAAGTTTATAAAATGTAGACAAATATAAACTAATAAAATTAATATCTGTGTGTAATCTATGTGCTACCTAAGTTTTTTTACTTTTCACAAATTTCCTCTTGAAACGTAAATACAGAACTGCCACAATTTAGGTTCTTCTAAATTTGGCATGTCTGTACTAACTGTTATGTTCCATATATGATGACCAGTTTTCTCTACTAGACCTTTAAGAGACCTTTGTTCATTCTTTCACTGATATCATTTGGCTTTCACGTGGCCAGAAAGAAGTGTTTGTTTTTTATTTATTATTTCTGTTCTCATTTGCCTAAGACAGAGTGCTATTACACAGTACCAACAAGATCATAAACCTAAGCACAACACAGGCTCTGGAATCACATGGCAGTGTTTAGTAATAAGTGGCAGTTATGGTGATTTTGACTATGTATTAGAGATTAATGAAATAAATCACGAAATGGGAAAAATCTGGTAAGGAATTCAAAGATTCTAGTTTGAGAAACACTGATGTAGAGGTTACAAAAACCCCTTTGTCACATACCTAAAGTCATATTTGTCTGTATTTGTGACTCTGAGTAGAGTCAAGAAATGCTAGGTAGGTAGGAAAGATAAGTAACTTGATGCTAAAGTGAAAGTAAAGGGGCAGGGAAGGGCTTAGATGCATTTTAAGGTTCATTCCTGTCCTGGAGCTAGGAACATAATATCTAATAGGAAAGTAATTCTGTCTCCAGGTCAACCCACAAAGGGCTATTCTCTAAATCCAACCTCTGTGTTTCATGTTACTATGAGAAAATAGTAACTATGAGAAACTCTGCAGAGTTTCCAGTTGATATAGCAGGAATGATCTCTGTCCATCAGAATGAGGCATCCTACCTTTCTGTTTTGTTAGCGAGAAATTCTCCTACCTTCAAGTAACAGGAATTTATTACTTCCTATAACTTAGGGCAAGAACTCAAGCAGAGCAGGATAATTGAACTGAGGGTAAAATCTTATTGAGTGGTCAGATGAAAGCTTTCGAAAGTTGGAGATTGGTGGCCATGAAATCTGTATATTTAACCTTAGGTGTCACTCACTGTATGGTTTAGGTTGTCTCTGGGACCCCCTTCTTTTCTTTTTTAGTGCCAGATTGGTTTACTCACGTTCCTCTCCCCTGCCATTATCAATTGCTCCCTAACAGAAACCAACAATTTTTTTCTCTCCTGCTAACTAGGCAAGAATATAATCTCTCAGAATACAAAAGAAGAATACAATTCTTTTTTTCCTTGTATTTTTGTTCCTAAGGCAAGTATGTACCCTGTTAAGTTTTCATAAGGGTTTTAATTTCTGGTAATAGGATGTTAGTATTTATATATGATTATAAGCAAGCTGCTGATAGTACAAAGGTCAGCAAGAGAGTAGTTGCAGTGATATAGTGAAAGAACTGTCATTTGATCCTGGTTTCCTTCCTGTCATCACTTCCAAGCCTCCACTCAACAGATCAGACTTCATAGAAAAAAAAAAAAATCACAAGATTCAACCGTACTTTAAAGGAAAATTAGAAATGGTTATTGCAATACTCTTGATAAATTAGTATAAATTCAGTGGCTTAAAACAATAGCTATCTTAGATATTTGGAGGTTGGAAGTCTGAAATGGGTCCTACTGGGTAAAATCAAGGTATAAGCAGGATTGGTTCCTTTCTGGAGGTTCTGGGACAGAATCTCTTTTCTTGCCCTTTCCAGCTTTTAGAGGCTGCTAGCACCGTGGCTGGTGATCCCCTTCCATCTTCAAAGCCAGAAATGGCCGGTTGAGTCTGTCTCACATCACGTCACTCTGACACACTTGCCTGCCTCCTTTCATTTATGAGGATCTTTGTGGTTATATTGGGCCTGCATGGATAATCCAGGAAAATCTACCCATGTGAAGGCCAGATGATTAGTTACCTTAATTCCATCCACAACCTTAATTCCCCCCTGCTATGTAACAATATATTCACAGACTCCCATTCCAGGGAATGGGATGTAGACATCTTTGGTGGGGGTGGAAGATCAGGGGGAGACATTATTCTGGCTACTACAGCTATTTATAATTCCATGGGTACTCTTGAGTCAAGAGCCACTTCTTCCCTTCCCTCCATCAGTTATCATTTTATTCATTCAAAATGTATTTGACTACTCAAAATATCAAGTGTGAAATGGTATAGAAAGTTAAATATATTATGGATTAGAAACTTGTCAACTAAATTTTGTCACTGATGACTCAATTTTACTGAGGTAGTGTTGACAGAATTAAAATTTTAGCACATTGGGGAGTGAATGGAAAGTGAAAAAATGCAGAGCTTGGTCATGATAGGAAGTTTGAAGATAGGGAATTAGCTTAGAGTAACTAAGGAGGGTATTTTTTTTTAGAATGGGAGAGATTCGAGTATATTTATAGTCTAGAGGAAATCGTGAGAGATGAGATACAGAATAGAGATGAATAGATGGAGTCATTTCCTTCACAAGATCTGACTAGGTAAAAAATTGAGTATTTGATTTTGAATAATGGGGAAACATCAGACACTAGAGGGAAGAAGATTAGAAGGGGTAAAAATGGGGGCGCCTGGGTGGCTCAGTCGTTAAGTGTCTGCCTTTGGCTCAGGTCATGATCCCAGGGTCCTGGGATCTAGCCCTGCGTTGGGCTCCCTGCTCGGTGGGAAGCCTGCTTCTCCCTCTCCCACTCCCCCTGTTTGTGTTCCCTCTCTCGCTGCATCTCTCTCTGTCAAATAAATAAAATCTTTTTAAAAAATGGGTAAAAGTGAAGATAACTTTAAGTAGGAAGAGGCAGGAAGTTGACTATTAATACTCAGTTTTTTCAACTTAATTGGAAATCTATTCATCTGTTGATGAATACTCAGGTTGCTTCCATATCTTGGCTATTGTAAATAATGCTACAATAAACAGAGTTGCATAATCTTTTAAAATTAGTGTTTTCATTTTCTTGGGTAAATACCCAGAAGTGGAATTACTGGGTCATATGGTATTTCTGTTTTTAATTCTTGGAGAAATCTCCATACTGTTTTCCATAGTTGTTAACATCAGTTTACATTCCCACCAAGAAAGCATGAGGGTTACGTTTTTTCCACGTCTTTGTCAATGCTTATTATTTCTTGTCTTTTGATACAAGCCATTCTGACCGGTATGAAGTGATAGCTCATTGTGGTTTTGATTTGCATTTCCCTGATGATGAGTGATGTTGAGCATCTTTTCATGTGTCTGTTGGCCATCTGTATGTCTTCTTTGGAAAAATGTCTATTCAGGTCCTCTATTTTTAAATTGTATTATTATTATTATTGTTGTTGTTGTTAGTACTATTATTCTGGTGTTAAGTTATATGAGTTTTTTTTATATGTTTTGGATATTAGCCCCTTAGCAGATATATCATTTATAAATGTCTTCTCCCATTCTATAGGTTGCCTTTTTTGTTGTGTTGGTAGTTTCCTTTGCTGTACAAAAGCTTTTTAGTTTGATGGTAGTACAAATTATTTATTTTTGCTTTTGTTTCCCTTGCCTGAGGAGACATATCCAGGAAAATATTGCTTAAGTACAAGAGTTTACTGCCGATGGTTTCTTTTAGGAGTTTTGTGATTTCAGGTGTTACATTTAGGTGTTTAATCCATTTTGCATTTATTTGTATAGTGTAAGAAAGTGGTCCAGTTGCATTCTTTTGCATTGAGCTATCCAGTTTTCCCAACACCATTAATTGAAGAAACTGTCTTTTCCCCAGTGTATATTCTTGCCTTCTTTGTTGTAGATAATTGGCCATAAAAGTGTAAATTTATTTCTGGGCTGTTCTGCTCTATTGATCTCTGTGTATGTTTTTGTGTCAGTACCATACTGTTTTGATTACTGTATCTTTATAGTACAGTTTGAAATCTGAGATTGTCATACCCCCAGCTTTGTTCTTTCTCAAGATTGATTTGGCTATTTGAGGTCTTTTATCATTACACTCAAATTTAAGAATTATTTGTTCTAGTTCTGTTAAAAGTACTGTTGGTATTTTGATAGGGATTGCATTGAATCTATAGGTTGCTTTGGGTAGTATGGACGTTTTAACAATATTAATTCTTCCAGTCCATAACCACAGAACATCTTTCATTTGTGTCTTCTCCAATTTCTCTCACTGATGTCTTATAGTTTGTAGAGTACAGTTCTTTCACCTCCTTGGTTACATTTATTCCCAGGTAATTCTTTTTTGATGCAGTTGTCAGTGGGATTGTTTTCTTAATTTCTCTTTCTTGTAATTTGTTCTTTGTGTATAGAAATGCAACAGATTTCTGTATATTGGTTCTGTATTTAGCAGATTTACTGAATCCATTCATTAGTTCTAATAGTTCTTGGTGGAGTCTTTAGGGTTTCCCATATATGGTATCATATCTGCAAATAGTCAAATTTCTACTTCTTCCTTACCAGTTGGGATGTCTTTTATTTCTTTTTCTTGTCTGATTGCTGTGGCTAAGATTTCTAGTACTATGTTGAATAAATGTGGTGAGAGTGGAAATCCTTGTCTTAGTTCTGATTTTAGAGGAATGCTTTTATTGTTTCACTACTGAGTATGATGTTAGCTGTGGATTTGTCCTATATGGCCTTTATTATGTTGAAGTACAGTCTTTCTAAGCCCACTTTGCAGAGAGGTTTTATTATGAACAGGTGTTGAGTTTTGTCCAAGGCTTTTTCTGCGTTTTGATCAGATGATTTTTATCCTTCATTTTGTTAATGTGGTGTATCATGTTGGTTGATTTGAAGGTGTTCAACCATCCTTGCATCCCCAAAATAAATCCCATTTGATTGTAGTGAATGATCCTTTTAACATGTTGTTAAATTTGATTTGCTGAATTTTGTTGAGGATTTTTGCATCTATGTTCGTCAGGGATATTGGTCTGTAATTTTCTTTTATTGTAGTGTCTTTGGTTTTGATATCAGGATATCCTGGCTTCACAGAATAAATTTGGAAGCATTCCTTCCTCATCTATTTTTTGGAATAGTTTGAGAAGGGTAGGTATCAGTTCTTTAAATGTTTGGTAGAAGTCACCTGTGAAGCTGTCTGGTCCCATACTCTCGTTTGTTGAGAGTTTTTTATTACTGATTCCATTTTGTTAATAGTAATCCGTCTGTTCAGATCTGATTCCTCTTGATTCAGTCTCTGGAGATTGTATGTTTCTAGGAATTTATCTGTTCTAGGCTGTCCAATTTGTTGGCATGTAATTTTTCACAGTAGTCTCATGATCCTTTATATTTCTGTGGTGTCAGTTGTTAACATCTCCTTTGTTTCTGATATTTTTTTAGAGGGATAGGGGAAGGGCAGAGGGAAGGGGAGAGAGAGAATCTTAAGCAGGCTCCACACCCAGCACAGAGCTGGATGTGGAGCTCAATCATACAACCCTGAGATATGACCTGAGCCAAAATCAAGAGTTGGACACTTAACTGACTGAGCCATCCAAGCTCAATTCTTTCTCTTTTTTACTTGATGAGTCTGGCTAAAGGTTTATCGATTTTATTTTTTCAAAAAACCAGCTCTTTTTTTTATAAGTAATTGATCTATTACCATTACTATATGTTTGCTTTTGCAAGTGGAATTTTTTCCTTTTATAATTTTCTTCTTGTTGTGGCCTTTCCATTTTTGCTTATGGAATTCCCTTTAATATTTCTTGTAAGGCTGGTTTGGTGGTGCTGAACTTTAACTTTTGTTTATCTGGGAAACTCTTTATCTCTCCTTCAATTCTGAATGATAACCTTGCCCAGTATTCTTGGTTGTAGATTTTTTCATTTGAGCACTTTGAATATATCATGCCACTCCCTTCTGGCTTGTAAACTTTCTGTTGACAAATTAGGTGATAGCCTTATAGGGTTTTCCTTGTATGTAACTATTTGCTCTTCTCTAGCCACTTTTAAGATTCTTTATATTTAGTTTTGGATGTTTTATTTATTATATGTCTTGGTGTGGACTGCCTTGGGCTCACTTATTTGGGGCTCTCTGTGTAGCCTAGACCAGGATGTCTATTTTCATTCCCTTAAACTTATGGAGGTTTTTAGCTATTTTCTTAAATAAGTTTTCTGCCCTTTTCTCTTCTCCTTCTGGGACCCCTATAATATGAATGTTAGTATGCTTGATGTTATCCCAGAAGTCCCTTAACCTATTCTTTTTCTTTTTTTTTTTAATTTGTTTTTACTGTTTGGCTTTGGTCCTTTCCATTACCCTGTCTTCCAGATCACTGCTCCATTCTTCTGCATTCTCTAATCTATTGATTTTCTAGTGTATTTTTTTTTAAAAATTTTATTTATTTATTTGACAGAGATAGAGACAGCCAGCAAGAGAGGGAACACAAGCAGGGGGAGTGGGAGAGGAAGAAGCAGGCTCCCAGCGGAGGAGCCTGATGTGGGGCTCGATCCCAGAACGCTGGGATCACGCCCTGAGCCGAAGGCAGATGCTTAAGGACTGAGCCACCCAGGTGCCCCTCTAGTGTATTTTTCATTTCAGCTATTGTGTTCTTCAGCTCTGATTCTTATTTATATTTGCTGTCTTTTTGTTGAAGTTCTCACTGAGCTGTATGCTTCTCTCAAATCTGATTAACATCTTAATGACCATTACCTTGTACTCTTTATCAGATAGATTCCTTATCTCTTTTCATAGTTTTTTTTCTGAGGTTTTGTCTTGTTCTTTTGTTTGGAACATATTCTTCTGTCTCCTGATTTTGTCTGACTCTGTGTTGTTTCTGTATATTAGGTAGGTCAGCTATGTCTCCTAATGTTGAAAGTAATGGCCTTATGTAGAAGGTGTCCCATGGGGCGCAGTAGCACAGTCCTTTGTGGTCATCAGAACCAGGTACTTTCCACAATATCCCATCTGGGCTGCATGCACCTTCCTGTTGTGACTGGGCATGACTGCTGCAGGCATACTGGTGGGCAGATCTGGCCTCCAGCCTAGCTGGCTGCAATGATTAGCCATGACTACTGTGGGCATACTGGTGGGCAGGGCTGGACCCCTGTACTAGCTAAGAGATATGACTGTAGTGGGTGTGATGGTGGATGGCGTCAGTTCCCAGTGTAGCTGGCTGAGTCTTAGCCACAACTGCTGTGGGCATGCTGGTGTGAGGCTAGCACCCCTACCCCCACCCCTGCCCAGGGCAGGAATTGCTCTGGAGGTGCACTGGCCTGGGCCAGGGCTGCCCACCATGTGTGGTGGGGTGAAGGTTGTTTTGGGTAAACACTGGTCAAAACTGAGCCATCCCAGCTGGCTCAGTCGGAGCATGTGACTCTCGATCTTGGGGTTGTGAGTTCCAGCCTCATGTTGGGTATAGAGATTACCCCAATAAAATCTTCAAAACAAAACAGGGTGTTTGCCAGGTGTGGTGCCACTTGGGCTGGACAGGTCTGCAGGGGAATGCCGGGGTAGGGCAAGTGGTATTATCAGGACAGACGGAGAGTATCAGAACTGGCTCCCACAAGTATCTGGCCAGCTAAGCTGAAAGAAGGCAAGAAAAATGGTGCCCACCAGCATTTCCCTGACCCTTCAGCATATACCCTAAAATTAGTAAATTTCCTTCATGTATAACCCAGGTGCTTTTCAAACTGCTGCCTCTGTGTTGGATCTCAGACCGAGTGATATAGTGCTCTGATCCTTTGAGTGGAGTCTTGGTTTCTTATAGCCTTCTGGCTCTCTTGGGGTTAAGGTAAGCCCTGCTGACTTTCAGAGGCAGTTTTATGTGGGTTTATTTCCTTTGTGCAGGTCCCCAGAGCCAGAGGTGCCTGATGTGGGGCTTGATTCTTGCTCCGTAGAGAGGACCTCCATTCCTGTGATATCCCTCCTGCTTGTGGGTTGCTGTGCCAGGGGTTTGGTTCCTGAGTCTCTGCCCTTCCTACCTTCTGAATGTGGGTTTTTCTTTATATCTCTAGCTGTGGAAAAGCTGTTCTGCTAGTCTTCAGGTTGTTTTCAGAGTGACTTGCATTAAATGTAGTTGCAGCCTTGGTGTGTCCCTTGAGGGTTGGTGAGCTCAGAAGCTTTCTACTCTTCCATCTTCCTTGCAATTGGTACCTTTTGTAGTGTCAAATCAAGAGCTTTCCTCAAAAATTAATACTCCCATCTCAAGAAACTCAAATGGCAGAATAAAAGTTTATATGCGACATGGGAGGGAGTACAGAAAGAAGTGAGAGTGGCATTTTAAATTTAATCAAGAGTCATTCAGCAGGTATTTATTGAGCAACTACTATGCATTAGCCTCTGAGCATGGCTTGTGGAAAACGTAGATGATTTTCATACTTTTTCCCCAAGAGTCCTTAGGTCTACAAAACAGGCTGCCTGAGTTAGAGGCTGAAGCCTTGCCCGTTCGGAATCTTTATCACTTTCCTTCTATCTCCAGTCCCATACCCACTCAGGATACCTCAGATGGTTCTGTGAGTATCCCTAGTGTTCACTGAACAGAGTCTGAAAAACCAATGGTCTAATGAATATTAATACCAAAGCCTTATTATAATAGTCATGTTAGGAACAAATAATATGAAATATATTAGAGAGAAGTATAAAGATAGACACTCAGATGAAGAGAATCTGGCCTAACAGAAGACATGTGGTAAAGACATGAGAATTGCAGTTGCTTGACATCTCAATATAAACCAGCAAGTGCTTAGGGCTGCCCAAAGAACCTGCATAGTTTTACTCTGAAAGATGGCAATATGCGGGCCAGAACAAAGCAGTTGCTTTTTCCACATCTCCATTGGTCAGACCACAGTTTTAAAAGTTTCTTTATAGCTTTATTGAAGTACAACTGACATATAATACATTGCATGTATTTAAAATGTACAGTTTGGTAATTTGACATATGTATATACCCTTGAAACAATCACCAAAATCAAGATAATAAACATATGCATCACTACAAGTGTCTGTGTACTCCTTTGTAAACCCTTTCTGTTGTTCCCTCAACCCCTCTCCCCTATATCCACAGGAAGCCACTGATCAGTTTCCTGTCCTATAGACTAGTTTGCATTTTCTACAGTTTTAAATAGAATCAAACAGTATGCCCACTGTGACCTTTTTTACTCAGCATAATTATTTTGAGATTTACCGATGTTGTATCACTCAATAGTTCATTACTTTTTGATTGTTGAGTAGTAGTCTTTATGGGTATGCCACAATTTCCATATCCATTTACCCATCAGTGGACATTCTGGTTGTTTCCAGTTTTTGTCTATAACAAATATTCTTTTTTTTTTTAAGACCCTATTTATTTATTTGACAGAGAGTGAAAGAACACAAGCAAGGGGAACAGCAGAGGGAGAGGGAGAAGCAGGCTCCCCACTGAGCAGGGAGCCCAACTCAGGGCTCAATCCCAGGACCCTGGGATCATGACCTGAGCCGAAGGCAGACACTCAGCTGACTGAGCCACCCAGGCGTCCCTATAACAAATACTCTTGTACAAGTGTTTGTATGGTCATAGGTTTTCATTTCTTTTAGGTAAATAGCTAGGAGTGGAATAGCTGGATTCTTTGATAGATACATGCTTAACATTTTATGAAACTGCCAAGCTGTTTTCCAAGTGGTTGTACCATTTTACATTCTCCCCAGCTGTGTATGAGAATTCCAATTTCTCCTGACTTGCTATGACTTTTCAATCAGCCATTCTAATAGGTATATAGTGGTATATCTCATTGTCATTTTAATTTGCATTTACCTAGTAACTAAAGATATTCAGCATGTTTTCATGTACTGCTTTGCTATCTATATTTCTTCCTTGAAGAAAGGTCTCTATATTTTTCCCATTGTTTATCGAGTTCCTTTTGTTTGTATTTATGTACAGGTGATACAAATTAAACATTTACAGCAGGCTTAGAAGATTTTGAAAAAGTAAAGTCCTAACAAGGTAACATATACATGGAGGAATATGAAAAAGGCACGAGGGACTCAACACATATTGGCTAGTGCCTAAGTTACTTCCAAAACTAAGTGTGCAGGCAGTAATCTGCTAGAGTTGGCTTATGCTGCCTTGTGAGTGCCAATTTAAAAAGTTCTAGAAATTTTGCAGGCTGTTAAACACAGCCGTTATTAAAAATTAATTAAATAAGCTGACAATTATGTTAAAATCCAATATATAAGACTTAATACTACTCAAAATTTACTTCCTCATTTTTACTATTTTTCATGTTTTTGTGGTTATATCTGTTATATCCATATGGTAGAAATACCGTATTATAGTTTATGATAATTAAACATCTCCTCTAGTTCTGTGTTCTGTGATGTCCTGTGGTAGCTTGAAATGAGGGACAGTAGGAGTATTTACCCCCCAGAAGTTACAAACACCACAATCAAAGGCTTTTTTTTTTCTTCCTGGTGAGCTAGTTGTCAAACATTTATCAGCTCACCAGTAATGACAAGGACCTTCAAACTGCACTGACTTACTGTCCATGATGAATAATCGAAGCATTAGTCACATGGAGAACTCACCTTTGTGAAACACTTAATTCCTCAAGAACAGATCGATATTTTTGCTGCAGAATAAAGTTACAAAACCTATTTTCCTTGCTGCTCAGGTTTTGTTTTTTTTTTTTTTTTTTCTCACTTCCAAGTACCCTGGGGTGGACAATGCCAAAGTCTACTGGGTAAGGGAGGATGCCAATACATTATTTCTGTGGTCCCATGTAAAAAATACAAAATGTTTTTTTGAAGTAGAACTAGAAGGGCTGTTAAGTATTGAAAATTGTAATGGGCGAAAAAAAAAAATAGGAAAGGCAAACAGCTCTGTATAACCAAAATTCTATCCATGTAAGAGTAGGGGAAACTAGACTAAAATGAGAGGGAGCAAATGATGATATAAGAGGAATGTTTAGTCTAAACACCCAATCAGCTTTCTAAAGGTGGACGAAGCATTTTTTTTTTTAAGTCTAAACTTACTAAAGATGCTGGATGTTATTAGAAATGTTAAGTTACAGATTCAGTAACATACTACAGCAGTCCAGAGATAATCAAACTACAGGGGACAAGTTCTTAGTGCAAAAGATAGAGCTACTGCTATGGTTGAGTGTACATTACAATTTAATTTTAAAAACAATTAGGAGAAACTAAGCATTTCAAAAGGAAAAGAAACCATCTTAAAGTTCACAGTCCAAATTAAAGGCATATACATTTAAAATATAAAACAAATATACCATGCATATGATTTTCTTTTTCCATTTTTTTTTTTTTAAGATTTGAGAGAGAGAGCATGTGAGTGGGGGGGAGGGCAGAAGGAGAAGGAGAGAGGGAATCCCAAGCAGGCTCCCCCCTGAGCACAGAGCCTGACGAGGGGATCGATCTCAAGACCCTGAGATCATGACCTGAGCTGAAACCAAGAGTTGAATGCTGAACCTACTGAGCCACCCAGGTTCCCTGATCATGCATATGACTTTCAGTAAGATACCTATTATGTCTCACATGAAATTCAAATAGAAGTTAAAGAAAATGTTTGCCTGATTTAGTAAGGTACTAGTAACCTAAAGTATTAATAGTGATAACTGTTTAGAGTGTCACATACTGAAGAATATCAGTTTGGTATTAAATTAGAGGGAACAAATAATCCTTAAACCAGTCAATGCTCATGTAATCACTTTACTAATAAACTGGACACAATTGATGGAACTTTTATCAAATTAGCAGGTATAGGCTTTATTTTTAAAATTAAAAATGAGGAGGAAATACATATTCCCAAAGAGATACCTTCTTTCTCTCAAAACTTAAAATTTTATAAAGGAGACTGAATCATCTCACATGAAAATATCTAAGAATATATGAAACTAATAGATGTAACACAGAACTGCCTGCTGAACATTTCCACAATTAAAAGGAAATAAATCACTGTTTTCTCCCTAACCTTTGTCCTAATCTCCCAAATCAGTTCCTCTCCTGACTGATTTAAGTGACTCTATTTTCTAGTCACCAGGATTCATTTTTTTCTTTCACCCTCCTCATTCCTTACCAGTCTCCGTTTTTACTTCTTTGGATCTTCAAATGCATATTACACCTTAAATTTTATAATATACATTTAAAAAGATTCTTGTCATCATCATATTTGTATAACCACTCTGTGAGTTAAGCAAAAGTTATTAGTGTTTCATCATTCTGCTAAAGGCCTCTAAGGTGATGGGCATGTAAATAAGCAGAATCAGACAGGTTAAATGACTTGCCCAAGTTGACAGGACCAGTAATTACAAGTCCCATGATTCTAATGTCAACGTTCTTTTCATTACACTATGATGCCTGTCATCAACGACTCATATTTGGTCCATTACTATAGATTCCCAGTGGGTTTCTCTGCCTCTATTCCTACTTCTTCAGTCTATTTTGCATGTCACTATCAGATTAAACACAGCTTTTATTAAAAGATACTACAATGAAGAAATTTCCAATGGCTTCCTATTATATAGAGAATACAAATCAGAACTCTATCTCTGCTTTTATACATGAAATCTCTAATCAAACTGGGCTCCTCATGTTCCTTCAAATATACTTGTGGGGCACCTGGCTGGCTCAGTTGGTTAAGTGTCCGTGCTTGGCTCAAGTATTATCTCCAGATCCTGGGGTCGAGCCCCATGTCGGGCTCCCCACTCAAGGGGGAGTCTGCTTCTCCTTCCCCCTCTGCCCCTCCCTACAGCTCATGCTCTGTCTAATAAGTAAATTTTTAAAGTATCTTTTAAATATATCACAACTTTCCTGAGACTATGCCTTTACTTCTAGCAGTGTTTCCTTTCCTGGAGTTACAAATCCCTGAGTAACAGTTATTGTAGGCAACTTGGACATAAATAATGTGTGTGTGTGTGTGTATATGTCTATATATGTGTGTCTATATATGTATGTATATATACACACACATACACACAATTATGTTTATTACATATTTATAGTTTATATGCTAAACATGTACAACTACCTTGTGTGTTTTGATAAGAGGGGGCAGGGGCATCAAGTAAAATTTTTAACATTAAAAATGAGTCTTCGGGTGCTGGGCTGACTCAGTTGGTGGAGCATATAACTCTTTTGATCTCGGGGTTGTGAGTTCAAGCCCCACATTGGGTGTAGAGATTACTTAAAAAATAAAAAAAAATTTTTTTAAATGAGTCCTCTGCAGTTCCAATTCTGGTAATGAAGAACTCGGTGAGTTTTGATCATGCTTTAGCTGAGAACAACGAGAAAAGTGGACCAAGAAAAAGAAAACCACGTTTCTTTAAAGGCACTGAAAAGCTGCCAAGTTGGTGAAGATTATAGGACCAAGATCTAGGAAAGGGAGACATGTTGGAGAGATGCTTGCATATCTGGGGCCCCCTTTCTGCTGGAGGCATCGGTCCCTTCCAAAAGCAACTGAGAAGGTAAACATTTTTTTTGCAAGCTCACAGGCCTAGGAGAGGGGGCAGGGAGGTTGAAAAACTGGAGTTTAGGGGCTCACCAAGGAAGAGATAAACATCTCAGCCTTTCAGTTGAGATCCTGAAGGGCTGCTGCCTCGGAGTCAAAGTGAACTGAAAATAGATCAGAACTGGAAGGGACTGAATCATCTCTGGCCCTAACTGGAGTATAGTGATCTGAGTCTACTAATAGCCCCAGTTGAGCTGCCTAACGGAAGCAAAAGAAATCCTCTCTAGAGGAAAGGAATGCTATCCAGAGCTCCAAAATACTTCTGCAGTATTTTGTATATAATATCCAGCACACACACAAAATAATCAGGTATATGAGAAGGTATGACAAAACCAGAGAAGCAACAGATCATAGAAACAAAATCCACAGGGGTTATGAAACAAAGATTTTAAAATGCTGTTTAAAATGCTCAGGAACTTAAAATATAAGAATAAGAATGTGTGTAAAGAATGGAAACACAAACAAATGGAAATTCTATTGTTGAAAGACCTCCAACAAATTAAAAACCCAGTGGATGGACTTAATAGTCAATTATATAGAGCTGTAGACAAAATTAGGGAACTGGATGAAATTCAGAACAAAATACTCAGATTTACAGAGATTTTAATTTTAACTTTTAATTTTAAAAGTGAAAGAGACGGTATAGAATTTAAAAAATAGTTTAATATAGTTATAATTAAGACCCAGAAGGAGAGGAATGAGAGAATATAACAAAGTGATACCTGAAGAGATGTCTAAAGTAAGTAGAAGGCATCATACCTTGGATTGAAGAAACATTATAAACCTTAAGCAAGAAAAAGGCAAAGAAAACCACACCTAAGCACATCAGAGGAAAACTGCTGAAAACCAAAGAGAAAAATTTTAAACATGCACAGGAAAAGACAGATCCTTTAAATGAATGACATTATGCATGTTATTCAAATGAATGACAGTAAGACCACTGCTTTGAACCCAATGATGCTATCTTTAGCGTACCAAAGGAAAATGGCAACGTAGAATTGACGTTCAAATAATATGACTTTCAAATATTGAGGCAAAATAAAGACATTTTCAAACAAATAGAATTTGTCACCAGCATTTCTGCCTCACAAGAAAGAGTGGACCTTGGATGGAGAGAAATGATCTCAGATGGACGCTCTCAGATTCTGGAAGAGATGAAGAGCAGTGACAAGGAAACATATGTAGGTAAATCTCAATAAATAGTAACTTTACAAAACAATGCTAATATACTGTGATGTTAAAAACACACAGATTTAAAAACATAACAACACAGTAATTGCGAAGAGAAGGTAAATAGACTTACAGTGGTCCAAGGTGTTCCCATTGTCCAGGAAGTGGATAAAGTACTAATATATATTAGGCTTTTAAAAGTCAAGGATATACATTCTAATTTCTAGAGGAATTAAGAATATTAAAAGAACATAAAACCAAAAAGCTAATCAAAAGAAAACAATGAAATTAACAACAACAACAACTTGAACAATCCCCAAGAAAGTAGAGAAAAAAGAATGAGGAACAGGTGAGACAAAAACAGCAGGACGACAGCTTTAAAGCCAATATTATCAGTAATTACATTAAATGCAAACTGATTATCCCAATTCAAAGACAAAGACTTTCTTGGATTTATAAAGGTACACGTTTAACCTGTTTCAAGAGACAAATCTTAAGTAGTAGAATGCAGAAAAGCTTAAAGTAAAAAGATACATCACGCAAAAACTAACAAAGATGGTGTGATTATGCTAAACCCAAGTAGATTTTAAGCAAGAAGCAATGCAAGAGATGAAAAGTTCACCACGGGCACCTGGCCAGGTTGGTTGGTTGGTAGAGCATGGGACTCCTGATGTCAGGGTCATGAGTTCAAGCCCCTTGTTGGGCATGGGAAAAAAAAAGTTCATGTATCCAAGAGTCCTAACAGGAAACAAATGATACACTCAGGATCTTAAAGGTTTACTTACAAAGAGACTAATTACAAATTGTGTGTAGGGTATAAGAGAATTACAAGGATAGGCTCTAAGAGACAGAAAAGGAAAACACTATTCAGAACCAGGAAGGAGAGAGAATTGTGAAGAGTTCACTTTGACAGAGGCAATGACCTCAGGTCAAGGTATACATCCACTTCCAGGTAACCTCTACTGGAGGGAGCCAGAGGGAATAAATATGCTTACCTCACTTTTTTCCTCTATGCAGTCTCCACCTATCACTACAAAATCATCATGGGGTGGTGTCACTCAGTCCTGAAACCATAAACATTAGTCACCCTAGAAGTCTTCATATATGGTATGGGTGAAAAGAAGTTCCAAAGCAGTGTCATAAAACCTGCTCTTTAGCTGCTCGTGAGGCCTAGATTCATAAACATAGTTTCTCTTTCACCATCCATTCTTGGTTTCTCTCACTTTTTGCTTGTACCTCACCTGAATAGGGTTCTTTTTTTTTTTTTTTTTAAGATTTTATTTATTTATTTGAGAGAGAGGGAAGAGGAGCAAGAGAGATAGTGGGGAGAGGAGCAGAGAGAAAGGAAGAGAAAGACTCCTAAGCTGACTCCACGCCGAGCGTGGAGCCTGAGGCAGGACCCAGTCTCACAACCCTGAGATCATGACCTGAGCTGAAATCAAGAGTCAGACACCTAACAGACTAAGCCATCCAGGTGCACCCTGAATAGGATTCTTCACCAGGTGGGGCGCTCCAACATTCATTCTTATGAGTCCTAGTAGAGGTCCTTTTTGGGTTACCCTAGTTTTTTATTGGATTACTGGCTAAAAGAATACAAACAAGCATCTCAGAGAATACCCTTACATTCCGTATATAGTAATATTTATTCCATCGTATAGCAGCCATGCAATTTCCCCATTAAAAGGGATCCCAGAGCACCTGAGTGGTGCAGTCAGTTAAGCGTCTGACTCTTGGTTTTGGCTCAGGTCATGATCTCAGGGTTGTG
The DNA here is from genome assembly GCF_023065955.2 of Ursus arctos. Taxonomy (NCBI): domain Eukaryota; kingdom Metazoa; phylum Chordata; class Mammalia; order Carnivora; family Ursidae; genus Ursus; species Ursus arctos. The sequence goes on from NW_026623111.1 coordinate 81,343,278, forward strand.
GGATCGAGCCCCCAGTTAGGCTCCAAGTTCAGTGTGGAGTCTGCTTAGGTTTCTCTCTCCCTCTCTCCCCATCCCCGCTCGTTCACTCTCTTAAATAAATAAATCTTACCAAAAACATAAAGATAAAAGGGATCTCTCAGCCCGCCAGTAGAGTGATCCCCTTCTCTCTTCGTTGGTTAGTGATAGATAAAGCCCAAACCTGCCAGTGACCAGTGTCTGCTTCTAATTCATTGAAACCACTTTCCTAGGAAACATTCATTTCTTCGGTACTAAGCCCTCCAAAACCACTAAGTCCAAAGTTTCAGGGACCAAAAATTCTGTAAGTGCATTATTAGGTGTAATAGAGAACCGAACAAAAGTGCATACATGTGTACAGCACAAGATGTACGCAGGAATGTTCATAGTACGGTCCTTACAACAGCTCCGAATGGAAACATCTCCAGTGGCTATCGACCATGGGTAACGGATAAATCTGGTATATTCATTAAGTGTGGTATCTTGAATGTGGGGCATATTAGTGTGGAAGCTATTAAGTGGCTGCTGATTACAAGTTATTTTCACTTTATGGTAAGTCATGATAAATATATTTGTGTACTTTTCTATATATGTGTTATGCTTCAATTAAAAAGCTTTAAAATAAATGCATGTAATAGCCTTCTTGTGTGTAATATATTCAGTACTTGTACTGAATGCTTTTAAGATATTTTCCTTTGTCTTAGTTTTATCAGTTTGACTCTAACGCGCATTGGTGTGATTTTCATTGTAATTTTCCTACTTGTGGTTCACTAAGCTGTGGGGATCTGTAATTTCATGCTTTCATCAAATTCAGAAAACATGCTGCCAGTATTTTTTAAAAATTAGACATGTATAAAATAAAGGGTCCACTCTCATCTCCACTATGTGTACTTTCTGGGAAAGCTGGCGCTGTCTGTTGGTTACTGGCGTTAAGCATATACTTCATTCTCTAGGTCAGCATCCTAAATTTGCCAGTTATTGTCTCCAGGCTGGCCCCATAAACTGAATCAGTTTTCCAGTTTGTTCTAAGTTCTTGTCCAGCCCGTCAACTCATAAGCCACGAACAATGAACCAGTGTATACCCTTACCTCAGGCCATTGTCTCTTGAAGTTCTTCTCAATGAAAGGATTTCCCTTTACTATTGTGTTTCAGGGCAACTAATGGTGATGGTGTTGTAGAGTGACCACTCGCACCCAGTACTGCCAGTTCACCGTAGATCCTTTTGTGAATTAACAAGACTGGGTGGCTCAGTTGGTTAAGCAGCTGCCTGACTCAGGTCATGATCCCAGGGTCATGGGATAGAGCCCTGCATCAGGCTCTCTGCTCCACAGGGAGCCTGCCTCTCCCTCTGCCTCTCTCTCCCTCTCTTTCTCTGATGAATAAATAAATAAATAAATAAAACTCTTAAAAACAAAACAAAATAAGACTGACATGTTTTTCTCTTTCATTAATTGGCCAGAGGAACTCTTTTGAAGGCAGTTTATCTGGATTGCGGGAGAAGTGCTGAAGGATTAGGGGCCGGTACTACTTGTAGTCTGAGTCACCTGCTCATTCCGTTCAGTTGTGACAGTGTTCCCAGTCTTGTAGGGAGTGGACTGCTGTCGTGCCATCCAGTTGTATGGTTTGGTGAATCACATAACACCAGTTCATGACGGGTAGTTTGATTACTCATGCAGTCCCTTGATGTCCCGTGGTCAGGTGTTCCATCTCTACCAGGTATCACCAGCGAATCAGGAGCTACTTTTCAACAAAAACAAAACAAAACATTGGTGGAGGAAGATAGATCTTTACTCAAAAACCAAGGAATCTGCGTTGTAATTCTCCTATTGGCACTTAGCAGAGGCTTCCTATAACATCTCTACCCCAGGAACTCCCAGTACCACTGGGTCTGCCCCATTATAAGGCTCAATTGGCAAGACAGTTTGCTCTGGGCTCCACCGAAAACTACAGTTACCCAGAAAATAGGTTAGGGGAGGCCACCCAAATGTTCTGTTTTGTTGTCTCCAGAACCCAAAAAGGCCTGCCACACATTTTGCCTTTTTCTTTACTGTGGTGGTGAAAAACACAATAAACTGTCACTTGAATGGATAACCTAACATGTCTCAGGCCATCAGACCCCTAGAAACTTGTGGCAGGTCCTGGAAGTTTTACAGGGTTTTTCTTGCACCTTCTGGCATGCATAGGTCCTACCAAAACATGTAGAGTGCTTACTACTTCCTGCTCATTGGGTTCATTTAACATTCATTCCCAGAATGGACCAGCGCAATTCTACACCACAGTAGGATGAGCAAGGTCCCGTCACACCACAGAGCAGAAAGTTGATACGGCCCTGCGACAAGACAGTAAGGGCTCACTGTTGTCCCTGCGGTTACGTGTGATCTCTTTCTGACTTCCCTTACTAGGGGGCACTTCCAGACCAAAACCTATAGATCATGTCACAGTCTATATTAATTTCCTCCAGTGAAGATCCCACACCTAGAGTAGCGACTCAGTCGGCGTCTCCGCCTGATCAAACTCTGCAGTGACCTGGTCACTCTCTACTACCCATCTGGTGTTTACACTGTCACTCCCTGTGACCCATCTGGTGACCACAAAGGGAATTTCAGTGGCAATGTGATATGAATCGCTATTCCAGCATGGCGGCGCTGATTTCTACGAGTCCCCAGGATGTGGTACGTTTCGTATGTGGTGAGAATGGTAGCAAGCAGTTCTGAACTTCTATGTAGTCCTTCCGACCATAATAGCACCCACTCCATCGGTCAGGAAACCAAAATGAAGATTGCTTCACTTATTAAAATATATCTATTCTTCCTACGTACATCTAGGACTGGAGAAATAACCACAATATGGGTCTCTCTGGACTCACTGTTACCCAGACTCAGGGCAAGACTACATCCATCACTTGACTTTCATAGGCCCCCTATTTTACCCAGTTGTCCAGGACGGGGTTTGGGGTCTCTAAGTATCAGTAGATATTAACAGGCGGTATCTAATAAACCTCAGGAGGACTGGTATTTTCCTTTCTTCAGTAAATGGCCACTAGAGTAGGATTAGGGCAGTGATCCCCTAACTTTTCACAGGATTTACCAGGGGAGCTTTAAAAAATATCAATGCCTGGATCTCACTCCCTGAAATTATGATTTAATTGGTCTGGAGTGTGTTCTTTAGATGTCAGGTGTTCTAAAATACAGACAGGTTTGGGAACCACTGGATTAGGGGAAGGTTCATGGTTATACAACTGTGGCTGCATTGCTGGGTTCGTCTTCAAAGGGACGCAGTCTCTCTCCATCATCAAGGAGTTAGGTCTGTGAACTGGATGGGAGGTTTCAAATTTCACTATGACAACACAAGTTAGTTTGGAATTTTCCCACCTATGTATGTCAAGCAGCACCTTCATGGGCTACTTAAGCCATTTCATTTCTAGGGACTGTGTTATCATTCGGTCATTATCCCCCTTTCCTGCAGGTCAAAACAACCTGATTAACTTCTCTTCTTTGACTTATTATGGTAATTGTGCCCACCATGTCTCTGGTGGTTATATGCCATCCTGTGGCTTCTGCCACTTTGGGATGGTATTATTCTCTTTGAGATCAGGAAACAATTCTACCACAGCATTCATCACCATTGTTCTGACAGAGGACAGCCACTTCCAAGCTCTTTGGGAATGCTGGCGCTCCTATCACCAAAGCATTTCTTAATGACTCGGTGAAAATTGAGAATGTCTACGGAGCCTTTGTATTCCCTCCTCTACAGCATGCCAGGGTATTTCTGGCGTTGTGAAATTGTTATTTCAAATTTCCTTTGTAGGCCACTTATTATTTGTAACCTGTTATTGTGCCCATGCCTCATCCCAGCAAACTATTAATGCCGATAAAGTACATGTTGATTCTCAGGTGGGTACAGTAAGTGTGCCATGACGGAACCTTGTGCTATTCCCCCTTGCTGTAATATCCTTAGAACCCACTCCTGCGTATACTCCTCAGCTTCCTGCTGATCAGACGGCAAGGTCTTCCACTTCTGCGTCGCTCATCTCTTGCCAGAGCAGGCCACGTGCTTCTGTGACGAGGCTGTCTTGAGGTTTAACGGGGAAAACTGCGAAGCGGTGAAGGTAACTTCTGAGAACAGGTCTCAGCTTGGAGCGAGCTGTCCCAAGTGCCATCACTGAAAGCCTCTACGCAGGGAGCTAGTTTCCTCAGAGAGCAAAGGAGGTTCGGAGGATATGCAGCTTCATTCTTGTCTGTCCAAAAGTCCGCCTTCTATGCCTGGGCCCCGCATCTTCCTCACCAACGCTCTACCCTGACAGTAAGAAACCTGGAAGAGCTGAGCATTTAATTGGTACTACGAATCTACCTTATTTGCCTGCTGATTTCAGGAGATGAAGTACTTCTTCAGAGCTGCTGTGGAGGGGTTTTGACTCTCTCCACACATCCTTACTTGTCATAGTTTTTACCTTTTTCTTTTCCTGTGTACATCCTGTTTAGGATCATAAGAGAAGCCTGGTGGAGCCACAGTTTTAAATTACTATGGTCATCACAGTGACACTTTCTCCTCACCTTCATGCTATCCCATGCTATTACAATGGTAATTAGAACAGTACTGTAAGCCATGGATCTCCTGTGGTCCCTTTGTCTACAGCAACGAGGTTATCCCTGTGATTGATTTCACATGTGCGTGTGTACGTGTGTGTATTTAATTCAGTCTCAAAGGGTCCACTTCCTATAACAACTCTGGCACCAATTACTCTATCAGGATTATAAAAAGAAATTGAAGGCACACTCAAAATAATTTAAGAATGAAAAAGATCGGTGAAATATGTTACATTAAAATCAAGAATTTTGTTTTTTCAAAAGAAGCCATGGAGAAAATGAAATGACGAACCATGCTATGGGAAAGGATATTTGGTCAAGAACTCGCATCCAGAATATACAAAGAAGTCCTAAAAATCATTAAGAAAATGACCAACAACCCAACAGATATATGAGCCAGTGATCTGAACAAGCACTTCAAAAAAGAGGCTCTCCAAAGGGCAAATAACATAAAATGGTGCTCAACCTCAGTAATCACCAGGAACATGCAAATTAATGCCCAAATGAAATGCCACTACGCACCCATCAGAATGGCTAATGTTAAAGAGAGTGACGATAGCAAGTGTTGCCCAGGGTGTGGAGAATATGAAACTTTCATATACTGTTGGTGGTCGTGTAAATAACATAAACTTTGGAAAACTGTCATTCTTTATAAAAATGTGCACATGCCTTATGATCAAGGAATTTTAATCCTAAGTATTCTCTCAAAAGAAATGTCTTCCCATGCATACCAAGAGACACATAAGAGAATGTTCATGGCATCATTATGGGTTAATAGCGCCAATGTAGAAACAACCCAAGCATCAACAATAGAATGGCTGTATTTGGTTCATTCATATAATGGAATATAGCAATGAGTATGAACTACTTCTACAAACAATACAGATGAATCTCACATATATATAAAAGATACACTTAATCTCATTTATGGAAGATCGAAAACCAGGCAACATTGGTCTATGGTTAGAAGCTGGGAGAGTGATTACGCTGGGGAGGGGGGGCAGGATAGGCATTGACAGGTTGCCGAAGAGGGTCTCTACGTAAGGGGCAATACTCTCTTTTCTGGGTGGTAGATATCATGGCCTGTTTACGTCATGATAGATACTTCAGGTATTTCTGTAGTACACCATACGTCCTTGCCCCTCTCCATTAACTCAAATACTTCTTCCTCAAGGTCCAGTTCCAATTCCCTATCTTACATGAAGGCAAACCACTCCAGACAGAAGTAATTTATCTTTCTACATGGTTTTTATGTCTCCTGGGAGGTAGTATAACATAGTAGAAATAGTATGGGCTAAAGTGTTTGGGCTTGAATCTGTGAGGCAATCTAAAGTAGGAGAGTGACCTGGTCATATCTGTATCTGTCCACCATCATAAACTTGTTTAACTAATTTTACTTATTTTTAAAAAAATATTTATTTATTGGGGGGGAGGGGCAGAGAGGGAGGGAGAATCCCAAGCAGACTCCCACTGAATGCAGAGCCCAATGTGGGGCTCAATCCCATGGCTCATGAGATCATGACCTGAACTGAGACCAAGAGTCAGATGCTCAACCGAGCCACCCGCACACCCAATTTTACTTATATTCTTTAAATATGTGAGCAAACAGAAAACTTCACATATACATATATCATATGACTGTTACTAAGATTAAACATTTTCACTTTTCAGTCTCAAATCCAAAAGTTTGGTCACATACTCTAATGACAATGCTATACATTCTCAACTGTTCTTTATACAACACCTATGGAGGGAAATTTGGCAGTATCATCCAAATTACAAAAGAAATAACAAATGCTGGTGTGAATGTGGAGAAAAGATAACTTTTATGCACTGTCGGTGGGAATATAAATAGGTACAGCCACTATGGCAAACAGTATGGAGGTTCCCCAAACACTTAAAAATAGAACTACCATATGACCCAGCAATTAAACTTCTGGGTATTTATTCAAAGAAAATGAAAATGCTCCAAAAAATATATGCACCCCCATGTTCACTGCAGCATTATTTACAATAGCCAAGATATGGAAACAACCTAAGCGCACACTGAAAGGTGAATGGATAAGGGAAATGTAGTGTATACGGAATGAATAAGTCATGGAAATTAAAGCCACAGCATAGGAATATAGTCAGTGATATTGTAATAGCATGCTTTGGTGACATCACACTTGTGTGAGCATAGCATAATTTACAAACTTGTCCAATTCTTATGTTGTACACCTGAAACTAATGTAACATTGTGTGTCAACTATACTCAAAAATAGTGAAAAAAAAGAAAAGAGAAATATGCAAAAAAAAAATAAATGATTGAAATTTAGAGGGAAAAAAAGAAAGAAAATGTAGTACACATGAGTATCGTTCAACCATAAGAAAGAATGAAATCTCGCCATCTGCAACAACATAGAGGGACCTCAAGGGCACTATGTTACATGAAATAAGTAAGATTGATAAGGACAAATACCACATGATTTCACTTATATGTGAATGTAAAAACCACCAACCAACCAGCCAAGCTCAGAGATACAGAGAACAAATTGGTGATTGCCAGAGGTAGGGTGGGCAAAATGGGTGAAGGGGGTCAAAAGGTACAAACTTTCAGTTACAAAATAAACAAGTCATGGGGATGGAACGTACAGCATGGTCACTACAATTCATACTACTGTTCATACTACTGTGTTGCATATTTGACAGTTGCGAAGGGAGTAAATCTTTAAAAAAAGTTCTCATCACAAGAAAAAATATTCTGTAACTACACATGGTAACTACACTTGTGGTGATCATTTTGCAATATATACAAATATCAACTCATCATGCTTTACACCTGAAACGAATATAAGGTTTTGTCAATTATAACTCAATTAAAAAAAGAAAAGAACACCACGACAAGTACAGAGAGACTGCAGAAGGGGAAAAGAGAAAAAGAAAAAGAAGAAGAAAAAGAATCTCTAGGAAGATACACAAGAAAATTGTAAGAGTAGTTGTGGGATTGATGGCATTGGCATGGGAAATGGTGGATGGAATATACATGTGGGAAACTTCAACTCAAAACATAAATCTCGATCTATCTATCTAGATACACACACACACCCCCATTTGAATGGATTACCTCCTCAAAAAGAAAGTATTTCCCATAGAGTGAATTGCCTAGTTTCCCGTATGTGATTTTTGCCCACTCAATTGACCTGCCTGAAGCTTTCTCCAACGGTAAAACAGGGCCAGGGTGCACTGCGCAGTACTTGGTGAGCACTTCTATTGGCTGTGTGCCTAGCTCAGTGCCAGTCACACAATCAGCGTTTGATGACGGGTAGTTAAATCAAGAAAACGGTTTGCAAGTCTGTTAAGCCTAATTGGTATCTACTATTTTAATCTGCATGTCCCTGATTTCTCCTGATTCTGAGCATCTTTTCACACTTGGATTTACTCTTTGCTGAGTTCATAGTCTTTGCCCATCCATTTTTCTGTTGAATTGCATGTTTCCTTAATGTGAATTTCTAAGAGCACTTTGTATATTATAGATGTTAAACCTCCTTACGAATATTTTTCTAAATTTATTGCATATCTATTAACCTTAATTATAACTTTTCTATGCAGACTATTTTTTTTATATTGACAATGTCTATCTTTTTTGAGAAGAATGTGTATTCTGCTGTTTTGGGGTGAAGTAGTCTATAAAAGTCAATTAGATCCAGTTGACTGATGGTAATACAAAGTTCAAATATATCCTCACTGATTTTCTGCCTGCTAGATCTATCAATTACTGAAAGAAGGTTTTTGAGATCTCCAACCGTAATAGATTTGTCTATTTTTCTTTGTGGCTCTATCCATTTTTACTTTAGCTAACTATTTTAATGCTTTGCTGTTACATGCACCATTAAAAGTTGTATCTTTTTGGAGAATTGACACCTTTATCAATATGTAATGCTCCTCTCTATCCCTGGTAATTTTTCTTGTTCTGAAGTCTGTTTTGCCTGAAGATAGCAACTATAGCTTTCTTTTGATTAGTATTAGCTAGGTGGGTATTTCTCCATTCTTTTACTGTTAACCTATCTGTATCTTTATATTTAAAGTTGGTTTCTCATGTATGATTCCTGAAACAATGGAGCATTAGTAAGGACTGTGAGCTTTCTCCCTCCAAATCAATCCTGGGTAACTACAGATATAAGGAAGCAAGGACTTGAGAAATAAGATAAGAAACTGAGAAAACCCCAGGAAGGGTTAGGAGTAAGTTTCTACGTGTTGCTCCAGCACTTCCCTCCACTGCTTTGAGTCAGTCAGTGCCTGACAATGATGGCAGCTACAGCTTCCCAGTATAGAATGATACAGAGGGTCTGCTGAAAGGAGTTGCCGATGAAAACGAGTGTGGGGAGGACCAGATACTCTAGAGAATTGAGACATTCACTCCCCTACTCCTTCCCCAAACCTCTAGGGTTTTGGTTGATGATAAGGGCCTTCTCCTAGACTATACACTTTAAGGTAAATCCTCACCAGAGAAGCTGTCAACAATAGCAACAGCTATCTCGCTCCTCTGTGGTACCTGGCGCTCTCTGCTCTCTGATCCTTAAACTTGTGGGAAGGGATAAAAACTAGGGTCTGTCCTTTTTCTCTTCCTCCATATCCGTGATCAGGAAGGGTAGTAGAGGGGTGCCTGGGTGGCTCAGTTTGTTAAGTGTCTGCCTTCGGCTCAGGTCATGATCTCAGGGTCCTGGGATGGAGCCCTGCATCAGGCTCCCTGCTTCTCCCTCTGCCCCTACCCTCCCCTCTACCCCTCCCACCCCTGCTTGGGCTCTAGAGCACTCTCTCTCTCTCAAAAAAAAAAAAATGAAATCTTAAAAAAAGAAAAAAGAAGGGGGTAGTAGAGAACACTAGCTTGTGAACCAAATATCTAGACACCTGAGGAGTATAATCACTATGTAATGCAACAAATTACATAACATACCAACTGAAGCAGAATTACAGGCATACAGATATTTAATTTTAAAAATTGTTTTAGTTTTAGAATTTAAAAAATTTTCAATTAATCATTCAGCAAAATTTTACTGAGCACCTACTAGTGTCAGGCACTGAGGATTCATCAGTGAACAACACAGACAAAAATCTTTATTCTTGTGTATTTTATTTTCTAGTGGTAGGAAATGGCAGGAGGGACAGAGACAAAAACATCAAACAACTATTACCTAAGGAATAAGCCATTTTAGAAAGTAATACTTGCTATAAAGTAGGATAAAGCCAATTGGGATTGCTGAAAAGGGTCACAATTTTAAAATGAAATATTTTAAGCCTAAAATAGGAATCAAGAGGATGCTGAGTGGGAGGTTAGAAATATATAAAGAAGGAAGAAAAAATCATTAAAAAGCCATGGGAGAATATTAGGTATGGAAATGTGAGTTTAAAGAACATCACAGATAAAATAAAATAAAATTTTAAAAAAGAACATAATAGATGGATAAATAGCAGGGTTGATCAGATCTTATGATGCCTTTGAGGTACAGAATGTCTTTATGTAGCTAAAATTTCTAGATTTGTCCCCTTGTGGTTCCTAGTGCTTTCATGTTTGAAAAACATGACATTTAAAACATTTTAAATTACAAAATGATATTTGCACGTGGTAAGACATTCAAACAAAAGAAAAGTAGAAAGTAAAAGACCTCATCAACACTCCCCCATTATCCTTTACACTGAGGTAGTCATTTTTCTATGTATAATCAAATATGTATATATACATGGTTTAAGAAATTTATAAATAGAATACATATTTTCTGCAGCCTGCATTTTCTTTTCCCACATTTGGATCTACTCCAGAGATTGAGGTTTTAAATGACAGTAAGAATTTCTTTTAGGAGGCAGAATTATAGAGATAATGAAAAGATCAGTGGTTAAAAAAAAAAAAAATCAGTGGTTGCCAGGGGCTGGGGAAGAGTAGGGATGAACAATGGAGGAGCACAGGGCATTTTTAGGGCAGCGAAACTATTCTCTATGATCCTATAATGCTGGATACATGACATTATGCATTTGTCAAATCCTATAGAACTGTACAAAACAGAGTGAACCCTAATGTAAACCCTGGACTTTAGTTAATACTAATGTATCAATATTGGTTTATCAATGGTAACAAATATACCACACTAATACAAGATATTAATAATAGGAGAAAATATGTGTGTGTGTGTGTGTGAGAGAGAGAGAGATGTGGGAACTCTGTATTTTCTGCCCAATTTTTCTGCACACATAGAGCTGCTCCAAAAAAAGAAAAAAAAAGCCTATTAAAAAATTTTCATTTAGAAAAACTATTTTGTAAACTATTTTTGTAAAGCTTTGTGTAGGATATTTTAGAGCTGGAAGCTAGAGGTCAAATATTAGGTGGGTTGTTGCTATGGTCCAAGCATAAATTGATTAGTTCTAAGGTACCAAATTAAATCAGTTTGAAAAGATTTGTAATACTGCACCTAAGGAGTCTTAAATGGAATTTACTGTGTTCTTTTGTTTGTTTGAAGTAGGCTCCATGCCCAGCATAGAACCCAACATGGGGCTTGAACTCATAACCCTCAGATGAAAACCTGAGCTGAGATCAAAAGTCGGATGCTTAACTGGCTGAGCCACCCAGGTGCCTTTAGTGGAATTTAAAGTTTGTGATTTAAAGTAGTCTGTCAGAAATACTGTTAATCAGGAGTAGCAAAAAAAAAACCCAAAAACAAACAAAAACCCCAGTATGTTTTTCTTTTTAAAGATTTTATTTATTTGAGAGAGAGAGAGAGAGTGCATGTGCGCAAGAACAGAAGGGGGTAGGGGCAGAGAGAGAGGGAGAAGCAGGGTCCCCGCTGAGCAGGGAGCCCTATATGGGGCTCGATCCCAGAACCCTGGGATCACAACCTGAGCCAAAGGCAGACGCTTAACTGACTGAGCCACCCAGGCATTCCCCCCCGCCCCCCCAAAACCCAATATGCTTAAGAATTATGAGAACAGAAAAGAAATATGGCTGAAAAGATGTGAATAGCCATAACTGACATGTTGAATATTTTTTAAGTTAACAGGGCATGGAGGAATCAGAAAATTATTCATCTACTATACTTGGTGTTGCTTATATTCTTAAATCATTTATCTCCAAGTTTTTGTAACCTAGATATGTCCTTAACAAATCAGTCCTTAACAAGGTGCTTTTAAATAGCATGATTCCATACAAAATTCAGCTATCTCAAATTTATTCTATGTATGACAGTATTATCACAAAGCATTAGTTTCCTGTTTTCTTTACTGCCTAATTCATCACACTTGAAGTAGGCTAGTTCCATAAACTTGGGGTAAATAAGAATCAGTTCTATTATTTTAATGGTATGAAGATTACAGTAAATATAGAATTTCTATGGCAAAAAAGGTGGCTTCCAAAAAAGGAAAAGAAACTTCAAAGGTCTACAGAATCAAGCTTTTTATTATGTATGTATGCATATATCTATGTTTGTATTTACTTAACTGCAATCTTTTTTTAGTCAATGACTGCAAAAGTGGCATCTCAGTATAGTCACTTACCATGGTTTGAGTCACAATTTTTCAACTTTATAATGATGCAAAAGCAATGTGCATTCAGCCAAAACTGTACTTCAAATTTTGAATTAGGATTTTCTTCTGGGCTAGTGGTACGTGATTAGGATACTCCCCTCTAGTGATGCTGGGCAGTCGCAGCAGCCACAGCTCCCAGCCAGCCACGAAATCACCAGCATCAACCACCAATACATGTACAGCTATTCTGCACCAATACAACTAGGCTGTTTTTCACCTTCAATACAGTATTCAATAAACAGGTGACATATTTGTTATGAACTAGCCTTTGTGTTAGATGATCTTGCCCATCTGTAGGCTAATGTAAGTGTTCTAAGCACGTTTAAGGCAGGCTAGACTAAGCTATGATGTTCGTTAGTAGACGTATTAAATATGTTTGCAACTTACAATATTTTCACCTTATGATGGGTTTGTTGGGGCATAACCCCATCGTAAATTGAGGAAGAACTGTATACACTCCTAGAATTATAGAGTAGAAAGGCTTTTTCAAAGCTCACTCTACTCCACCACATGTCTCTAGGAATTTCCTACTAGGCAATTCTACATACTGCTTGTTTTTAGTACCAGGAAGTATTATGGAAAATAAATTTTAAAAGTTTACCATATGTTATTAATTTACCAATACCAGTTTTGTTTCTCTAACTTTGCCTTTATTTCCAGTTTGCTGCATTTCCTCTTAGAACTGTGGGTAAGGCAAGGCAGTTAAAATGTGGTTCCTCATGAAGAAAGGGGAAGTATAATGTGACACCAAACACCAAAATCAAAATCTTTTTACTAAGTTTTGTTTATCCCTTTAAAAATGTCTGAATATCGGGAGGAGTTAAGATGGCGGAGGAGTAGGAGACACCTTTTTCAGCTGGTCCCCCGAGTCGAGCAGGATAGGTACCAGACCAGCCTAAATAACCACGGAACCAGCCTGAGACGCAGGAAGACGCATCTGGATCTCTACAAATGAACATCTCCAGCGCTGAGTATTGAGGTACGAAGCGGGGAGCCATGAAACTGTGCACAGATATCGGAAGATAAACGGAAGGGGTAGGGAGCCGCCATGTTCGGGCGCCGGGAAGCGATAGCCACTTGCACGGGGGAGCGGGCGGGGCTCGTGGACGGCACCCACAAAACAGCAGACTGAGACCGTGAGCCGGGTGTGCGCGCCACCAGGCATCTCGCGGAACACCGGAATCCCGGTGCGCTCACTGGATCCAGACTGAGACCGGGAGATCTGGGAGCGCGCACGGGGCGGCTGGCGGCTGGCGGCATTAGAAACACAAAGGACAGAGATGCGCCGGCCCTGGAAGTGAGGGCTGGGACGCCGGGTGTGGGGCGCACATCCCGGGACGCTGCAGGGTTGAGCAGCACCAACAGTAACAGAGTTAAAGTGGCCAGAACATTAGTAGAGAACGGGCCGCAATCCCTCTGTTCTGTGACAGAGGCTGAAATTCGGCCGGCTGCTCTGACTCTCAGAAGAGGTACAGCAAACCGCCAGGGAAAGCCGCCAGAGAACAAAAGCCTGGAAATACGGGCTCAGGGAGTGCCCATTCCCATCCCCCTCGCAGGGAACACGGAGACTCTACCCAAACAGGGTTGCCTGAGTATCGGCGCGGCAGGCCCCTCCCCCAGAAGGCAGGCTGAAAAATCAAGAAGCCCACAACCCGGGCACCTGGGTGGCGCAGTCATTGAGCGCCTGTCTCCGGCTTAGGGCGTGATCCCGGCGTTCTGGAAAGGAGTCCCTCATCAGGCTCCTCCGCTGGGAGCCTGCTTCTTCCTCTCCCACTCCCCTGCTTCTGTTCCCTCTCTCGCTGGTTGGCTGCCACATAAATAAATAAATAAAATCTTCAAAGAAGAAGCCCACATCCCTAAGATCCCTATAAAACAAGGGGCACGGCCTGGGACCCAGTCAATAATTTGGGCTCTGGAAACCCCGCAACCTCTCTCCATCAGAATGACAAGAAGGAGAAGCCCCCCCCAGCAAAGAAAAGACAGTGAGTCTGTGGCCTCTGCCACAGAAATAATGGATATGGATGTAACCAAATTATCAGAAATGGAATTCAGAGTAACGATGGTCAAAATGATGAGTAGAATTGAAAAAACTATTAACGAAAAGGTTACTGAGAATATAGAATCCCTAAGGACAGAAATGAGAGCGAATCTGACAGAAATTAAAAATTCTATGAGCCAAATGCAGGCAAAACTAGAGGCTCTGACGGCCAGGGTCGCAGAAGCAGAGGAACGGATTAGTGAATTGGAGGATGGGTTAATAGAGGAAAAAATGAAAATAGAAGATGGTCTTAAAAAAATCCACGCCCACGAATGTAGGTTACGGGAGATTACTGACTCAACGAAACGATCCAATGTTAGAATCATCGGCATCCCCGAGGGGGTGGAGAAAAACAGAGGTCTAGAAGAGATATTTGAACAAAGTGTAGCTGAAAACTTCCCTAATCTAGCAAGGGAAACAAACATTCGTGTCCAAGAGGCAGAGAGGACCCCTCCCAAGCTCAACCAGGACAAACCTACGCCACGTCACGTCATAGTGCATTTCGCAAATATTAGATCCAAGGATACAGTATTGAAAGCGGCCAGGGCAAAGACATTTCTCACGTACCAAGGCAAAAGTATCAGAATTACGTCAGACCTGTCTACACAGACCTGGAATGAGAGAAAGGGTTGGGGGAGCATATTTAAAGCTCTTTCAGAGAAAAACATGCAGCCAAGGATCCTTTATCCAGCAAGGCTGTCATTCAGAATTGATGGAGAAATAAAGACATTTCAGAATCGCCAGTCACTAACCAATTTTGTAACCACGAAACCAGCCCTACAGGAGATATTACGGGGGGTTCTATAAAAGTAAAAAGGCCCCAAGAGTGATACAGAACAGAAAGTCACAGCCAATACAAAGACTTTACTGGCAACATGGCAACATTAAAATCATATCTCTCAGTAATCAGTCTTAATGTAAATGGTTTGAACCATCCCATAAAACGCCACAGGGTTGCAGATTGGATAAAAAGAAATGACTCATCCATTTGCTGTCTACAAGAGACTCATTTCAAACCCAAAGATGCATTCAGACTGAGAGTAAGGGGATGGAGTACCATCTTTCACGCAAATGGACCTCAAAAGAAAGCTGGGGTAGCAATTCTCATATCAGATAAATTGGATTTTAAACTACAGACTATAGTTAGAGATGCAGAAGGGCACTATATTATTCTTAAGGGAAGTATTCAACAAGTGGATATGACAATTATAAATATATATGCCCCCAACAGGGGAGCAGCAAGATACACAAGCCAACTCTTAACCAGAATAAAGAGACATATAAATAAAAATACATTAATAGTAGGGGACCTCAACACTCCACTCTCAGAAATAGACAGAACACCCTGGCAAAAACTAAGCAAAGAATCAAAGGCTTTGAATGCCATACTCGACGAGTTGGACCTCATAGATATATATAGAACACTACACCCCAGAACCAAAGAATACTCATTCTATTCTAATGCCCATGGAACATTCTCAAGAATAGACCATATTCTGGGACACAAAACAGGTCTCAACCGATACCAAAAGATTGAAATGATCCCCTGCATATTCTCAGACCACAACGCTCTGAAATTGGAACTCAACCACAAGGAAAAATTTGGAAGAAACTCAAACACTTGGAGACTAAGAACCATCCTGCTCAGGAATGACTCGATAAACCAGGAAATCAAAAATCAAATTAATTTATGGAGACCAATGAGAATGAAAACACAACAGTCCAAAACCTATGGGATACTGCAAAGGCAGTCCTAAGGGGGAAATACATAGCCATCCAAGCCTCACTCAAAAGAATAGAAAAATCTAAAATGCAGTTTTTATATTCTCACCTCAAGAAGCTGGAACACCAACAGAGGGACAGGCCTAATCCACGCACGAGGAAGCAGTTGACCAAAATTAGAGCTGAAATCAATCAAGCAGAAACCAGAAGTACAGTAGAGCAGATCAACAGGACTAGAAGCTGGTTCTTGGAGAGAATCAATAAAGTTGACAGACCACTGGCAAGACTTATCCAAAAGAATAGAGAAAGGACCCAGATTATTAAAATTATGAATGAAAAAGGAGAGGTCACGACGAGCACCATTGAAATTGGAAGGATTATTAGAAATTTTTATCAACAGCTATATGCCAATAAACTAAGGAATCTGGAAGAGATGGAATCCTTCCTGGAAAACTATAAACTACCAAGATTGAAACCGGAAGAAATTGATTTTTTAAACAGGCCAGTTAATTATGAAGAGATGGAGTCAGTGATAAACAGCCTTCCAAATAACAAAACTCCAGGCCCAGACGGTTTTCCTGGGAATTCTAACAAACATTAAAAGAAGAAATAATGCCTATTCTCCTAAAGCTATTTCAAAAAATAGAAACAGAAGGAAAGCTACCAAACTCATTCTATGAGGCCAATATTACCTTGATCCCCAAACCAGGCAAAGACCCCATCAAAAAGGAGAATTACAGACTGATTTCCCTAATGAATATGGACGCCAAAATCCTCAACAAGATACTTGCTAATAGAATCCAACAGTACATTAAAAGGATTATCCATCACGGTCAAGTGGGATTCATACCTGGGATGCAAGCGTGGTTCAATATTCGCAAATCAATCAGCGTGATACATCATATCAACAAGAAAAGACTCAGGAACCTTATGATCCTCTCAATCGATGCCGAAAAAGCATTTGACAAAATACAGCATCCTTTCCTGATTAAAACCCTTCAGAGTGTAGGAATAGAAGGTACATTTCTCAATCTCATAAAAGCCACCTATGAAAAGCCTACTGCAAATATTATTCTCAATGGGGAAAAGCTGGAAGCCTTTCCCTTAAGATCAGGAACTCGACAAGGATGCCCACTCTCGCCACTATTATTCAACATAGTACTAGAAGTCCTTGCAACAGCAATCAGACGACAAAAAGGGATCAAAGGTATTCAAATTGGCAAAGAAGAAGTCAAAATGTCTCTCTTCGCAGATGACATGGTACTCTATATGGAAAACCCAAAAGAAGCCACTCCCAAACTATTAGAAGTTATAGAGCAATTCAGTAACGTGGCGGGATACAAAATAAATGCTCAGAAATCAGTTGCATTTCTATACACGAATAACGAGACCGAAGAAAGAGAAATTAGGGAATCCATCCCATTTACAATAGCACCAAAAACCGTACGTTACCTTGGAATTAACTTAACCAGAGACGTAAAGGACCTATATTCTAGAAACTATAAATCACTCTTGAAAGACATTGAGGAAGACATAAAAAGATGGAAAGATATTCCATGCTCATGGATCGGAAGAATTAACATAGTTAAAATGTCCATGCTACCCAGAGCAATCTACACTTTCAATGCTATCCCGATCAAAATACCAAGGACATTTTTCAAAGAACTGGAACAAACAGTCCTTAAATTTGTATGGAAACAGAAAAGGTCCCGAATCTCCAAGGAACTGTTGAAAAGGAAAAACAAAGCTGGGGGCATCACAATGCCGGATTTCGAGCTGTACTACAAAGCTGTGATCACAAAGACAGCATGGTACTGGCACAAAAACAGACACATAGACCAATGGAACAGAATAGAGAGCCCAGAAATGGACCCTCGGCTCTTGGGGCAACTAATCTTTGATAAAGCAGGAAAAAACTTCCGGTGGGAAAAAGACAGTCTCTTCAATAAATGGTGCTGGGAAAATTGGACAGCTACATGCAAGAGAATGAAACTTGACCACTCTCTCACACCATACACAAAGATAAACTCCAAATGGATGAAAGACCTCGATGTGAGACAGGAATCCATCAAAATTCTAGAGGAGAACATAGGCAACAACCTCTACAACATCGGCCAAAGCAACCTTTTTCATGACACATCTCCAAAGGCAAGAGAAACAAAAGATAAAATGAATTTATGGGACTTCATCAAGATTAAAAGTTTCTGCACAGCCAAGGAAACAGTCAGAAAAACTAAGAGGCAGCCCACGGAATGGGAGAATATATTTGCAAATGACACTACAGATAAAGGACTGGTATCCAAGATCTACAAAGAACTTCTCAAACTCAATACACGAGAAACAAATAAACAAATCAAAAAATGGGCAGAAGATATGAACAGACACTTTTCCAATGAAGACATACAAATGGCTAACAGACACATGAAAAAATGTTCAAAATCATTAGCCATCAAGGAAATTCAAATCAAAACCACACTGAGATACCACCTTACGCCAGTTAGAATGGCAAAAATAGACAAGGCAAGAAACAACAATTGTTGGAGAGGATGTGGAGAAAGGGGATCCCTCCTACATTGTTGGTGGGAATGCAAGTTGGTACAGCCACTCTGGAAAACAGTGTGGAGGTCCCTTAAAAAGTTAAAAATTGAGCTACCCTATGATCCAGCCATTGCATTACTGGGTATTTACCCCAAAGATACAGACGTAGTGAAGAGAAGGGCCATATGCACCCCAATGTTCATAGCAGCAATGTCCACAATAGCTAAATTGTGGAAGGAGCCGAGATGCCCTTCAACAGATGACTGGATTAAGAAGTTGTGGTCCATATATACAATGGAATATTACTCAGCTATCAGAAAGAACGAGTTCTCAACATTTGCTACAACATGGACAGCACTGGAGGAGATAATGCTAAGTGAAATAAGTCAAGCAGAGAAAGAGAACTATCATATGATTTCTCTCATCTATGGAACATAAGAACTAGGATGATCGGTAGGGGAAGAAAGGGATAAAGAAAGGGGGGGTAATCAGAAGGGGGAATGAAACATGAGAGACTATGGACTATGAGAAACAAACTGAGGACTTCAGAGGGGAGGGGGGTGGAGGAATGGGATAGACCGGTGATGGGTAGTAAGGAGGGCACGTATTGCATGGTGCACTGGGTGTTATACACAACTAATGAATCATCGAGCCTTACATCGGAAACCAGGGATGTACTGTATGGTGACTAACATAATATAATAAAAAATCATTAAAAAAAAAAAAGAAATATAAGTATCTTTTATTATAAATATGTATGGTACTTAGGAAAATAAAAATAAAAAATAAAAATGTCTGAATAAACTGATATATTTAAGAAAAAATCTTTTTAAAAATTTGCTTAGTTTCTGATGTAATAATCATTCATTTAACCCCAAACTACAGTCCAGGAGGGTAAGCCTGCAAATAATTTGTTCAGACATACAGGCATACCTAAGAGATATTGTGGGTTCAGTTCCAAACCACCATAATAAAGCAGATATCTCAATAAAGTGAGTCAAATAAGTTTTTTGGCTTCCCAGTGAATATAAATCATGTTTACACTATACTGTAGTCTACTAAACATGCAATAGCATTACGTCTAAAAAAAAAACATTGTACACACCTTAGTTAAAAATCCTTTATTACTGGGGCGCCTGGGTGGCACAGCGGTTAAGCATTTGCTTTCGGCTCAGGGCGTGATTCCGGCGTTCTGGGATCGAGCCCCACATCAGGCTCCTCTGCTATGAGCCTGCTTCTTCCTCTCCCACTCCCCCTGCTTGTGTTCCCTCTCTCGCTGGCTGTCTCTATCCTGTCGAATAAATAAATAAAATCTTTAAAAAAAAAACCCTTTATTACTAAAAATGCTAACCATCATCTGAGCTTTCAGTGAGTTATAATCACTGATTACAGATCACCAAGACAAATAATTAAGTTTGAAAGATCATAAAAATTACCAAAATGTGACAGAGACACAAAGTGAGCAAACGCAGTTGGAAAAATGGTGCCGACAGACTTGCTCTACGCGGGGTTTCCACACCCCTTCAGTGTGTAAAAACGCAGTATCTGTGAAGTGCGGTAAAGCGAAGCACAGTAAGAAAGCCATGCTTGTGTGGGGTGTCCCGGTCATTTCATCTTACTGTTCCAGTCCACCAGTCTGCTATTCCTTTACCTCTCTCATTTGGGGATTCGTATTTCCTTACATGCCCTACTTTTTCTTGATTGAATCCTCATTTAGGTGGTACACATTCTTCATTCGCTTCTTGAGAAACGATGTATGGAGTGTGTATTTTCTGAGACCTTTTAGGTTTGAAAATAACTTTATTCTAGCCTCATAACTGATTAATAGGTTGGCTTCTGTAGAATTCTATGTTAGAATTCATTTTCCCTCAGAATTTTGAAGCACTGCTCTATTATCCTTTTGTTTCCAGAGTTGCTGCTGAGAAGTCCAAAATGTTTACCTCTGTGTGCATCATATGAAACCGGTTTTATTTTCTTGCTATAAACTCTTACAATCTACTCTTCGTCTCTCTACTTGCTATCTTTGTAGAGCGGAGCAAGGGAAGAAGGAGATACACAGACCAAGTCCAGAAATCTGTATGGGGCCCCCTTAACAAGGTCCCCAAGAGCCCCAAGTGATTAGCACTGACACACCGCACTATCATCCCACTGACCACGCAGCCCTACAGCAAGCGCTGTAAGAAACCGAGTGCGGCTACCAGGAACAACATGTGCTAACAGTGAGGTAAAAAAGTAATTACGACAATGAGAGAAGATAACACAACTGTGCACGTGTATGTGCCAGGTAGGGTTAGCTGCTTCGTATGTATTAATCCACTGAATTAGTATAAACAAGACAACCTCAAGAGGTACGTATTATCTCTATTTTTATAGGTCACATAGTTTATTTTGGCAGAGGCAGAATTCTCTTAAGTCTAACCAGTGTATCTCCAAAGTCTATGGTCTTAACTATGATGTTATACTACCATGTAGTAGTAGTTTCTTGTTGTTATATTGCTTTTAAATACCTTTTCTTGATGAAATAAAAAGTTGGCAAACCTATGCTGATTATCTCAATTAAAAAACTTATTGGTTACATCTAAAAACCTGGAGATCACCAGTTTGTGGGGCCAGTAGAGAGCAAAAAATTTGAGAAGATAACTGATGAAGCATGGTCTTGGAGGTATGAGCTCTAGAACACAGGATGCAGAAGACTTGGAGAGCAGGGCAGACGCTAATTATAGGAAGAATTACAGCCACGTTTAGAGATGCTGGTGAGGAGAGCTTATCTGTCAACTAAAATGCAGGGTCATCAAAGCTCAAAAGAAGCCTGGCAGTGACAATCAGAAGGCTTAATAAATAAGTAATATAAAATAGTGAAGATTTAAAGGAATAAAAAAGTAAATAAGTAAATAAAAAGTAAATAAATAAAGTAAATAAATCTAGGAATGGACAGACTAGAAAAAGAGATGGTTTCAACACTAAATATCCTGATAAAGTCAAAGAATAAGTTTGGTAGGAGTAAGGGAATGGAAGACGTATGAACAGATATACAAGGTTGTAGTCAGAAGGTAGTATTTCTGGGGGCGCCTGGGTGCCTCAGTCGTTAAACGTCTGCCTTCGGCTCAGGGCGTGATCCCGGCGTTATGGGATCGAGCCCCACATCAGGCTCTTCCGCTATGAGCCTGCTTCTTTCTCTCCCACTCCCCCTGCTTGTGTTCCCTCTCTCACTGGCTGTCTCTCTCTCTGTCAAATAAATAAAATAAAATCCTTATTTAAAAAAAAAAAAAAAAGGTAGTATTTCTGAATTTAAGATCTCAAAGCCAGAGTAAAGGCTTATTCATTGATGAGGATGATGATACTGATGATAGGAACCATTCATTAAGCACATGAAAACAATTAATTATATCTAGTCATAACAACCATTAACGTCAGCATATGACAGAGGAGAAACTGAGGCCCTAACAAATTTTCAATAAAACTCTTAAGTTTTTTCAATAGATCTTAACAAGATAACTCTAAAATTCATACAGAGTTATCTATAACTGGCATTTCCAAGATAATTTTGAAGAAAATATGTAGATATTAATTGTTGTTAATATCCTTCTGGGTATTAACACTATAAAGCTGTAGCAATTTTAATAATGTGGTAATGTCACGGAAGTCAAACAAACTGACAGAAAAGAATAAACTATCCACAGAGGTGTGGAAATCTGATTTGAGATCAGTGACATAAAAGAAGTTAAAACTATTCAATAAATGCTTCTAGAACAATTGTACCTATATAAATAAAACAAAATTAGATCTATACCTCATGCACAAAAATACCTTGATTAAAATCCTAAATATGATGAATAAGAATTTTAAACTTTTAGTAAAAAGACAGATAAAAATCTTTGTTATTTTGAGGTAGGAAAGGATATCTTAAACAAAATCTCCAGAGTGCAAAATATAATTGAAAAGATAAAAAATCTGACATTAAAACTACATTTCAGTATAAGAAAAGACACCATAAACCAAAGTCAAAAGAAAAGGCTTAGAATGGAAGAAGACAGGCAACCAAAATAACCAACAAGGTATTATTTTCCAGAAAACACAAATCAATGGAATAGATGAGCAAAGCATCAGCAAAATGGGTAAAGATGCACGGAGATGTCCAGGAGGCATTTGGGATTTGCAGTACAAGAGAAATCTGGGCTGGAAATAGAGATCTGGGCTACATGGACTTATTGATCACATTTGAATTCATGGGACTAGACGAGCTTATAGAAGGAAGCCTGTAAAGAAATTAGAGACTTGGGTCGAGCTAGGACACAAAGTAGGCAGAGGATTACTGATCCTCATTCAAATTCTTAACACCAAATAATGATTCCTTAGCTTTATTCACACACCTTGGCCTTTTCTAACCATAAAATATCTTTATGTCTTTTAAAGATGGTGTCTAAATATAAGAAATAAACACTAATAAAACCATGTTTTGTTGGATACCACAACAGAAAGTGGTTAGATAAGCCTATCACTTCTGTGTAGAATATTATTTTCAGCCCCTCTGTTTCATGTACTGCCAAGAAGGCAGGGTTGTGGAAATGAAATGCAAATTTAAAAATATGAATGAAACATTTAAATTTTAAAGTAAAAGAAATCTAAGAAAATATTCCCTATAATACACAGTAAGGATTTTATTGATGGGGTTAGGAACTAACAAATTTTATACATTAATGTAGTTCGTGTAATGCAACTTCTCTAAATTTTAAGAAAGAAAAGAAAAGATATGTGGATAAGACTTCCACTCACTACATTTCTTCTACTTGGAAATAGCAAACCAGCTATCCACATAAACTGCTCAGGAAAGCCATTCACAAAAGAACTACATACTGGGACGCCTGGGTGGCTCAGTCGTTAAGAGTCTGCCTTCCGCTCAGATCATGATCTTGGGGGTAATGATCCCGGGGTCCTGGGATGGAGCTGCACATCGGGCTCCCTGCTCAGCATGAAGCCTGTGTCTCCCTCTCCCACTCCCCCTGCTTGTGGTCCCTTTCTTGCTGTCTCTGTCAAATAAATAAATAAAATCTTAAAAAAAAAAAAAAAAAGAACTACATACTGTATAATTCCTTTTATATGAAGTCCAAGAACATGCAAAGCAAGACCGAATAGTAGTGGTGGTGTTGGTGGCAGGGGGACATGGCTGGAAAGGGCACAAAGAAGCTCTCCGGGTGTTGGATATATATATATCTATATATCTATATATCTATATTTACCTGTGCAGTGGTCACATCAAATTGTACCTCTGGCACTTGAACATTTTATTATGATGTATCTCTTAACTGAAGTATTTATTTTTTAATTCCTTTACAGAGAAACCTTAGAAGCCTGAAGAATCTCACTCAACACAGCTTATTTTGCCCTTGTCAAGACTACAAAGCCTTTCTAACTAAGAAACAAGTATTTAGGGACTATCTCCAAGCCTTTCTTCCCCTGATTTGCTTCACTCCCAACCCACCCCTAGGTCAATCATCTCCCCAAGGGTACTTCCGCGTCTGATCAACAGAGATTAAAGATAACCCCTAAAAGAACAATCCAGAGGACAAGGATATCTTAGAATATCATATTCATAATAAACAAGCTTCAGGGTCCTATTTTCACCAAACCAAAAGTAAGCTCCCAAAAGGAAACTGAAAAGAAATCCTAATGTAAACAACCTTTTGATCATCACTTTGTATATAACCTTCTACATTGCTCTGGTCCATGAACCTGTATCTAAACATTTTCTTCGAATTCCCATTGTAATTTTATTTTGAACAGGGTAAAATGATTTTTAAAAAATGGGTTTATCTAGACTTCAACTAACTCTTACTGACGGTTATTACTATTTTTTTTTAGTGAAAACCCATCACATATAGAGTCCAGAGAACAAAAAGTTACTTTAAAAAAAATGTTTTCCCTTTCTGACTTTAAAATGAAAATACCAGGGGAAAAATAAGGAGGAAAACGTATTTATTACAACTGGCAGTTATATCAAGTCACACAAAATGAAAGATTGCACCATGAGCAGCTCGTTGGTATTGTGTATTACTGGTCAGGTGGATCTCAGAACGGTAAGGAGGCGCCCGTACTGAGACAGCACACCACATACACAACATGAAATCAGCAAGTGCGTTACTTCGGATGTTTCACTTCAGTAAAAATAGGAAGCAAAGTCATGGAAACGTCAAGGAAAGCGCGGTATGGAAGTAAGGCTGTCTCCTTCAATTTTTAAAAAGATACTAATACACATAATTAAATTTAAAGATATTCACGGATACTTTAGCTTGTAGCAGAAATCCTGCAACATAAAAGTCACTTGAAAGGTTTATATTCTTTTACCACTTTCCTAGTTTTGGTTAGCTGAAAAAAAAAAAGATCTGCAGAAAGAACTGAAAGTATCTAAAGAAGGACTACCACGGGTCCCGTCTAAGGAGCAAAACCCCTCGGGGTTGCACCGAACTGCTAGCTTTCAGCAGTTCGTCGTTCGGGTATTTTAACTGTTTTAACACCTGGCTTGTAGGGGTGAGGGAACGGAGTCAGGCGCCGCGGGGCAGCCAAGGAGGGTGCTCTCGGGGAGTATGCGGTCCTAAGGCCAGGGCACCCGGCGATTCCGCGCAGAAGGGCCCGGACGAGAGGCCGAAGGAAACGGCGACGCCCGGAGAGACTCACTTGGAAAGGCGCGCTCCGGTTACAGAGCACTCTCGCGTGCTTTATCTCATCAGGCGCAGCACCCCGTCTCGTGGCCTCCGGCGTCTACAGACGCAAACGGCCCAACGGGACAGCAGCCCCCTTCGGCACCGAGACCCCGCCGAGGCCCTCGCTCACTCCCGCACTCCCGCCGCTCCGCACCTCGCGGCCGCGCGCATCCCCTCGGCGTCCGCGGGGCGCGCACGTCACTCGCCCGCTGCCAATCGGCGCCCAGCGGGTCAACCTCTCCGCCGAGGGCCCCCGGCACCGCCCTCTGCTGCCCGCCGCGGGACCCAGGCCGCGACGCCCGCGGGCCGCTTCCGCTCTCGGCGCAGGCGCGACAGCTCGGCCGGAGAGCGGCGCGGACTGGAGGGAGCGGACGGTGCCGGTGAGGATGGTGCTGGAGAGCGTGGCCCGCATCGTGAAGGTGCAGCTCCCGGCGTATCTGAAGCGGCTCCCAGTCCCCGAGAGCATCGCCGGGTTCGCCCGGCTCACAGGTAATCCCCGCCTTCAGCCAGTCCCCGTCTTTGCAAGTTTCCCCAGGTGGGAGTGGGGGGGGGGGGGTGGTCGAAACCTCCCGGGGCCAAGGGGCGGAGCGGGGCGGGGCTTGGCGAGTGGCGCCTTACCCCGTGACCGTGTGCGCAGAGGGCGGGGGCGCGGACCGGCGCAGCCGCTCTGGAGCGCGAGTGATGCCGGCGCTCGTCCTTGTCCTCGTGGCTCTTCTGCGTCCTTTCGTGATAGGAGACCAGGTTTTTGCAGAGAAAGTGCAAATTGGGTAGCGGGCCCGTATCTTCCATCTCTCATTGCTCACTGCAGTGTGCTTGTTTATGTTAAAGTAAGATCAGTCATCGTTATCTAGGGCGCCGTGAATCAGGCTTTCCCAGCACTCAGCGGGGCTTAACCACCGTGTGTGAGTGTGTGGCGCGGGGAGGGGGGGGCGGGGAGAAACACAGCTGTACACGCAATACGTATACGGCAGTTTACTCGGTAACAACGTTGGAGAATAACCTCACTCCCATAGGGAAGACTTGAACTCCCCCGGGGGTATTTGAGGTCAACTCCGTTACTAAGGGCCTGGAGGTTGTAAAGGTAACTTGAGGAAAGTAAGTTAGCCAGAAGGTATTCAAAAGCTTGTGAGATGGACCAAATGTTACATAATGAAATTTAATGAATATATGTAACATTGTTTTTAAGATCGTTTCTTTACCGAAAAAACAAAAACCCACAATTCAGGATTTCACAGCTAAAGGGCGAAAATTTCCATAATGCAGTCGACACTTGGAAGATTTTGTTGAGTTTTGGGTGTAAGAGTGTAAGTGGGGTATTTGTAAACCAGACTGAGACTGATTAGGATGGTGGGGGTGGGGAACCATATTGATTCGGCAAACTTTGAACTCAGATTCTGAATGTCAGGTAATGAAACATGAATTAAGATAATTTTGAGATAAATAGTGCTGTTTAGCCTGGAGCAGTCTGGAGTTCTATGGTAGCTGACATGAAACATAGCATTTGGAAGGCTTACTGGTGGAAGAAGAATGAGATTTATTCTGTATAGACGAAAAGATAGAACTAGGACCAAATTAGTGAAAATTATTTGTAGATGGGTTTCAGCCCCAACACATAGAAGGCTTCTGTTTGGTTGCTTTTTGTTTTTTTAAGAGACTACTATCCCTAGAAAAGGGATAGTATTAAAAAAAAAAAAAAAGGCAGAGTTAGGTAGTAGGCAGATTAACTAGATGACATTCCAAATCTAGAGATTCTTTGAATTATGGCTTGGTAGGAGGCATGTAATTGAATAGAAAGCATGGTAACTGAATAACATTAAAAGAAACATCTAAACAGCGTAAAAGTAACAAAATGAAAAAATGTTTCAAGTCATGTATTTATAAACACCAAAGTCTTTTGATCCTATTATTCTGATAGATTTTCTGCAGTTATATAAAATTTTGACTTTTTTTCCCCTTTATCATTGCTTTTACTTTAGTACTTTACATATTTTAATATATTCCTCATCTTTTTCTAACAACTGTATAATCCTATTTTAGATTAACATCACAGTAGGCCTAACCATTCCCCTGCAGTTGGAAATTTGGAATGTTTGTGCGTATATATATTTTATTCATAATGTTCTGGTAAGTAGCCCTAGACCAATTATTAGGGTTTTTTTTTTCTCCTTTGAATTGTACCCTTAAATGTATTCACCAGAATGGCAATACCAGGTCAGAAGAATATGATTGTTTTGTGACATTATTTCCCAGTTGCCAACTTTTATTAATAATTTGCCCAAATTAACTGCCAAGTTTTTAACAGGAAAGAAAGAAGCCCCTTACTCCCACCCCAGTTCGTGTAAATGAATTATGTGTGTTCATTCCAGTGGTGTGTGGTTTTATATTAGTTTCAATTTTCTGTAAATAGAGTGTAGTTGGAATGGATAGAAAGTATGTAATTTGATTGAGTAGCTACATTTTAGAAGCATGTTTTTTTCTTTTCTTAAAGATCTCCACTGTCAACAAATATTTAATTCCTATTAAAGGCATTAAGGAAACTCAGCTTAAACCTTTTCTCCCTTAAATCAATAATATATAGTAACTTCCTCTTCAGAGCTGCTAAATATTTAAAGTGAGGACTGATTCTCAGAAATAGTGACAACTCTGATAAATATTTTTAAAACATGTATTTAAGTTCCATTACAATGTATCTATAGTTCTCATTGTGTTGCTTATTTGTTAGGAAACATGTTTGTAATAACTGCTTTATGAAAAAACTGAGATCTCTTTCATACTGGACAATGACAACTTAGCAGTTGAAGAATTTGTTCTGGAGTACTTTGGAAGAGAGCTCCCGCTGACCAGTCTCCTTCAGAGTACACTGTAATAGCCAATTACATTCATCTGTCTTGACTGAGCTATTTTTAGAATCTATACTTAGGCTTTTGTTGAAACAACCTGGAAGATCACTTTTCAGCAAATGTTTAAAATGTCTAGGAGACCAAAAGTGTTTTCATTTTCTATCTGTGAAAATTAGAACAGAGTTACAGCTTACATTATTATTGCCTGTTTTTTCTTCCCTATTTATGTCTAGCGGGTTTTTTTGAAGCAGTTGGCTCTCTCATGATGACTCTGCATTCTTAGTAAACACTTGGAGATCCTTAATCACCATACAGTATTTACAGACAGCCCTTATCTATCAGAAACAACATATCTGTTTTTGTTTAGGTCACATGTGTAACAGTGAGTCTTTTAAGATAAATTTGTATGATTCTGCCTTTTGGAAGTATAGTCTATTCTGATACTCTGACCTTTAAAAAAAGCTTTCCCTGTTATATAAACTTTTAAAATAGAACAACAAAATCTTCCAATTCAAAAGTCAGAAACAGTTTACTTCTCAACTTAAAAGCTTGCTGTGAAACTTTGAATATAGTAGCTCTTCCCTCCTTGACCCTTTTTGCTTCTTTGAAACATAACGGTTTTGTTCCTAAAGATAAAGCAGTGAATCCCAAGAAAGTCGGTATTTTTTTCGGAGTAACACAAACATGTCAGAGCTCACAGCTTTAAAGGCATTAGCTCTGTGTATCCAGAAAGGGCCAATTTTGAATGAAGAATTAATTTAGAAGTGGAAAAGTGTTGAAAACCTATATCCATAAGAAGACTTCTACAGGCATGTTTATAGCAGCCTTATTTATAATAGCCCCAAACTGGAAGCAACCAAAATATCTACCAACACGAGAGGGGATAAGCAAATTATAGTATATTCAGAGTGAAATATTGGTTAGCAATAAAAGGGAATGAATTACTGATCCACTGGATGGATCTCAAAAACTTTATGTTGAGTGAAAGAGCTTTGGTTGTAGATATCAGTGGTGCGAGGATAGACTAGAAAGGGACAGGACAATCCTTTCTTGGGTGATGCGGTATTTTGCATGTTTTTACATTTTCAGTGGAGGCTACCAGGGTATTTTTAATTGTCACAGCTCAGAGCTAAACACTTAAGATCTGTTTATTTTATTGTGTGTAAAATGTACCACAATTTTTTTTTAAGGACATGGAACTAAAGGTGAGTTTTCTCAGTAGGAATATGTAAGAAATTACTAAGTTCAAACTAGAAAGTTGCATTTATTGATATGTAAATAATAGAGATAATTTCTGAAAGATCAAAGAATTTTCTCTTAGACGGTTTTTGAGAATTTGGGAAAATAGTTACATAGTTCCTATAAGTTATAAAAGTTTTTTCCTCCTCCTAGTTAGACCAACTATATTTAAGTCAGTGTAATTAAAGAATTAAAGATTACACTAGCCTTTGTGGAGAACAATTTCAGTCTCATTAAAACATTTTCTGCCATCTAACTACTTTGCAGTACAAAATTTCTCAAGTCATCAGGTATTTATTGAGTAGTTCGTCCAGGAAATGTTCTAGACACCAAAACACTGTTCCATTCATAATAATGAATGGAAAAAAGGTTTTCAAAGTGATCATTAATTTCATTTTATTGGCCTTTGGTCCTGAACAGTCTGTATTAGATTTTAAGTGGTAATAGTAAAACTATCCCTTGAAAATATTTTACTTTCCTCTTTTTACAATTCAGAAATAGAAATCATTTCTTTGTCTTACCTGACAAGAAAATACGTTATTAAATTATCAGCAACCATGTTCCAAACACTATTTTAATAGTATCAGTAAATGCCACCTTTTGAGAAGGCAAAAGTCTGTCCTAATTTCTTAGAATGTAATTCCTCATTGAAATCCATGTGTCTATGTGTGCTTTTACAGATGCTTTTATTGTAGTATTGGTTTATATATTTTGATCAGGAGTGATAGGTAGCCTGTCTTTATAAAAGTTTGAATCTGCCCTGTCTTAAACCGAATTCTGTTTCTCTGAGGAGATACTTTCTTTTAACAGTGTCTAAACTTTCAAAAAAATTTGTTAAAATTGCTTGTTACTCAGGTTGCTTTGAAATGTTCTTTTCTGTGTAGATTTTGTTTCTCTAATGGTACTGGTTCTTTCACTCTACCTTCTTAGTCTGTTGTTTATCTTAGTAGTGGGAAGTAGAATATTACAATACGCATTTAGAGCCCTGCTTGGTATTTTAGTACTAGTGTGATCCGATTTTTTTTTTTTTTAACTTAGGAACAGGTGTTTAAAAAAAACTGGAAACAGGAAAACTTCACTGGTGGAGGAAGAAGGTCTTCCTGAAGTGAAAAATTTGAAATAAAGGGAAAAATTTAAGGAAGTTTAAGCCTTTTACATTCAAATGAGTAAAAGCAAAATGTTGCCTGAGGACCTTTTTAGTGGATTGAATGTTGAGGTCAGCCAGTTCCATGTACTTGACTTAATTATAGCCAAAAATACCTACACCCCACCCTCTCCAGCCCTTGATCTGTCACACTGTTATCTTCTACTCCTGGCTTGTCTACTTCATTGTTTTTCATAGACGCACGGTCTTGCCCTAAATGAAACAGAGCTCTCCCGAGGAGGTCACTTCCCCTGCCTGTAGCTATCTCAGTGCTGTCTTTATCTTTCCTTGTCTTTCTGGGATGAGGGGACGGAGAGAGTTGGCATCTTTTAGGCTCTGCAGAGCAATTTCCACACTGGACTGTTTCACTGTCAAATCCCTAATGTTTTGCTGCTAACTATTGACCTTTAGTCTCCCCCTTATATTCTTTAAGGTTGTTAACACCTTGTGTTTTCCCCTTTCTTTTGCAATGCTACACTGGTCTTTTCCTGCTTAAAATTGCTCTTTTTATGTTCTGTTCTGTTTTGTTTTGTTTTTAAATTAGAGACTAGTATCTCCATCCATCCAGGTAGTGAAACCAGAAGTCTGGGAATCATGAAGGAGCCTCTCTTCCTCCATATTTGATCACTCACCCGATCCTACTGATTTTACTTCCTGAGTTAGTGGTTGTTAAGTTTCAAGGCAAGTGAAGATTGATCACAGACATATTCTATGTTCCCAATGAAAGCATTGGACTATCTCCTCAAAAAATGTGTGCACGCATACAATGATCAGGCAGTTTTAGGGGATCCATTTGTCCACTTTAATGGCCACTGCCTTAATTTAAGTTTGCATGATTTTTTTTCAGGATTATTTCAGTAGATTTCTAACAGATTGTCTTGTCCTCACACTACCCGCCCTCTCTGCTCTTAACTCTGTCTCTCTACCAGTCCATTTACCGTCTGATACCATTATTCCATCTGATTTCATAAATGAATAGCTTTCCATTTACATTAATATTCAGATATATCAATG
This sequence comes from Ursus arctos, assembly GCF_023065955.2. NCBI lineage: Eukaryota > Metazoa > Chordata > Mammalia > Carnivora > Ursidae > Ursus > Ursus arctos. Next base: position 81,374,663 of record NW_026623111.1, read on the forward strand.
TTCCCTTTTATGTACAGAGTAGATTATTACCTGCCTGTTGATTTTTTTTTTTTTTTAAGATTTTATTTATTCATTTGACACAGAATGAGAGAGAAAGCACAAGCAGGGGGAGGTGCAGTCAGAGGGAGATGGAAAGGGAGAAGCAGGCTCCCCGTAGGGCAGGGAGCCTGACATGAGGCTTGATCCCAGGACCTGGGATCATGACCTAAGCCGAAGGAAGACGCTTAACCGACTGAGCCACCCACGCTCCCCTCCTTTTGATTTTTATGATCTGGCACCTCATCACCTGTATAGTCCCCCTCCTATTTCATCATCTTCCAGCAGTATTTTGGCACTTACTTTTCATGCACCTCATATCTCTGTGCCTTTGCCTCTGCTCTTTCTTCTGTGTGAAATGTAGCCCCTCCTCCTCTAAGCCTGTGGACTCCTATACTCTTACTCATCTTTCAGAAACCTGGTTAGGTGCCAGATCCTCTCTGTAAAGTCTGCTCATCCCTGCAGAGTTAATCATGTCTTCTGTATTGCTTATTTATAATTGCACATACTATATAGCACTGTAATCCTTTTTGTAGGTCTGTATCCCATACTAGATGAAAAGCTTCTTTGGGGTAGGGATTGTGTCTTGTAATTTTTGTATCTTCACCTGTCATATCACTTAATCTGTCTGTGAGGTTTTATATTTCTTGAGGGTGCTTAATGTTTTTTTCTTAAATATCTTAAATAGAATTTTATCTTTTAACTTAAACTGTTACTATTCATAAACCTTGAACAAAGGCAAACAAGTGCATACCTAATGGGAGTTACCTTAAATACCAGTTTAATGGAGTACAGACTCAATTCAGTTAAAAGTCATTGAAGTCTTGGCTTATGTTAGAGGGTAGGAGTGAGTGAGGAGACCGATATTTCCGTAACTATAGTTTTAGGACAGAGTGCATTAGTAGCTTTCTTTTGCATAGTGCCTGGTAGTTTTTACAGAGGGATTTCCAACTTCATTCATTCATTCCTCCCAACGGTTCTTTGAAGTTGGAAGTTTCTTTACATGTACTCTTCCTTGTGCCTTGAAAGTTTTTTACTTGTTTTTGAGCCCCCAGCTTTTCCTTTAGGTCTTCGCTTGAAGACCTTTTTTCCCTTCCTGTCTCCCTTACCTAAAGTTGAAGTCAGCCTACTGCTTTGCCTGTAGGATAGTCTCTTTCTTTCTTATATCATCCTGTTTGTTTCCTTCATAGCTCTTATTATAGTCTAAAATTGTCTTGCTTACTTATTTGTTTGTTTGTGGTTATCTCCCCCTCTAAAATGTGTACCCTATGAGAGCAGGGACCTTTTTCATCAGCCTGGATCCCCAGCACCTAATGCAATATTTGGGATGTGGTGCGTACTTGCATTATTGAACAAATGAATGAATGATGTTGTTCCGTTTTATAGACAAAAGAAACCTGATTCCGAGTATATGAAAATCTGGATTTATACAACAGATAAACTGAATTCGTTATGTATTGAAATCCTGCTCTTGTGCCAGGCACCGTACTGAGCACTGGATACATAGAGACAAATAAGAAAGCTGCTACCCTTGTATTAGCACATTGTCTCCAAGTCATGGGTACTTTATTATATAGTAAAAAACTAAAAAGGAATTATTTAAGAATAGCAAAGAGATCAGATTTCTTAATCCAGTAATATCTAGTAAGTACTTAAATTGGTGAGAGAACTCAGAAAGAGAGGATTGTACAAGAGCAGACTTTTTAAAGTGATGGAAATAACCTGTATTTTGCTTTAGGTGGTGTTTATAGGTCTATATAGTTGTAAAAATCCATCAAATTTAACACTTAAAGCTCAACAGGCTACACTATAAATTATGACTCAATATAAAATCAAATAAATTGAAACAAGCATTATTTAGGCACTGAGGATACAGTGGTGACCTAGACAAATAAGGTGTGTGCTTTTGTAGATCTTACATTCTGATTGGGGGAGACGATGATGGATGTAGCCATTAAAATGCATGTTTCCAAATGATGCTAAGAAATTGGGAAATTTTCCTGATATAAAGTGAAAAAAGTAAATATGGACTGTATATACAACATGGTCTCAGTTTTAGTTTTTAAGTATTTAAAACATATATTTACAGAGCAAAAAAATTGTGAAATGTTATCAACTCTTGACCAATAGGATTAAAAGTTATTTTTTATACTTTTCTAAATTTTGTAAAATAAATGCTTTTTTTGATAATCCTGAACAATAAAAATAAAAAATAAAATGTACAAAATATACATTATACTCAACAATTAGGAGGTAATAGTTTTCCCCTCAGAATATCTAAAATATCTGCAGTAGCTCAACATATATCAAGCAGGTTCATAGGAAATAGCTATTGTTAAATTTTTTTTAATTTCTTGTTTGATTTTTCTGTATTTCATATTTGCTAAAAAATCAACCTTAATAAATATATTTAAATTGATTTAATTAAGCTGCATAGGCTGTATTATTTTTCTTTATAAAACTTTTCTATAGTTAAATTGAAGTTTATCAAAACTTCAAAAACTTACTTCAAAAAGTAGATTGCACTCAGACTGTTGTATTAATTATTACTTTGTTGTAGGAGATAATAGTACTTTTTATTACCATATTACCACAGAGTAATGTTTTACTGAGGAGTTAAGAGAACAACATATTTTGAAGTAGATTTTTAAAAGTATTGATGCCTTTTATTCTCTGACATTTGTGGACTAGGACAGGAAATGCTAAACTTAGGAATCTAAGTCAAGGTTTTCATCTTTAAATTCCTATTTATTTACTTTTTGACTTTGATTTAACCTCGCATGACTTTTTAATTTTGCAATATACAGAATAATACCTAAAGTTACTCTACATTTAATAGACATTTACTGAATAGCTACTACTTCAGCATATTTTCCTGGGTGTTGGGGTCGATAGTAATGTCAGACATTCATTTTCAAGACCTAGAAGATAAGTGTAAATAAATAATTACAGTACTATGTGGTGAGTGAGAAGGGGACTGACATTTATGCTCTGCATTCAATCATTTAAGTCATTCATAAGACACCTGTGAGGTATCTACTTTGTGCCAGGGAGAGTGGTAGGGACATATGAGTCAGCTTTATAAGCAGATGACAGTGGTGTGATAAAAGAAACATGAAGAAAAAGGGCTTGGAAGTACAGGAGGAAGTGATTGATTTTGCTTTGTGAAATCAAGGAAGACTTTTGGAGAAGGTGGTATTTGACCCTAATCTTAAGGGGTCTACACAAATTTGTCCAGTAGACTAGAAGTAGAAAGACAGAAGGAGTTCCTTATGCAAAGAACACAGGAGGGCAGCTACTAGGTAATAGGTTTGGGTGGCTTCAAGTATGTGAGAGATGGGAGCTGAAGCTGTCAAAGCAGCCATGCCAAGCTGTAGAGCTTTTACTTTATTAAATCAATGATCTCTAGCAGTGCCATCCGAAAAACATGATGGAAATGTTCTCTGGGCTGTCAGCTATAGTAGCCGCTAGTACCATGTCATGGTTGATCTGGTGATACAGAACTAGTTTGTCTTAGAAACTGAATTTTGAATTTTACTTAATTTAAATTTAAAGTTAATAGCTGTATGTGTGTATTAATCATGTTTTTTATTTTCTATATTTATGACGCTTTGACATCTTGGGGGCCAAGAAGAACCTACACCTTCCCAGGAGTAGCTAATTCCTAGAGAGTAACCACCTGCCTGTGACCACACTTTTCATATGCAAACCACCTTTATCTCCTTTATCTCACTCTCACAGACAACGCCAGTATTTCTCCTGCGCTAATCACCCAGGGCTAAGTACTAGACAACTAGGGACTGACTACCCCAGTAGCCCAGAGCCCACAGAAATTATTCCTCCACCTTTTCCAGGAAACCACAGTAAAGATTTGTGCCGGTGCTTTCCTTTTGGCTTCCTCCTGACCAAACCTGGTACTTCCATATGTGGCCCTGTGTGGCGCGGCGTACCCCCTCTTGGGAATTACAAACAATAAACTTTTCTTTCAAGGCAATTGTCTCCTTGTCTGTCATCTTACCATACCTGGTTAAAATAAAATCCCAGGTACAAATCAAAGCAGTGTGGCTAGTGGCTACCCTCTTCAACAACAACTGATCTATAGATGGACCCCTTCTCCCCAGAAACAGTTCTTTTCATTTCCAGAACTTTAATTCATTCAGAGAATCTATATGGGGTGTCTCCACTTTGGTTATGAGAGTAGAACAGCCAACATAACAAGCAAGGTTCTTTTCCTTACAGAGCTTCATTCTGGCGACTAAAAGATTATATCCCCGAAGATTTCACCTATATACTGTTAGCTATAGAAATGTTACTTCAGCAAGTTGAGTTCGCAATATTTTTTCAAAGGAGTTGCTACCAGTCTCCATAATCTATTAATAAAAGTTATTTTATTACATATCTTCCCTGTGCTAGGCACTGTTACAGCTTCTATACATAAAATGTATAAATAGGTCGTCTCACTTAGAGCTCATAACAAACCTTTGGCATGGTGTTGTATCAAAAGTAGTTTCATTTTGGAAGAATTTGTATTAAGCCAGTCTTTTCTTTTAATACTTGAATAGTAAGAACAATTATGTCTGGGAGTAGTTTTACCAAAAGAAGAACAGATAAAATTTAAATGTATTGGATTTGATTCATGGTGACTGACAACAGGTTTTGGATTTATTGTCCCGTGCTAAACCTTATTAAACTGTAGTTTACCCACCTGAAAAATGGGAATAATAATGATACCTACCAAATACAGCTGTTTAACACAGCTTAACAGAGCTAAATAAGATAATATATTTGTACTCTTAGAATAGTCTGTTAACATTCATTAGCATGCCTTGGCACATAATCTTTAGTTTTTCTCTTTTTCTTGACTAAGTTATTTCTACATAGTGCTTAACAAGATACCAGGTGAGCACTCAGTGAAGATTGTCAAAGGATAACATTTTAAGAACAGAAAGGATTCTCTGCAGAGGCTTGGCACTAAGCAACATTTGATGAACGCATGCTGAAATGTTTATCTTGGTTTCCTTATGTGTTTGTCTTCATAGACATAGTGACCATTTTATTTATTCACTTATATTCCCTAAACCCCCCCAAGACAGTACTTTGTAGTCCCGAAGGCATTTAATGAACACTTAGGGAATAAGATGTATCTAATAATGAGAACATTCAGTGTATGATAATTTTAGTTCTTTAAAATAGTAGTTTTTAGACAACATTTCTTAAGTAATCACTATGTCTTCCCAAAAATGTAAGCATTGAAGACATGTTCTGTCTGAAATCCTAAATCAAGAGTAAAATATTCATTTTTGGGTATTCTGTTGTATGATTTTAGACATGGAGGAAATGTTTTCTAAACCTATAAAATATATCACTTTTGTTTGTAATTATGGTGATCATTACTCCTGAAAAACAACCAAAGATAAACGCAAATATACTTAGTGTGAGGATAATGAAATAGGATATTTGACACAGGATCTATTTTTCAAAGTTTTGTGTTCCACTTTTACAGATAAAACAAGGTGGTCTCAGGTAGAGGTGGCTTGATTCTGCTATTTATATGTAGTGTTAGAGATAAGTTCGTTTGGAGATGCACATGAGAAGTAAAGGACAGGTAAAGGGTAAGCTCACGGACGCCCGCGCTGTTGGAGCTCTGTTAACGAGAGGGCCGCACGCTGTTAAATCTGTGCATGTTCAGTTTCAGAATGGCTTCGGTTACTGCCTTTCCTCGGTGTACTTGCTCTCCTTGGCTACCTTGCAATTCGTCCATTCCTCCCGAAGAAAAAACAACAGAAGGATAGCTTGATTAATCTTAAAATACAAAAGGAGAATCCCAAAGTGGTGAATGAAATAAACATTGAAGATCTGTGTCTCACTAAAGCAGCTTACTGTAGGTGTTGGCGTTCTAAGACGGTAAGACGTGCGCTCACACATACTCCAAAACCGTGCAGTTCAAGTTGCTCTGCTTCTGAAATCATCAGTTTCGAGGTTCTGGGAGATGAACGATTTTTCCACAGGGCTCAGTACTGAGCATCTATATTCCTAAATTAAAGTTTGCGTTTTATGATGGATATTGCCTTACATTAGAAAAGTGATGGCCTCAAGGAAGGATAGAAATCTGATGCTTCAAAGCTGATGTCTGCCACTGATAGTTTGACTTTGGTTGGGCAGGTTACTTAATCTTTAGTCTCTGATGTTCACGATTTTTTTTTCCTGATAATATGTCAACATCATAGACATTTTTTAGGACTTAGTGAGATGCTGTATGTACAGTACCTTATATAGAGATGAGCTAATAAATGGCACCTATAATTAAGGATGACTTTTGATGTGGAAATAATGAGTATGGAGTGATAAGTATTATAAGTAGCTGGTGAGATTTGTTTTCTTCTAGTCTATGATCATAGGTTATTTGAAGTTTTAAGTACAGTAGTGTTCATCGCAACATTTTTTGTAATAGCAAGGTTTTGGAAATAATCTAGGTATCTGATAATGGGAATGATTAAAGTATGGTATAATACAAATTATGGGATATTAGGAAGCTATTACAAATCATGTTTTTAAAGACTATTTTAATGACATGAGAGCGTGATGTAATTAATAGGAAAAGCATAGTACAGTATGATCCCAGTTTTGTTTTCTAAAAAAGGAATACACGTAGTAAATGCAGAGGAAAAAGTATATCAAAATCTTGGTATTGTAACTTAGTGAATTTTTTAAGATGCATTTTTAAATTTTTTTCAAAAATTTTATAGTGTGTATGAGTTTTATAATTAGAAAACATGAAATAATGTATTTTGAATTTAAATTGCAATTGACCCTTGAACAACATGGAGGTTGGGGCAACCACCCCCTGCAGAGTCAAATCTGGGTATAATTTTTGACTCCCCCAAAACTTAATAGCCTACTGTTGACTAGAAACCCTACTGATGACATAAACAGTCAGTTAACACATACTTTGTATGTTAGATGTATTAGTACTTTAATCTTACAATGAAGCAAGCTAGAGAAAAAATGTTAGAAAACCATAAGGAAGAAAAAATTCATTTACAGTACTGTACTGTGTATATTGAAAAAAAAATCCATGGTTAAGGGGAGCCACACAGTTCACACCTGTGTTGTTCAAGGGTCAACTGTACATTCTTTTCAAATTTAAATAAATGAAGAGGTGAGCTCTAATTTGGAGTTCCACAGAGAACAAGAGCTTATTCTGATCCCTCTTTAAACGTGTTTGATTGACTCTTGGAATAATTCAAAGCTTTTTATTTAAAAATCTATATCAAGTAAAATATTATTTAAAATTGTTAGATTTGCTGTGATAGTGGAAAGTAGTTTGGTTAGATGTAGAATACACATTACTCAGGAAAGCTGATGATTTTTTTTCACAGTTATATACTTTATAAGAGTATTTCACAAATATTCCTACTTATTAAATCATTTTTAAAGTAACATTTGTAATTCTTTTTCCTTTCTAGTTTCCTGCCTGTGATGGTTCACATAATAAACACAATGAATTGACAGGAGATAATGTGGGTCCACTAATACTGAAGAAGAAAGAAGTATAATAGTAATGAATTAGGATTGAATTTAGTTGTGTGCTGTAAAATCTTATAACAATATTTTTTCATTCTTTGTGTATAGAAGATCTTTATGGTGGTCTTAATTATTGCTACTGGTTGAGTATTTCTGCCAATTTATTTTCTTGCTACACTATTGTTTATATTTGATACTTTGGATATTCAAACAATCATTTGTATAGAAATTAAATTGTACAACCCTTTCCTTCTTACTTCAAAGACTTAGTGTATCTTCCTAAGTAAAACCAACACTCTTGGTTTTAACTGACTGATAAAATTCTGTTTTTGGCAGTGGGTCCAAAGCTCTTCCTTTGAATATCAATATTTTCTATTGAATCTACACTTAAAGTTTTTTCCCTGCATACAATATTAAATATATTCTTTTTCAGTCCCCTTCTGTTTTGATCGTTTGAAGTGATTTTTCCTCTTGGCCTTCCGCACTTCGTTCTTTTCAGATCAGTAAGAAAAATATTGCTCTCAAGAATTACTGGAGTTTTTAAAGAGATAAATGCTTTGCTTTATAAAGACTGTGTCTAGTAAGTGTGACTGTCCCAATTTCAGAAAAGACATGAACTGGATATAGAAAGTTCCAAAAAGGAACAGTTATTTACATTATAAAAAATTCATTTACTTTACAAAAGGCTTGTTTGTGTTTGTTTATGTGTGTGTTTTATAAAAGAATCTTTGAACTGTGACTCAGTGACAGGGTGGGATGGGGTGGCAAGGGTACTTATACTAAACTCCAGAGCTGCTGCAATTTGAAGGCTAATTAGAAATAAACATAAAATATATCTGAATTCATATTAAAATGATAAATCAGTGTTCAAAATTGTATACATTTTTCTCTTTATAACAGTGTAAGCCAATAAAACATAAAATACAAAAATGTTGCAAAATAAACTTACTGGAGAATCTTTAAAACTTTTGTAAATTTTTAGCCCAAGTCTATTTAGTTTTATTGTATATTATTGTTCTTATATTAATAGCTATCCTTAAGTCTGTCTGTTAAAGGTACAATCCTGTCAGTTTACTGTGTCTTTTTTATATGAAAAGAAGGTACGGGAGGCAGACATATTTAATTCTCCCAATAATAATTGAAGCTAATAGCAAGTGTACGTACGAGACCCTGCACTAAGTCCAGTACCTACATTTGTAATTTATTACATGTAATGTCAATAGGTTCTATTGTGTGATCTTTGATCTTGACTCTTGTGACCAACAGCAGGAATTTTAAAGTTAGAGTTAGAAATGTAGTTGCGATTTTGAGAAGTTTTACAAGTTGTATGTACAAACTAGTTAATCTTTCCTCACGTGCGAAGAGGGAGAAATATTACCACCACTGTCACTACGGCTCTGGGTGTTCTTTCTTACAACCTTCCCTTCAATGCTCTTAAGAGGCTTCACAGTCGGATGAAGCAATTATTTTTCCATTGTTGATCACAAGACTTTGGGGAAGATCTTCCTTACCAAAAGTTTGAATATCCATGGTCTGTGGTCATGAAATGCTTTTCTTTAAAATTATTTACTGCAGCACAACAACATATATATTCTAGTGGTTCCCATATTTAAATTTCACAAGAGAAGGTAAAATTTCCTAAAAATATGGAGACTAAAATGAAATTATCAACTTTAAATTTTGTCAACTAAACATATAAAGAATTGAAAACTAATTATCTCATAAAAGATAACTTCAATACCCCAAAAGTATAAGGGCTATACTCTCAGAATCGTTTTTGTTCCCCACATTTTCAATTTTTAAAATATGTTAAAGAGCTGTGTCCAAATATTTTCCTACCTGTGCAGATTTTTCAGAAGCCTGGGGCTGGTAGCAAGCTGTTATTTTAATGACTCCCTTTACGTAAGCATTATTACCAGTTGCTGTCACTTCCTCTTGTAAATTGACAGAATTCTACCATGCCTGCTTTAAAAAATGGGTATCTAATAACTGCTTCTGAATTGTTACAACAGAAGATAATAGCTCTTGAAATACATATCTTGGGTTTCTGGAACCTTTAAGAAACAACTCTATCACTGTCATGTGATTGTTTTGAGGCCTGCTTCTCCTTACCCAGGGAAGTGCTCCTTGCCTTACTCAGCAAATGAGCACCACCATTGCATAAATATCAGCTATCCAAAACTGTTGAGCAGGCTTGAGGTATTAATGACTCATTCGTATGGGTAATTAAGCAAGTTGTATTATGAAAACACCTTACATTTCAGCTTTGAGTTCAATGCCTCATATGATGATTCATTGAATTGCTTTTGTATTTTGTAACCTAATTTGTTAATAAGTTTATGGGAAGCTACTTAAGCCAGTTGCTGATCATAGAGTTCTACCTTCCTTATTGTGATTCCTATAGTTTTCCAATGGAAACATGCTGTCAGACCCTCCTGCAAAGAGTGTTTTAAAACTCTGCTGTTCAATAGGGTTCTTAAATTATGGTGGATGTTTTATTAACTAAGTACCAGAAACATCTAAGAATTGAGTGCCTCAGGTCCCCATCTTCAGAGTCTTCTTATTTTTACTTCACAACTAATTCTGATAAATTTGGTTATCTGGTTTCTGCTCCTAAAAAAAAAAAAGAAAGAAAAGAAAAAAAGAAAAGTCAAAAGAATGGACAGGGTCTTGCCAGTGGCAGGTAAGCAATAAAATGTAACAGCTGATAGCAGGGGAGGGAACCAAACAATAAATTTAATTGAACATTAAAAGTGTCACAGCTTGAGAATTTAACGTAGGAGCCTGCACACCACAGTCCCTGAGCATCTCTGTGATGAGATTACCCAAGTGATGTTTCATTAGGTAGTATATAGTATTTAAGAAGGTAGGCTATGTGTTGTGTTTGGTGATACCAGTTTCCACTGCAAATAGTGATAAGTTTAGCACTTAAAGTGGTATATCCAGGTGGGAAATTTACGCAGAAAATATCTTGACTCATTCTTAAATATTTGGAGGGTTATAAGAAGTTCTTCTATTTAATTGAAACATTTTTCAAGTTTAATGACAGTAATTCATACATAATTTAATTTTTTAAAGTATGAGGAAAACTAAAGGAACAGTGATGTAAGCCACACAAATCATGTTAGAGGACCTCCACCTTTGGGAGGATAAAATATGCTTGTTTGAAAACCACTCAGCGGCAGTTGCGTGACTGCCTGGATTGCTGGCCATGGCGTCCCTTTGCAGCAGAGGCTGGACGGCAGAGGGCTCCCATAACTGTTCTGTTTTGTTCTGTTTTAGCTATGCCGCATCATCTGAAGTTGTGTTTTAGTTCGTCACGGTCGTCTTTTCCTGGAAGCTCGCTTTATTATTATCATGTTCGGATAGTGAATACTTTTATGTTCTGCAGAAATCCAGTTTAGTGGAGTCATGTTATAGCAAGAATTATTTTAATATAAGAAGTAGACAGTCCATATTAATTATTAGCGATTGTATTATGTCATATTAGTTACGGTCTTGAAGGACATTGAAAATCTGTTCAGGGAAGCATATTTATGTTGTTACTCAGAGATGACATCACCCTCTAATTGTCCTTTGGTTTAAATATTTGATTCTTTATTACTCAGCCATCAGAAAGAACGATTACCCAACATTTGCAGCCACATGGACGGGACTGGAGGAGATCATGCTAAGTGAAATAAGTCAAGCAGAGAAAGACAATTATCATATGGTTTCACTCATTTATGGAACATAAGAAATAGCAGGGAGATCTGTAGGAGAAGGAAGGGAAGAATGAAGGGGGAGTAAACAGAAGGGGGAATGAACCACGAGAGACTGGACTCTGGGAAACAAACAGAGGGCTTCAGAGGGGAGGGGGGTGGGGGACTGGGATAAACTGGTGATGGGTGTTGAGGGTACGTATTACATGGAGCACTGGGTGTTGTACTCAAACAATGAATCATGGAATTTACATCAAAAACTAGGGATGTACTGTATGGTGACTAACATAACATAATAAAAAATTAAAAAATACACATTTGATTCTTTGCTTATAAAGAGAGTATATCTGTGACTATTCTCTGGTGTCAAGTTCAATATTTACGGTTGTCAAATAGATCAGCCACGGTGTTAATAAATTCCTGATCTCTCTTAGACGGTTGAAATTTTCCAAAAAGGGGGAAAGGGTAGTAAATTGCGTAATTACAGAGGTGAACCCTGTACTAGTGAGACAATAAAAAATGTCAAGAAATAATTCACTAAATTTTCAAATTTCCTGTAATTTTCCATTAGTATCCGTCATACATTCCTCTGCCTTATCACACTGAAGATAGGAATCCATAACACCCATTCAACAAATTTAATAAGCTCAAAACTCAGAAGTACAGTTTTCGGCTATGTCGAATGATGCCAAGAAGTGAAATAAGATGACGATAGAATGATGTTCATTTTAAAATGCTACATACAACTGTATATGTAACACATTGGAAAACCTAAAGGAAATGGATAATTTCCTAGAAAAACAAATGACTGGAAGTGACCCAAGATGAAATTTAAAATGTTAGTAGATTAATTATCAAATGAGAACATAAAAGTTTTTAAATCCATAATTTAAAAAGTATTTGGGGCGCCTAAGTGGCACAGTCTGTTAAGTGTCCAACTCTTGGTTTTGGCTCAGGTCCTGAGCTCAGAGCCACGAGATCGAGCCCCGAGTGTGGTTCTGTGCTTGGTGTGGAGTCTGTTTGTGATTCTCTGTCCCTACCCCCCATGCGTTGCATATTCTTTCTCTCTCTAAAACAAATAAATCTTAAAAAATAAAAAGTACTAAGACTGCAAGAAAAATTACCCCTAATTTTTTAAATAGGAAAAACTTCCCAACTCATTTCATATAGTTATAGAACACTATGAAAAGCTGATAAACAAACACAAACTCAAAGCAATCTCACTTATACATATCAGTGAAAATTCTAAAAAATGCAGCACAGTTAAAAAAAAAGTTAATATACTGTGGCAAAGAGAATTTTATTCCAAGAATTAAAGAGTATTTTGATGAGTAAATCTAACAATCAAGTACATAAGTGAATTAAAAAATAAAAGATGATCATATCAATAGATCCTGAAAGAACTATTGCTAAGATTCAATACCCATACCTAATCAAGATTCTTCAATAAAATAGAAATTGAAGGAAACTATTTAAATACAATGAAGGTTATTTATGAAAAGCCTTCAAGTATTTAAAATCAAACTCTTTCATTTAAAATCAGGAACTAGCAGGAATGAATGCCTACTGTCGTTATATAATATTAAAAATTATCTTGGAGGATCCAGGGAATGTGACAAGATTAAAAAGTGAAATAATCAGTACAAATATAGGAAAATAGAAAACTCTGTTGATGTAATTATATACCTAGGAAACCACAGAGATTAGGAAAAACAGAATTAGAGAGTTTGTAAGATATTTGGAAACAAGATGAATCTACCGAATTTAATAGCAATAAGCACCTTGAAATGCTAATGGGAAAAATATTTCATTCACAATAGTGAAAAAAATTAATAAAGATAAAATAAGTTTACCAAGAAAGGTAAAAGACCACGGGGGGGGGGAGGGGCGGGCGGGGAACCTATGAATATGTTACTAAAAGCAATTGAATGATATTTTAAACACATGAAAAAAAACTTGCTAGTGTAAAAAATATAAATCTTTTAAAATTAATATATATGGTCACCTGGGTGGGTCAGTTAAGTGTCCAACTCTTGATCTCAGCTTGGGTCTTGATCTCAGGGTTGTGAGTTCAGGTTCCACGTGGGGCTCCACGCTATGCATGGAGCCTACTTAAAAAAATAAAAATAAAATAATACATAAATTTAATAAAATTAACATTAGAATCCCAAGAGTATTTAAAAATTGCATTATCTTAACATTCATATAGAATAGTCAGAAAATTCTACCCAAAAAAAAGACTATTGAGAGGAAATTTGCTCACCAACTACCAGCATATACTATAGACCCATCAGAATCAAGTTAGTTAATATAAGAAAAGCAATTGCATTAAACAAGATTGATAGAAAAGAATTGAGACTCCAGGTATATATGAACATTTAATATATGACAAATGTGTTTCAATTCAAAGAAAACAAAATTGGATTCCCAATTTATGCTAAAGGTTTTGATGTGACACATAAAATGTTTAAAATCATTTAAAGGTAGAGAGTGGGAGCCTGGGGGAGAGGGAGAGAAAATAGACTAATGAGAGGGAAAACCTATGTAGCAAAATTAACTTTTTGTGATAAGGGATAAAGTCAAATATTAATAATATAAATATGGAGAAAATTGCAATGTGGGTTACAAAGAGTTAACATCTATACTAACATGTATTATATAATATATAGTGATAATATGTAATATACCATGAGCACTTACAGGAAAACTGAACACAAAAATATGGGTAAATAATATAAAGACATAACCATAGAAAAGTAAATCCAAATGACCAAAATGTATAAAATTATGTTCAAGGTCACTAGTGATCAAAGAAATGCAAATAAAGCATTAGAGGATTGTCATTTTGTACCCCATTAGATGGCCACATATCAAGAAGAAGAATATCCACTGTTGGTGAGGATTTTGGAGTAGAGGAGCAAGTACCCTTATACATTGCTGATAAGAAATATGGATTGCTACAGATTTTTTGGAAAATAACTTGCTAACTTTTGAGAAAAAATGTCACAGAAATCCTACAAAAATAAAATCAGTATGTATGGAGACGTGTGTATGTTTTTTATTGCAACATTGATTTTTGTGGAAAATACAAATCAGAAGTATATTAATTGATTCAGCATTTCTATGTGGTAGCGATAAAAAGCAAGATGAAGTATGGCATGTTTAATCCCCAAATCCCTTTATATGATAATAAATTTCTGTGTATATACATACACACTTGTATGGATATATACACTCTCAGTTTGGGTCATGTGTGTATATGTATACATATTTGCATATGATTTTATGAGTGTGGAGAAAAATGGGAATGAAATCTTCTAATGAGGATGACATTATTTGTCTGGAGAGGGTTGGTGAATTAAAGATGGGAATTTGGGAAAAAGAGAAAAAAGTACTAAATTCCATGTATGATATCCCATTTTGAATTACATATATTAAACGTGTGTATACACTGTAAGAAAATGTAAGCCAATAATTGGTGCTGATAACATGAAGGTCACTGATGACCTTACCCAGAGCAGTTTTAGTTAAGTGGGACAAAGAATGAAGTAAAATTCCTATTACAGTAGTTTTAATAAGTGGTAAGACACTACAATAAACTGTTTACCAAAATAATGCTAATAAAAATAAACCCAAAAAACGAGTAAAGAAAAGTGATAAAGTAGGGCGCCTGGGTGGCTCAGTTGGTTGAGCGCCTCTTTCAGCTCAGGTCATGATCCTGGAGTCCCCCATCGAGTCTGCTCCGCGGGGGGTCTGCTTCTCCCTCTGGCCCTCCCGCTCTCGTGCTCTCTCGCTCTCTCTCTCATACTCTCTCAAATAAATAATAAAATCTTTTAAAAAAAAGTGATAAAGAGAGTCACCACATGTTACGGCTATGAATGAGGCAAATTGGCCCCTGGGTTGTTTATTCGCTCAAAAGCCCACTGGCACCATATCAAAATTTTATACGTCCGTTTGTTTTAAACATAGCTTAATCAGAGTTTCAGCTATTTAGAGCTTTACTGCTTTACATACCCTATGAAACTATGTCTAAAATCTGCTTGCCACGGATAAAATAAGTCTTGGGTTATAAAGTCCCTAACCTGCTGCTGCTCTTTAGAATTCTCTGACCCAGAGACTCCCGGCCAAGTGCTAGACACGTAAGCCCTCTTTCTGATGCCTTTGTCCCCCAGGAGTTCCCTTGCCGTCCTCCCCTTCTGAATGATGGCCTCCTTGTCTTAAGCCTCTGGATGGTCTGGTGGTGTTGGGGCCTTCCCCAGTAGCAACCTTCAGAGTATCACCCAAATAAAGCTTGTATGTTCTGCTGCCACCTCATGGCCATATTTTCCCTCTGTGATCGGCCTTGAAATGCTCAAACTCACCCCCCTTTCACTAGATAATAATAAAAGTAAAAATTCACAAGGAAGATATACCAATTCTAAAAGTGTAGATACCTAATAATATATCTTCAAAGTAAATAAGGCCAAAATTAATAGAATTATACAGAGTAATTAATAAATTCACAAATATGCAGATTTTAATGCATCATTTTTAGTAATTGACTAAATGGACTTAAACTTAATAAGGCTATATAGATGACCTAGAGCTGTAATCAACAATTAAATAATCCCTATTCTTTTCAAGTAAACTTGAAATATTTACAAAACTTTACTAGATACTAGGCCTAAAGATATCACATTTTAAAATTCATGTATAGACAACAAAGCACTAGTTTTAGAAATCAATAACAAAAGGTTATCCAGGGGTACCTGGGTGGCTCCATCAGTTAAATGAGAGCCTTTGGCTCAGGTCATGATCCCAGGGTCCTGGGATGGAGTCCTGCTTGGGGCTCCCCAGTCAGCAGGGAGCCTGCTTCCCCCTCTCCCTCTGCCCCTTCTCTCTGTCTCTCATAAATTTAAAAATAGATAAATAGATGATACATAGATAGATAGATAGATAGATAGATAGATAGTCCAAAAGAGATACGTAAGTTTTAGAAATTACACAATTCCAAATAATTTATGGAACTAAGAAGTAATTATACTAAAATTAGAACATATTTATATATTTAAAATTGGATGAAGATGAAAAGATTATAGACCAACAAGTGTGCAATATACCTGAATATACTTTAAGGAAAATTTACTAGAAGCAATTCACATTCCTGAGAAGAACAACAACATACCCTATGAAACAAGACTATAGTCTTGTCCAAAGTCTATGTTAGCTTTGCTACCCGCTGTCATAATACAGTCCAAAGGGACCTGGACTGTCTGGACATTCTGTACAATATCACATTTGTTCGTTATATGGATCAGTTAAAACAGACTGGGTGAATAAGAAGTGGCAAGTATGTTTGACATCTGGGACACACGCATCCCTGAGAGTAAGAGAAAACCCTCTGAAGATTAAGGGACCTACCACATGAATAGAGATTTTAAGGGTCCAGTGGTCTGCGGTAGGTTTAAAACAAAGGACAAACGATTGCTTCTTGTATTCCTACTTCCTACCATGAAGAAGGAAGCACAGTGTCTCACAGGCCTCTTGGGGTTCTGGCGGTAGCATAGTCCAAACTCAGGAATACTGCTCTGACACATTTGCTGAGGGACCCAGAAAGCTGCCAGCTTTGACAGGAGCTTAGAGTAAGAAAGAGCTCTGCAGTAGGTCCAAGCCACAGTACAATCAGCCCTACCACTTGGGCCTTACAATCCAGCAGACTCAATCCAGACATTAAAGATACACGCAGTGGGAAAGACATTATGCAGAGTGTAGGGCAAACTGTAATAGAAGGAATTTCAACATAGTCCTATGGGGTTCTCTAGCAAGGCCATGCTATCTGCTGGTAATTATATATCATATTGTATAGTATAATCATACACCTTAATAATACTGGATTCAACTGGCAATGGGTATCGAGTGACCATGTGACTAGAACTTCTCATAATGAGCTTGGTTTTGTTAGACCTACTGAGTCATAAGGATAACTTGGCCCCATAGTAACCCATCATGAGATGGAAGTAGCATGTCAAGGATCAGGCATGAGAAGTACTACAGGGCACACAAGTAAACAGTGTGAGCAGGTGGCCCAGGTTCCCACGTCATCAAAAACCATTTCACCAGCTTCTCTCCCTCACCTTGTCATTCATTTTGCATGCATAGAGAGGTGGCCCAAAGTAAGAATGTACTCATCTATTCCTAGTCAAATGGCTTGCTGATAGGTCAGGGGTTGGAAGGAGAAAGTTTGGAAAATTGAAGACAAATCTGGGAAAGAGGCATATGGATGAAACTGTGGAAATAGACAAGATATGAAGATCTTTGTATCGTATATTAACTCTTGCAGAGGGTATCTGCCACCAACCAAGGCAACAAAGTGATTCAGTCAATTGATGTCAGCCAGCTTCTTTCATTGGCCACCTAAGTGCTGGCACAATTGTGCATAAATGTAGTGGCAGGGAGGAAAGCTATAAAGAAGCCCGAACAGCAGAAGTTCCTTCTGACCAAGGCTGGTGTGGCTATTGCTGCTGCAGAATGTCCCACCTGCCCATTACAGAGAACAACACTGAGGCCTCAATATGGCACCATCCATCAAGGAGACCGTATAGCCACATAGTGGCAAGTTGAGTACATTGAATCCCTCCCATTTAGGGAAGAGAGAAATTATCTTGACTGGAACTGAGACTTATTCTGAGTATGGACTTGCTTTCCCGCTCATAGGGCCTCAAACAGTACCACTATCCAAGGACTAACAGAATGTTTGATCCACAAACATGGGATCCTGGTCATCGGTGCATTGGACCAAGGAAGACACTTTATAGCACAGTAGTTGCAACAGTGGACTCATGACAATGTGAATCAGTGATCCATCAAAAATCATAAAATCATTACAACCAGAACGTGCCAAACTGATAGAGTGATAGAAAAACCTTTGGAAGCCCTTTGAAGTCACAAGGATGGGGCACAGCATACACTCTACATTGATGACCATTATATGGTCCCATGTCTCCAGCAGACAGAGGATCAAGGGTAGAAGAAAGAGTGGCACATTTACCATCATTCACAGTGACTCGCTTGGGAAATTTTTGCTTCTTATCTCTCTCAATGCTGTTCATATATTCACAAATATAAATTCATATATTCAGCTGTATAAACAGAAAAATATTTTGCTTAACAAAAGAAGCACAACTAGCAAAATTAAAAGACAAAAGACAAACTGAAGAAAGTATTTGTAAATTATATCACAGACAATTGACTACTCTCTTCTATGTAAAGTCTTTTTAAAATAGAAAAGAGAAATATCAAAGTCACAGACAAAGGACATGAGCAGATAGTTTACAGAAGAAGAAAGGCAAATGACTTTTAAACCAATGAAAAAGATGCCCACTCACTCAAAGTCAAAGACATATAAAATTTCACTGCAATACTATCTCTCATTTATCAGACTGGAAAAACCCCACAGTTTGAAAATATATGCTTTTGGTGTGACCTAGAAAAGACTCTGCCCAAGCACATACACCTGCCACACACACACACTCGAATAAACACACACGAAATATAAACACGTGTTCATTCATCGTGGAATTCTTTATAGCATCAGAAGATTGGAAGGCACTTTCCTCAGCAGAGGTCTGCTCAAAGTAATGGGACATGGCCAGAATGTAGTACTATTCAGTAGAAAACAGGAACAGGACAATTTCTACATACTGACATGGGACAGAAAAGTGCACATAATATGCTCCATTTGTACAATTGGAGATAATTTTCACCGATAAATATCTATTTGCTTATATTTACTAATATATAAAAAAGAGCAGAAAACAGAAATTAAATAAAAAAGGAAAGTGGGCTAGAATTGTTAAGGGACAGGAAAAGAAGCAAGAGTTTCCAAAAATACCTTTTCATATAGTTTTGACTTTGAAACTACATAAATGTTTTACATATCCAAAATCATACATAAATCTTGTTTAAGTAATAATATTGGTATTACTATTTTGAAATTTTTGAATTTTATAAATTAAAACTAATAAATACTATGTTAATAATATTAGGAACCAAGATATTCAGTGTAAGAGAAAAAAGATAAAGGTAAAAGCCCTATAATGTTACCTTTGAATTAGAAATAGCAACTTGATCTCATGTTTTTCATAGTTTTATTTTTTAAATGATTCAAAAACTATGATAACTTAGGAAACTTTAAAATATTTAGTTATCTTATAGAATTTATGTCCTATAATTGCATTGTTTTATATAACATTTACTTTTTCTCCTCAATCAGCACTGAAGGGATTTTGAGTACATATAATCTGTGCTATGAATTATATTCTGAAATCACCAATAATAGTAATAGTAAAAACAACACTGTTTATATTTTAAAACATGTATTTTATGATTTCTAAAACTTGTACTTTTTAGCAATGTTTACTGACAAGATCTAGATGCGATGATTCTCCAGCCATAGTGAGCATTCCTAACCTTCAGATTTTGGTTTTAACATACCCATTTTCATGGAATGATACCAGTCTTTTGGAGACTAGCTGATTCCAGGTCTGGCGTGGGGAAAATGCATATGAACCTGGGACAGCTTTTTATGCCTGAAAGGAAGAAAGCATTCAAACACTATGGCATCATGTCCAAAGAGTACAGACTCAGTTGTGAAATGTACCCAAGGGCCATATTTGGGACAATTTGAGAATCAAAAAATAAATCGTGCTGGGCTGAAACACACTGCATATTTTAAAAAATCATAAGTTGACATAAAAAGAATACAGGGGAGTCTGGCTCTGGTGATGATATAACAGCTAGTATTAAACTTAATCACCAGCCAGAAACAACTACAATACCTGGATGCACCTCCTTCAGCTTACTATCCCCGCAGCTAGCTATCCTGTAGACTCAGCACCATGTTGCATACTATCCTCCTCACCGAATTGCTCAACTAACACCAAGTCCTTGCTGCACTGTCCAGGGTCCCAGACCTCATCTGTTCCAAAATATGCCTGGTGCTATCTGCCTAGCTGCCCCTAGACTACCATGTAATAGTGAGTTCAGCTTCTTTATAGCTTTCACAAGTCATGTCAACGGTGTGTTGCTAACACAACACAGGCGGTGGGTCCCCCACTGCAGCAGCTGCTGTGGTAGCTCTTCCTGCCGTCAGTGTTCTTCCACAGTATAAATATGCTGTGGGAGTTTGCAATCCTCAACAATGTCTTAATGTAAAGCCACAGATTACCATGCAGCAGCCTGCTGTTAATTGTACAAGGTCAGGAGCCTTTGACTACTTCCTCCTCAAGTACAAAACCAAATTTGGGTAAATGACTGCTTCTTTTTATTCAAGCCGTGCACCCTACTGTTGGTGGTAAAAATCACCCATGTGTTGTGGGAGACATAATTCAGAACCTCTTCATAGGCTCGAATCTCCAGAGTCTCTCTGATCTGAGGTTGCTGAAACCTTGGTGTATTACAAGCCCACCAAGCCAAAAAGGCTGCCCAGGAAGCAATTAACAATGTCCTTGGAGTTCTGTTTAAAATTGATCAGGGACCAATATATACAATGGAATATTACTCAGCTATCAGAAAGAACGAGTTCTCAACATTTGCTACAACATGGACGGGACTGGAGGAGATAATGCTAAGTGAAATAAGTCAAGCAGAGAAAGACAACTATCATATGATTTCTCTCATCTATGGTGTTCATCCTTTCTGATAGCTGAGTAATATTCCATTGTATATATAAACCACATCTTTATCCATTCATTTGTTGAAGGGCATCTTGGCTCCTTCCACACTTTGGCTATTGTGGACATTGCTGCTATGAACATTGGGGTGCATGTGCCCCTAATGAAAGTAATTTTTATAAAAAGTTTTTATATAGAAAATTTTAAATTCAAATTATTTGAATGCCTGCAGCACTACTTAATTTTAAAAGGTAGAGTGTTTTGGTCTAATGAATATATAAATATTAAATACTTAAGAAAAAAATCTATTAATCACAAAAAATGACAATTCCCCCCCCTTTTTTTTTTAAGATTTTATTTATTTATTTGACAGAGATAGAGACAGCCAGCAAGAGAGGGAACACAAGCAGGGGGAGTGGGAGAGGAAGAAGCAGGCTCATAGCGGAGGAGGCTGATGTAGGGCTCGATCCCATCACGCTGGGATCACGCCCTGAGCTGAAGGCAGACGCTTAACCGCCGTGCCACCCAGGCGCCCCAATTTTCCCCTTAATTAAAAAGACATAGTTCCTCATTCTGAAGTGATTTATTGTACCTTTATCTTTTTTTTTTTTTTTAAAGATTTTATTTATTTATTCGACAGAGATAGAGACAGCCAGCGAGAGAGGGAACACAAGCAGGGGGAGTGGGAGAGGAAGAAGCAGGCTCATAGCGGAAGAGCCTGATATGGGGCTCGATCCCATAATGCCGGGATCACGCCCTGAGCCGAAGACAGACGCTTAACCACTGTGCCACCCAGGTGCCCCCTGTACCTTTATCTTTTATTAAGATCAACTTTCTATTTTAAAATCTAATTCTCTTGTAAATGTAAAATACTATTTTGTGAATGTAAATATATTTTCATTTACTTATTAGTATGCACTCATGATTTAAACATTAGTCAAAACACTGGGGCAGTTTAGAATTTGAAATTTTTAGAATTTTAGTACTAGAATTAAAATAGTTGAAAATAGGGGCGCCTGGGTAGCGCAGTGGTTAAGCATCTGCCTTCGGCTCAGGGCGTGATCCCGGCATTCTGGGATCGAGCCCCACATCAGGCTCCTCCACTAAGAGCCTGCTTCTTCCTCTCCCACTCCCCCTGCTTGTGTTCCCTCTCTCGCTGGCTGTCTCTCTCTATCAAATAAATAAATAAAATCTTTAAAAAAAATAGTTGAAAATAAGGCAGAGGATCTATGCTGAGTTGTAAAAATGTAGAAGAAAATGCTACTAGAACAGCAGCTCTTTTATCTCCTCCCAGAGTTATGCAGGTGTGTGTGAACTTTTGACAGTTTTAGTGTTATATTTTGTGAAAGGTCCCAATCTTAACAGGAATATATATATAGTTTTGGTTTCCTTAAATTATAGTTGCTTCACTTTGCAAATTTATGTGTAAACCTTCACATTCTGTGCTGTTTTAGTATTTTACTTATACATAGAAGAGGGAAGAGAGAAACCAAGTAATGTCTAGTTCCTGCATTTGGCTTTTGCTAAAGTCTGAATGATTTCTAAGAAGCCATCCACTAAGGCTTCCAACTTTAAAATAAAGAATCTTCGATGATCGAACTTGACATCGGAAACCGGGGATGTACTGTATGGTGACTAACATAATATAATAAAAAACATTTAAAAAAATAAAATAAAATAAAGAATCTTGACATAAACTGAAACTGCATTTTACTTGTGATTGGTTCTATATAAGCATAGCAGATTTCATCAGCCAGAATTGGAAGGAGATTCTGTGACTAAAGAAAAGAAAAGCTCACATGGACAAGTCTATTAATCATTCATTTCTGCAGGCTGACTTTAATTCTTTATTTTTACTCATTGAAAAATCATGGTTTATTTCCATTTGTGATTTAATTTTATATCTATAAATAAATATTACACACAATGTTTCATTTAAAAACTATTAAACTTGTCATTTTAAGGGTACTGCAGAAGTCAGTCAGTCTAATTTTGGTTCTTCTATTTAACATACCATCCATTCAGAGAGTCACTAAACACAGAATTGAAATCCATTCTGCTGACCCACTTATTCCTGGCATTTTTTACTTTTTCTGATGATCTTTTTAACTGAATCACTAAATTGATGGTGAGTTCTACTTCTCCGGTCTGGAGGCTTAGACTATCTTACCTTTCTGTCATTGGGTTCATTTAATTTTTTATTATACCGAGTATGTAATATGAAAGCAGATTCAGCCTGATGGATTTCTTTAAACTTCCCTAGAGTATGTACAGATGTGTTCTTAAAATACATAAATACTATTGTGCATTCTATTTACATTGTTTTTAGTAACTTAACCTTGGAATAAAAAATCATAGGAAAGCTCTGTAATGAAATCACATATTTATTAAATCCTTAGTTTTATGTACAATCTCCACGTATTTGTATGTTTTAATTTTTCTCTCATGTAAGATAATTTATTAAAAGAAGCAGGCAGGTGATGGCAAATAAACTTTTTAATGAAGTTCTAATTTTGTCAATTCCACATTGATTTTGTTTGGATCATGGCGTGTAAGTACTTTGGGCCCCAGTATGCCAATAATTAGAGCTCCATTTGGAGCTGTGATCAAGATGGCTAAAAATGCTACCGTCATCACATCCTTCGAATATGGTTCCAAGTGGGGTGCGCTGATTCTTGCTGTTTCTAGAGCCAGAGGACCTAATACAGCCTGAATTTAGGGGGTAAAAAGATGAGGCATAAAGAAAAATGTTAAATAGTTGTTAATACATGAGAAAAGTTAATGGCCATGCTAAAACAAACAAAACCTAGCAGTAGGCCATCAGAAAAGAGACAAGCCTTAAAGTGCTGAGGAATTTTCATGAATCACTCATCAATTCTATGTTCTCCCTAGCAAATATATCTGGATGAAAAGTGAAATAGTGACAAATCATCGTGTATGCATTTTGGGGCCAATTTTGTATTTTTATCATCTCCGCTTTCTCCTGTTTAAATGTCTTTTTGGCGTGCTCATATTACTCTCAAAATCTCAGGAGTTCTAGCCAAAGCATGATTTAGCTTATTTACCTTTACCAGGGACTATAAGGTTCTTGGCCGTAATAAGACAACACAGAATACTACGGTTTCTTGTGGTTCTCTAGGGTTTTGTTGCTTATCTTCTCCTAGTTCCTCCTTCTTGGGAGGCAGTGTGTCCAGTAAACTGACAAGAGGTCTGGAATCTATAAAGTGGACATGAGAGATCACGAAGTAACTTGCCTAATGTTATAGGCAAGTAACATGGTATTCAAAACACCTAGGCTGGTCCCATGGACCTGCTTTTCTAACCATAACACATAGAGAATTTTGTTGCGCAAGAACTCACAAACTTCTGTTTTGGAATAACAATGGGAAAAAGAATCTCTGGAAATCAAGACATTATGCTGCCAAGTTAAAAAGTCTAACAATAAGTAGTAATACCTCTTTGTAGGAGCAGAATATCATTGAATCAGAGGGTAAAACTACAAAGTCTCCTCATTCATTCATTCATTCATTCATTCATCATTCATTCTTGTAGGTATGCGATGCTTACTTATTGTGTACCTCCCGCATGCCAGGCACTGTATTAAGTACTAGGGGAAAAATAATGACAGAAGCGGACACTGTTCCTCTCTTTCCCAGATAGTCTGGTGAGGAGATTAAGTCATTACTTAAAATCATGTAAATTAAATGCATAATTAAAAATAATATATGTGTATTCATGTATGGTGGAGTGGGTGACAAGAGTAGGAAAGATATATTTTTAAAAGAATTAATGTGTCTATACTTTAAAAATCATTACATTTATCCCTATAATATTCAGCAAAATGTAAACATTCCAGTATCCAGATATATTCTTCTTTTATATTTTGGGAAAACAGAAAAAAATGTCTCAGAATTTTAGGAAGTACTTGTCATTAAAAATATACTTTTTAACTTCAGAAATTTGCTTTTTTAAAACTGAGATTTTAAAAGATTACATCATTTTCAATGAGCAGTTATGATCAATCGAGTATTTTAAAAGTAAGGCTAATAGCTTACATTTTGTAATTAAAGTAACATTCATTTGGAATTTTAAAAAATCATCAAAATTAAAAATTATTAAAATGACTTAATATGTTCTCACCTGGACTGTAGCTTTGGGCATCCACGATAAAGCAATAAATATTTTCTCCTTAAAACTAAAGCCAGCAAAACACATCAATACAAATGTAAAAGAAATTCGAATTAATAATGCCAAACTCATGGTAGCAACACAAATGCCTACAACAGATAAAAACAAACATAAACAACAAAATATTTGGGAAGTGGTTCTAAATTTATCCCTAGAAAAAGTGCAAGAGAATATCTGATGGTGGAGGTACCATGAAGATAAGGTAGATTACACTTATTTAATTCTGAGCTAATAGACTTTGAACTTTCACTATAAATGAAAGTATTCAAAAGGTGCTCATCGAATGTAATATTTTCTGTCAGAAAAGAATTCCAATCTGCTTTTCCTCAGATCACTCAGGCAAGGTATTCAGGGCTGTCTTTGGTAACAAAGAACATACGCGGTAACAGAAGAGCAAATGTATGTTATTAACTGTAGCAACATGAGTTTCTGAAGAAGATTCTTGTAGCATTCAAGACACATTGTAAACAAAATAAAAATTATTCATAGTTTTCTTAAATATTTCCAAATCTTATATTTTTTGTGCCTGTAATTATTCTTACCAATAGCATTTGATTTAAGAGTTGCAACAGATACTTCTGATCCAACCAAACCAAAAAGAAGGGGTTGAAAAATACACCATGTAGTTTTAATAATTCTTTGGACTCTAACCTATAGAGAAGAATAATATATTTTTAGTTATTGGGTTTATTTGTTGTGACACATAAAAATAATTGCATTTTAGAAATTAAAGTCTCTCAACATTTAATGAACTTATGATATTTTATTTATAGAAGAAATGTTAAAACTTAAAAATTGAGTAGGTTAATTCTTTTACTCAAACACTTAAGTAGAATTTGATTTAAAAAATCTACAAAGCTTATAGCAGAATTATTTACAATAGCCAAGACATGGAAGCAGCCCACGTGTCCATTGACTGATGAATGGATAAAGAACATGTGATGTGTGTGTGTGTATACAAAATATGTGCACACACACACATATGCACACAATGGAATATTATTCAACCATAAAAAAGAATGAAATCTTGTCATTTGCAACAACATAGATGGGGGCAGAGAGTACAGTGCTAAGTGAAATAAATCAAAGAAGGACAAATTTATACACATCCTTGAAGATACAAATTTCTGGAACATCTTCCAACTAGAACAAGAGATTTCCTAAATGTCTATTATAGATGTAAAAAAAATACAGTTATTTTATCTTAAAAAATGATGTATTAAAAATATTCACCTTTTCTGTGGACCAATTTATCCCTGCAACAAAAGTTAACGCTAGTGTGCATAATCCTCCAGCTGCATGTAAACCAATATGATGGCTGCCCAAGACAGCAGTAACACACATACTCAAAATAAGGAAAGCTCTCTTCGCTGGAAGTTTTGTCTAGAATTAGATATTCAGAAATTAATTTACATTTAATATATAATACAATATTTATATCTTTTACCATTTATTATTGACCCTTTGGTATCATGTCTCTATATGTTATATTAAATAATGTCTAAAATTTTTACTTTCTTCCTCACCAAATATTTTAGCAGACTTGGTACCGAGTGAAAAAATTTGTAATTATTAAATTTTATCTTCTGCCACATCTCTGATACTAATGTCAGTAAAATGGCTATAGTACTTTAGCTATAAGTGAAGAAGGAAGAAAAGAGACCCATATAAATTGTAGTTCCTGTAACATAGCCAGTGAATTCTTTAAAAATAAAGTTTTGAATATCTCTTTAGCTGAGACAGCTGTTACAGAGAAATTAAGATGGAAGTTACAGAAATACAAGAGTAATGGCATATCCTTTAGGGGAGGAAAAGGGCTGCGTTTAATAGTGTTGCCTCAGTCAAAGGCAGTGGGAGTACATTTAAGTCAGAAAACATGCAGAGACGAATGGCAATCTATTTCCCAAAAATGTTCAAGGGAAAATTTGAGGGAACAAAGATTAGGGAAAATTGTCAGTGGTCAATAGGCAATTTAATGAATAAAGGGCTGGGTGTGATGGAGAAGGTACTCTGGGTTAAGTACACTTTTCTGATATTCTTATTTGCCAAATCAGGAAGCACAGATTTCAGTCAAGGCCATTGACCTGTATCAATCACAACTGTGCTCCATTTTAAGCAGAGAGTAGCACTAGGGGCTATTTTGGGGAAAGAGAATTAAATATTACACTTAATAGTTCATGGATCTTCCAGAAGTTCAAATTTTTGAAAGAAATGTCTAATACCATACTTCTAAAAAACAGATTAACTTTTTATTTACCTGATCTCCACTTGGAAAATATTGAACAAAAATTCCCAAAACAGCTCCTGCCAGCGCACCAATAAGTATGTCCCGAAAAGAGGCAAGGACATTGTTAAGTACACTCCCTGTAAGGGCACACAGTAAGGGAAACATCTCATACAGCAATAGTTTCACATACCTAACATAGCAGAAGATCAATTCTAGGTGGTTCATAGAGAAAAGCACATATCTTCTACAAAAATATACAAAAATGAGCCTTTAATATTCATATACTTGAAAACATAATGATCTATTTGATAAATTATGTACTCTCAAATAATTTAATAAATACACACAATTCAGAAATGTTCATTGAAAATGTAGGCCAAAAAACAAGGAAGTAATAAGACACAGTGTGCTCCCTTATAAACACAACCTAAAAGACCAGGTGAGGTGGAAGAATGGACAGAGGTCGGAAAAAGGAGCACCTCTGGCATCTTGCACATGTCTGGTAATGTTTCTTCTCTGATATACTGTTATGACAAAGAAACAAATGACTTAAACATAAAATGAAAAATTTAACAACAGAAAAAAAAAAAGATTTACTCCAGGGTCAACCCTAGAAATATTTGAGTCAGCAGTCAACTGAGTTTCCAATATATTTTATGTACCCATATCTGTTGTTTAGAGTAAAAAAATTTTTAAAAAGATCCTACATCACAAAAAAAGTTGTTATGCTATAGGTATTTTAGCTCAATGAGTTGCGTAAATATATATATTTTAGAAATGTTTTTCCATAAAAAAATAATAGAAATGCAGGTTGATAACAGCAAGATGTAGAATGGGAAGCCCCAGAAACTTGATCCCCCAAAGTTGTTAACTTAACAACAATATACAGTCCAAAAGCCTTAATGGAACTCCACAAACCAATTAAGAAGTTGCAGCAAGAGAAAAATGACTCATCATGTACAAGGAAGCTCCTATAAAACTGTCAGAGGATTTCAGAGCAGAAACCTTACAGAGCAGAAGGGGGTATAGGGTATATTCAAAGTGTTGAAAGGGAAAAAACTGCCAATGAAGAATATTATTCTAGAAGATTATCTTTCAAAATGAACGAAAAATTAAGACTTACTCAGATAAACAAAAGCTGAAGGAGTTCATTACCACTGCACCTGCCTTACAAGAAACGTTAAAGGGAGTTCTTCAAGCAGAAGTAAAATGATGTTAGCAACACAAAAGCACAAAATATAAATCTTTGGTAAAGGTAAATACATAGATGAATTCAGAATCCTATAATACTGTAACGGTGGTGAATAAATCACTTTCAATTCTGCTATAGCATTTAAGATAAAGACATAAAAATAACCGTAAGACTGTATTAATAGGGACACCTTGGTGGCTCAGTCAGTTAAGCACCTGCCTTCAGTTCAGGTCATGATTCCAGGTTCCTGGGATCGAGGCCCACATTAGACTCCCTGCTTAGCAGGGAGTCTTCTTCTCCCTCTCCCTCTGCCTGCCGCTCCCCCTGCTTTGTGCTCTGTCTCTTTCTGACAAATAAGTAAATAAAATCTTTTTAAAAAGACCATATTAATAGATATACAACATAAAAAGATATAATTTGTGACATGGATAACAAAGGGAAGAGGGCAAGATGTAAAGGATTAGAATTTTTATATGTGATTGAGATTAAATTATCACTTTAAATTTTTATAACTATAGGGATGGAAAAAGATATTCCATTCAAATGATAACCAAAAGACAGCAGGGTGGTCATACTTATATCAGACAAAATAGAATTTAAGTCAAATACAAATAAGTCACAATAAAGAAGGACATTATATAAGGATAAAAAGGCCAACAGACCCGGAAGATAGGGTTAGGTCTCCTTATCCACCATATTCTAAAATATAGATGTATTGAAGATCTAATATAAAAAATAAAACCTTAAAAGTCCTTAACATTTAAAAAGTATTTTATTTATTTATTTGAGAGTGAGAGAGAGAGAGAGAGAGCATGAGAGGGGGGAGGGGCAGAGGGAGAACCAGACTTCCTGCTGAGTGGGGGTTGGGGGAGGGCTCAACTCCAGGACCCTGGGATCTTGACCTGAGCTAAAGGCAGACGCTTAACTGACTGAGCCACCCAGGCGCCCCAAAAGTCCTCAACATTTTAAGTGACCGTTTACCTAGTCATGAGTCAAGACGATTTTCTATGAATGTGGCTGCTTTCAGTTTTTTACTTTTTCTGTCCTCCACAAATTAGGTTTGATCTCCTGTAGCATGTTCCATAGTACCCTATACTATGTACTATACATCACATTTTGTAAAAATTCCCTGAGAACATGAGCCACATGGTCTTCTCTGCTGTGTAAACAGTATAGAACAGCACTTAAAAGTGTGGATATGGGGTCAGATTGCCAGAGTGCATCTTGGCTTCCCTATTTTTTGGATCTGTGACTTTGAGCAAGTTACTGACCCTCTGTTCCTTGGTTTCCTATTCTGTAAAATGAGTATGGTACTGTTATGTGACTATTAAATGAATGGAAATAGCTATGGAACTTGGAGCAAGTACCAAGCAATTACTCAATAAAAGCTAATATTGTCATTCACTGTTTATCCTCAGTGTTTGGCACAGTTGTTGGCACAATGGAAGAGGGACACAAAAATATTTTTTAAAAGAATTACTGATACTAGTTATGAAGGAAAAGATTGTCAGATTTGACAAGAAAAAATTTGAAAAATCTGAATTGCAAAAAAAAGATAAAGTTAAAAGAAAAATTATAAATGTGGAAAACTATAAGACATAAAACAAAAGGTTATCATTCCTAATTTTACTCAGAATCTTGACAAAAAGAACAAAAGATGAACACACCTATAAGATGAAAGCAAAAGATTTCAAGAAAAGCAATTTATAAAACATTCCAGGATGCCAATGGTCAATAAACACAAACATTTTAAAATACCACTAGTATTCAAAGTACTTCATCTAGAGAGGCCTCATGTTTCACCTATAAAATTAACAAAGATATAAAAGACTAGTAATACCAAGTTTTGAAGAAAGTAAAGAAGTGGCAAGCTTTTACACCTGGTAGGACATGACATTGTGGTAATATATCTGAAAAAACTTATAACTTTTATACTTTCATCTCAACAATTAAACTTTTGAGACTATGAAAATATTAAGATTAAGTACAACTATTTAGCTATAAGACGTTCAACCAAGAATTACTTTAATAGTGAATATTGGAGTAAACTTCAATTTTCAACAGGTTCCATACATAAGTATGGCACAGGCAATAGAAAACTATACAACCATTAGAAATGTCATGGAAAATGTATTTACTGAAAAGAAACATGTTGGTGGTATAGAATTAAGTACAAAACAACTCAGTTTACAAGAAAGGATGGCCAATTCTTATAATTTTATAAGAAAATTGGGAGGAAAGCCAGAGAGAATGGGCGAGAGAGAGGGGGAGAAGAAGTCTGGATTTATATCAACAGTCAGTTATTATTCTTGAGGGCATGTTGCAGTTTATTTTTATCTTTTCCTTTTTTTCCTTCTTATTTATGTCTTATGATTTTAAGAGAAACTATACATACTACTTTTCAACTTAAGAAATATTTTGGTGCTTCAATAATACAGAAGACGGAATTTCAAACATTGCAGATAATTAAAGCATTACAAAATGTGGAAACATTTACTATCACAATTTCTTAGACATTCAAGATCAAATATACCTAGGGATTAAGAATTGCTGCAGATCTTGTCCCACCACAACAAAAAAGGCACATAGTTGTCCACACTCTATATATTTAGGTTGTCTTAATAACAGAGCAACCAGTTATTTATTCTAAAAAGGCACATTTTAGGAATATATATTAAATAACAGTACTAATAATATTGCTGCTTAAAATTTTCTGTTGAAAACTGTGATAAAATTCCAAAGCAACATGAACAGAAAAATGATAATAATATGGGTTACCAGATTAATTACAATATATGGTTATGAAAATAAAATCATGGATGTTAAATAGTGGTTTCTCAATTCATTGAAACTTCTTTCCTGCTCTAGAATGAGGTTTCTATGAAGAATGAAAAGGTGTTACATGTAAAAATTAATGTTAATAAAGAAGCAAAGTCAGAAACCTTGTTTAAAGAACCAGAAAAAAGCTGTGAATACGCCAGTTGCTGTATTTTGTTTACCTGAGGAGAAGACTATACTCAAGCATGTATTGAATCCAGTGATTGCTATGATGTCATCCAAACTGCTAGCGGCTATTAGTAAGGTTGGGATGCCTTTTTTAATGCCATATCCGCTTTCTTGCAAAAGGAGCATGGAAGGGACAACCACAGCAGGCGAGACAGCACCTAGTACAAAACTATTAGAAAGACTTTGAAAACCAATTTTAAAACATCCTTTTAACAAAGTAGTGCTCTATATTAAATTTTACAACAAATACATTAACCTTTACAGATTTACAATAACTTCAAAAGTAAAATTGCTGAGTCAATGTCATTTAATGGTGGTAAAATTTTTCACACATTTTTTACTGTTGGCTAAAAGTTTATAGAGATTTCATTCAAGATGTTGGTTTGGGCACAAATTGCCTCTCCCTTCATCCCTAAATCCTTTGAGATGACGATAAAAAAATAATACAAAACCATAACCTAACTAGGAAAAAAAAAAAAAAAGGAGAATCCTCAATGGATAAGAAACCAAGTATATCCCAGGAAGATTGAAGGAAATTTAAGATTGAAGGAAATCATAAACCAAGTGTGTGTGAATAAACATTGCTACAAAAGATATGGTATACTTCTAAAAAATGCTCCAAGCCCAGGAAGGGTAGATGCTGGGAGCAGGGGAAATCTGAGGAAATCCAATGGGTGACTATTTGGAGCACCGCTGTTAAGAATGGCCGACAAATGTACTCCCCACTCCATTTCTAACTCTTGAACAAGTCAGTAAGGAACAGATGTCCGCCCCAAAGAAGGAACAATGAGTGTGGCCACCTAAGTTACAAAGGCAACTGAGAAAATTCCTGGGGTGGATGATGACACCCATGAGGAATGAGGACATTCCTCTCAGAATGTCTTTTGTTGGTATATCCCATTCAGTACCTTACCTCACCTCTTCCACATTCACTTTATAAAGGCGGAAGTACATATCTTGTGTAGAGATGTTCTCCCACCAGAACCCGTTTACCAGATGAGCCCACACATCCCCCAGATGCTGCTTGTTGGTGCTAACCCCTGACACCTGCAGCTTTCTAACAGTCTTACCCTGCTGAGAAGAGCTTACTTGGGGAAGCTAAGGAGGTTTTCCTCCTACTCCTCCTGCTTCCAGACAGCTCCTGCGAATTACTGACTGATATACAGGGTCTGATAGTTTAGCACCTTTGCCTCTCTGGCTGTATAAACTCTCTGATACAGTTTTTTTCTCAAAATTTCCCTGTGGACTCAAGAAGAACCTAGAATTCTCTGAAAATACTTATTTGCCTAGTCCGATTGTTTCTGAACTTCACAGCACATTGGATTCATCTGGTATATAATTTTCGGTAGCTGCTTCACAAATTATTCCCAAATTTTTACAACAAAGCTTTGTACAGCTTTGTTGCTTTAAACAACAAACACATATTATCACACAATTTTTGGGGGTCAGGAATCTGCGTGTGGCTTAGCTGTATGCTCTGAATCAAGGTCTCTCACAAGGTGGTAGAAGATCTGCTTTAATCACATAGCTGTTGGCAGGCTTTCAATATTTTGCCCAGGGGATTTCTCAACAGGGCTACTCATAATATGGCATCTGGCTTCCCCCAAGACAAATAATCAAAGAAAATGCAAGAGCGTACACACAAGATAGAAGCCATGGTCTCCTCACGACATAAAATGTCTCATGACATTCTATCATTTCTATCCTATTCTGTTCATTAGAAGTAAATCAACAATCCAGCCCATATTCAAGAAGAGGGCATTACACAGAGGTGGAAATATCAGAAAGCAGGGATCACTGGGAGTGATCTTAGAGGCTACCTCGTACTTGGGGACCTTTCAAAATACTGATGCCTGGCTCCCATTCTACGATATACTGATCTGATTTAAGATGCAATTTGACCTGAGTACTGGGATTTTAAACAATTTTTTAAATTGTGGCAAGGAATACATAATATAAACTTTATCCTCTTAGCTGTTTTAAAGTGCACAGTTCAGTAGTGTTAACTATATTCACATTGTTGTATAACAGATTTCTAGAACTTTTTTGTCTTACAAAACTAAAACTCTATATCCATCAAACAACTGCCCTTTCTCCCTCACCCAAGACCCTGGCAACCATCATTCTACTTTCTATTACTATGGTTTTGACTACGTTGGATATATCAATGGAATCATGTAGTATTAGTCCTCGCTTATTTATCCCAGCATAATGTCCTCAAGATTCATCTATGTTATAGAATGTGACAGGATTTCTTTCTTTCTTTCTTCCCTCCCCTCTTCCTCTCCCCCTCCCCCTCCCACTTCTTCTTCTTCTCCTTCTCCTCCTCTTCTCCTTCTCCTCCTCCTCCTCCTCTTCCTTCTTCTTCTTCCTCTTCTTCCTCCTCTTCTCCTCCACCGCCTCCTCCTCCTCCTCCTTCTTCTTCCTCTTCTTCTTCTTCTTTTTTTACAGGTGAATAATATTCCATCCTAAGTATATACCACATTTTCTTCATCCATTCATCTGTTAATGTGGGCTGCTTCCACTTCTTGGCTATTGCAAATAATGTTCCAATAAACATGGATGTGCAAATATTTCTTTTAAATCTTTTGTTCTCGATGTGCCTCAGGTATCCAAAGTGTGCCACTCTTTTTCTGCCAACATTCTGAGTCAGGTGAGACAGAAACCAGTCTCTTGGGTCAAAAAGCCATAATGTAGGACACATGCTCCAGCTTTTTCCTTTCCCTCCTGATGGAGAAGCCGGGAGTTGGGAGTTTTCTCCTGGTTACCCCTTGCTGTGCAGGGAGGGGATGGGGTATGGTGGTTTAATGCGATGGCCTTGCACTTGGATGGGATGCTATAACCTCTCAAGTGGTTTCTGGAGTTCTCACAAAGGTAATCTGTTTCTTATGTTTTTAAGTTAGTGCTGTGAGAGAAGGAGAGCCTGGGGCTTCCTATTCTGCCATCTTGCTGACATTACTCTTCTGATTGTTGGGATTTTTGAAAGCTCCCCAGGTGATTTTAAGGTATAGCAAAGTTTGGGAACCACTGATTTTCCCCATAGTCTATCTAGCTTCCTTCACTCAGAGGTTTCTAATGAGACCTCCCTCAATACATTACTTGCATCAGAATCTTAATCTCAGCCTGAGCTTCTAAGATACCTTGCTTGGTAACATGATTGGACTATTCCCTGCAGGAAGACAAAAGCCACTAGATAAAGTAATCACAAGTTAATGGGAAGATTAAAATACAAAAATGAGCCCCCGTTAAAGTATTGCAAAATATTTAGGGAAATCTATCACTTTGAGGCACCAAGTGGAAAAAATTTATACCTGAGAAAAGAGATATACTAGGAAGAAAGCCACTAAAACATGACTTCAGAATAACTATAAATATCCTCTGAATCATGAAAGTTTACCGCATCTATCCATAACATTTTAATGATAGTTCCAGAAATTAACAATAAATTACCCAAATTTAAAAAAAATGGGTGATATAAACATAGCTAAAGAGTGATTTAATAAGCTAGAGAACTATGCAGAGAAAATTTTTCAGTGTGTACCACAAAAAGGTAAGCACATAGAAAGTATAAAGAAAACGTAATAGGTATGGAGGAGGGAGTTACAAAAGGACATAATTGAAGAGAACTTCGGAGAGGTAAAAGATATAATCAAGACCTGGAAAAAAATACACAATCCTCTGATTGAAACATCACACCAAATATTGAGTAGAACAAATTTTAAAAAGACTCACCTAATGATATTAAGGAGTTGTTGTTAATTTAGTAAGAAAAATGCTGTTACCTTTTAGAAATGCATACTGTAGGATATAGGGGTAAAATACCATCGTGTGTGTAATTTACTTTAGGAATCATTAGGGACTATTAAGTTTAAAATAACGATATTTGGTGTTTGTTATTTTGTTATTATTCCTTTTTAATTTTTTTAAAAAGATTTTGTTTATTTATTCGACAGAGAGAGAGACAGTCAGTGAGAGAGGGAACACAAGCAGGGGCAGTGGGAGAGGAAGAAGCAGGCTCCCAGCAGAGGAGCATGATGCGGGGCTCGATCCCAGAATGCCAGGATCATGCCCTGAGCCGAAGGCAGACGCTCAACAACTGAGCCACCCAGGCACCCCTGTTATTATTCTCTCTACTCTTGTACATGTTTGAAAAATTTCACTAAATAAAAAGACCTATTTGAGACTGCTCTTTTCAAACTTTAATATGAAAATGAATTACATGAGAATCTCATTGAAATACAGATTCGATTTCAAAAGGTCTGGAATGGAGCCCAAGAGTCTGCATTTCTAACTTTTAGGTGATACTAATGTTGCTGTCCAAGGAACAAACTTATAGTAAGAAATTTTTAATTGGAAAAATTCAGAAAACCTAGCTTCTAAAGAGAGAGAGAAAAAAAGATTGGATTAGCCTACCTAGAAAAGGAATTAAAAATTAGTTTGATAAGAGATTCCTCATGGGCAAAACTAATGCAAAGATATAACACTGATACCCTTAAAGTATTGAGGTAAGAATTTTGAATCTAGAATTCAATACCAAGTCACATAGAAGTCATGTTCAGATATTTAAGGATGCAGTTTATTATCCACTGATCAGTTTTAAAAGAACTAGAAGATCAACTCATCAGGAAGAATATTTAGTACAAAAGAAAAGAGTTAAAAAAAAAATAAAAGGGCATAGGCAGCATAATGTAGACATTAAGAATGAAGGCTCTAGCCATAGCCAAAGTTCTGGATATATCTATTTAGTTGTTTGATGTTAGGAAAACCATGTAACATCGTTTTGTCTCCGTTTGTATGCAAAAAAATGGGAATAATAATAGTATCTACTTCACAGAACTTTGTGAGGATTAAATAAATTATCAAGTACTTCACAAAGTGCCTGACACATGGTAAGCACTATACAAATGTATGCTACTACTATAATTATTATGATTATCATCACAACAAATAATGATGAGCCGTGAAAGTCATTGCTAAATCTATAGAAGTTTTCATTGTAAAGAAAACTTAAAAATAATTTCGGAGTAAAATTCTAGGTTATATCAATTGGTAGGGGAATATATGAGGGAGTGAAGGAAAGTGAAAACATGCTATGTATTTAAGTATGCTTTTTCCAAAATTATATGTAATTACTAAGAGAATGAGTTTGTAATTTCTAAATATTAAAGGAATAAACAAAAGAGGAACAAAAAAATGCTGTTAATCCAACAAAAGGTAAGAAAAGTGAAAAAAGAATGAAATTCACATGAATGTATAATATTTTAAAAAGTGAAATAAAAGCAAGGTTAAGTCAAAATTGACCTACAAGGAATTGGTTGGATGGACCTGTTAAGAAAGAGCCTCTTTGAATCTTAAAACTTTAGCTCTGAATTGTTAGTAAGATATACATCTAAGACAAAATGGTACAGAGAAGTTGAAAATTATAAGTATGATAAATAAATTGAATCCATTTCGTAAATGAAAGTTTGGTTTACATTAGAAAATTAATCAACATAATTCACTATAATAAAGGAGAAAATTTGTATCATCTCAATAGAAGCAAAACAAGTATTTAATAAACTTCTACACTCATTTGTAATAAAAACTTAGCAAACTAAGAAAGGAGGTAAATTTCCTTAATCTAATTAAGGGCAGCTACAAAAAACTTATGACAAATATAGAATCAAGACAAAGATGCCTACTATCACCACTTCTAATTAACATTATATTTAAGGGCTTAGTCAGTCCCACAAAGAAAGAAAAACAGATGGTATACTTATTGGAAAGAAAGAAGTAAAGCTGTCATTATCCACAGATGACATAGCTGTACATGTAGAAAAACCAAAGCAACCTACAGATAAATTCGAATTAATGAGCCCAGCAAGGTTGCTGGAGACAAAAGCAATATAGGAAATATTTAAATAATATTTCTAAATACCAGCTACAAATAATAAAAACATAAGCATATATAAGTACTTTCAATAATTACATCAAAACTATTAAATGCCTAGGAATGAATCTAATTAAATATACACAGGCACGCTATGTAAGAAATAAAAACTCCTTGATTAAGAACAATTAGAGAATACCTACATAAATGAGGGCAGGCCATGGGTATGAATTGAATAACTCAGTATTATAAATGTACCAATCATCTCCTAATTGATAAATTCAGTATAATTTCAATCAAAATTTTGGTAAAAATTAACAAAATGATTCTAAATTTTTATGGAAATACAAAGGGTTATGAATAGTGAAGACAATTCAGATATTATAAAAGTTTTGTTCTATAAGATATCAATAATTATAAAGCTGTGGTAATTAACACAGAAGATAAACCAATGGACCACTGGCTAAGAATAAAGAATCCAGAAACAGACCCATACTTATATGGACAGATTATTTATGACAAAGAATACATTACAGAGCAATGGGACTGGAAGAAGTTGTCCTTTAAATCAATGGGACAGGGTCAATTGATATTGAGGGCAGAGAAGAGGGGAGAAAAGAAAACTTGGCCCTATCTCATGCCAAACATAAAAAATCAATTTAAGGTAGATTATGGATTTAAATGTGAAAGGTAAAACAGTAAAATTACTAGACAATATTATAGAGAATATCTTTATGACTTTGGTTAAGGAATGACTTCTTAAACAAAAAGTACCAATAATGAAGAAAAAGAATGACAGACTGGACTACATTAAAATGAAAAATTTCTGCCATTATGGAGTAAAAAGGGTAGTTGTTAAATGGAAAAAGGTATTTGTAACACATTTAACAAAGGTATCCAGAATATGTTAAGAACTCCTACCAATAAATCAGAAAAAAACAACAGTAACCAAAAGCCCATTAGAAATATGGGAAAGAAATTTAACAGGCTCTCTTCAGCCTTATTATAAATCAGGGTAATAGAAATAAAAATTCCAATGAGATACCACAACATACCCATATGAATGGTTCAAATTAAAAAGACTGATGATTCCAAGTGTTGGCAGGAATTGCAATAACAGGAACTCCTACATACTACTGGTGGAAATGTAAATTAGGAATTCTGAAAAATAATTTGACATAATCCAAACTTTTAAACATATAGTTTACCTTATGAACCAACAATTCAACTCCTAGTTATGTACCTATAGAAAACCGTGTACCAAGAGTTATTTACAAGAATGTTTGTAAGAGCATTGGTAACAACAACCCCCAGCTAGGAACAATGCAAGTTCCCACTGACAACAGATTGCACAAATTGGATATTCATACAATGATATATTATGCAAAAAAGAAAGGGAACTATGTTCACACAATAATATGGGTGAATCTCAGATATAATGTTGAGTTTAAGAGCTACACACAAAAGAATATATACTATATGATTTCATTTATATAAAGTACAACTACATGCAAGCTAAATTTTAGTGTTAGAAGTTAGTATAGTGGTTACTTGTGGAGAGGAGGGAGAGAAGTTATTAGGAGAGAGCACAAGGGCACTTCTGGGGTACTGGCAGTGTTTTACTTCTTTATTTGGGTGATGGTTACATGAATATTCACTTTTTAATTATTCAAGGAACTGTACATTCATATACTTTACACTTCTCTGAATGTGAGTTATGCTTTAATGAAAAGTTTAACAATTCAAGGATGGAAAAATTCATTCCAAATAGGTACTCACAACAAAGCAGGAAGAGAAATACTAATATCGGACAAAGTAGAATTCAAGATAGGCAAGGATTAAAATGAGTGAGAAGGATATGTTGGGTGTAGAAATTACTTAAAAATAAAATCTTAAGGGGTGCCTGGGTGGTTCAGTCATTAACTGTCTGCCTTCAGCTCAGGTCATGATCCCAGGGTCCTGGGATCGAGCCCTGTGTCAGGCTCCCTGCTCAGCCGGGAGTCTGCTTCTCCCTCTCCCTGTGCCTGCTGCTCCCCCTGCTGTGTTCTCTCTCTCTCTCTCTCTCTCTCTCTCTCTCTCTCTGTGTTAAATAAATAAATAAAATCTTTAAAAAATCTTAAAAAAGAATAGTAGTAGATGTGCTATTATCTAGATGATAAGAGTACCAGAGGGGTGCCTGGGTGACTCATTCGGTTAAATGGCAGGCTTTCGGCTCAGGTCATGATCTCAGTGGCCTAGGATCCAGCTGTGTAGGGATCTGTGCTCAGTGGGGCGTTTGCTTCAGGATTCTTTCTCCCTCTGCCCCTTCCCCTACTTGGTCACTCTCTCTCTCTAAAATAAATAAATAAATCTTAAAAAAAAAAAAAAAAGAAGAGTGCCACTAGGTGTCATATGCAAACAATGAATCATGGAACACTACATCAAAAACTAATGATGTACTGTATGGTGAATAACATAAAAAAAAAAAATAGTGCCAGAAAGATAAACATATTAAATTAGAGAAGATGGTATATGCAAAGAAACAATGAAAAGTAAATTTCCCTTAATTAAAAACAAAATACCTTAAATCTAAATAAAGGGTCACACAGACAATGGAATAACCCATATCTAAATAATTTACAGTAATATTTAGGAAAATCAAAGACAGAAAAGTCTAAAAACATCCAGACAGAAGGGTTATCTACAAAAGAATAAGAATTAGATTGACATCAGACTTTTCAATAGCAAGGAGATGAAAGGAAAACACAGAACAGTTTTAAAAAGTTTAAGGAAAATAATTGTGGACATTTTCCTTCCTTCTTTCCTTCTTTCTTTCTTCCTAAAATTTTAATTTGTTTTATTTTTTTTAAGTAATCTCTATGCCCAGCATGGGGCTTGAACTCACAACACCAAGATCAAGAGTCACATGTTTTAACAACTGAGCCAGCCAGGTGCTCCCATTTTGGATATTTTAAAATCAGCCCAATAGTCATTCACATATGAAGGTGTCATAATACTGTGAAAATATTCACAAGCATAGAAGGCTTTAAAAGATTTGTCACACAAAGACCCACATTAACAATAATTTTGGTGAGGGGCACCTAGGTGGCGCAGTCGGTTCAGCATCTGTCTTCGGCTCGCTTAGGGCATGATCCCAGGGTCCTGGGATTGAGCTCTGCGTCAGGCTCCCTGTTCAGTGGGGCATCTGCTTCTCTCTCTCCCTCTGCAGTTTCCCCTGCTTGTGCTCTCTCTCTCTTTCTCTCTCTCTCTATGTCAAATAAATAAATAAAATCTTTAAACAAACAAACAATAATTTTGGTGAAAGTACTCAAATGGGAGGAAAATGAATCTAGGAGTTGCTGCAACAGAAATAGAAATTAAGGATAATAAAAAATCTTAGTGACTTCTATACTTACCTTTATTTTAAAAGGAAAGAAAGAAAGAAAACTAAGATAGAAGAAAAGAAAATTTATATCAATTATTTAACTTGCATTAAAATGCTAGATGATATCATCATGAAGGGGTTTCAGGCAGTCATAGCAAAATAATAACATGATATTAAATAAGGCAAAGATAGGTGGGGGTTGGGTGAAGAAAAAATTAAAATAAAATAAGGCAAAGATAGCATAAGAAAATAAGCCACAGTTCAATTTCATTTATGATCCTAAATATGAGCAAATGGAATATATCAGTTTGTTAAAAGAATAAAAATGCTGACCAAGTAGATGAATGCATGGATGGTTCTGCATTAGGACACTGTGTCAGTATAATTCATAACACTATCAGATTGAAAGGGAAAAAAAATGATCATTTTTTTTTTATTAAGAGGCAAACTCTTGACAAACAAGAAATATAGGAAACTTTCCTTAACCTAATAAAGAACATCTACTACCATCCTATAGTAAACATCATATTAACAACAAAGTATTTGAAGAATTCTCATTAAAATTATTTAAAAAATAGAAACATCTCTTTTTTTCATTACTAATATTCACATTGATGTGATATTCAATTGAACACAATAAAATGGAAATAACAGCACAAACGCTGGTAAAGGAAGTGACAGAAGTTTAATTATTTGAAGACAGGATGTTCGTATAAAAATAATAAAGGTATTGATATAAACATTCATCAAGGTGGTCATATACAAAATCAACCTTTAAAAATCAGAAGTAAAACATCCCCTTACTGCTGTAAAAGAATATATGTTCTGCAATTACCCTCCTACTGACAGGACCTAGAAAACCAGACAAAAAATAACAAAAAACTATTTTCAGACATTGGACAACAGACAGTACAAGACTGTTACAAATGAGAAAAGGGAAACAAATTAAACCTCACTAATGTCCAGGTTTTCTGCTTGGGAGCAATTTCAAGGCTGTGGTGGAGGAAAACCAAATAAAGCCCAACAAGCTTGCTGAGTTGAGGAGAAAAGAGTCTAGGAAAGCCAAGGCAGCCCACAAATTTGGACAAGTATAACACCTAAAGAAAGATTACTGAGAAGCAATAAGATAAATAATTTCCAGAGCTCACAGAAGGCTGGGAAAACCTTTGGATTCCCACCAACTAGAGTGGAGATACCTCATCAAACACGTAAGGCATTCATTAGAAACTCAGAAGGGCCACACTTTAGAAGGGAACTAAATTATCCCTACAGTAAAGCTACTCTAGATAATCCTGCCTTCTGGGACAAAGTCTAACATTCTAAAGAAAAATAACAAAATCCAGATTTCAACAATGTAAAACTTACAAAATCTGGCATCTGATCACTAGACATATGAAGGGGCAGGACTGGGGGAAAAATCAGTTAATAGAACACAGATCCACAATTGACAGCAATGAGGGAAACGATAGATCAATATGTTAACACAGCTGTTATAAATATGTTACATACAGAACACATAAATATGTTCCTTAAAAATCTCAAGGAAAACATGAACATAATGGGGAAAAAAGTGGAAGACAGAATAAAGAACCAAGAGAACTTTTGGAAATAAAAAATGGCAGTATCTGGGGCGCCTGGGTAGCGCAGTCGTTAAGCATCTGCCTTTGGCTCAGGGCATAATCCCGGTGTTATGGGATCAAGCCCCACATCAGGCTCCTCCGTTGGGAGCCTGCTTCTTCCTCTCCCACTCCCCCTGCCTGTGTTCCCGCTCTCGCTGGCTGTCTCTGTCAAATAAATAAATAAAATCTTAAAAAAAAAAAGGCAGTATCTGATGGAAACAACCTAAGTATCTGCCAGTGGATGAGTAGATAAAGAAGTTGTGGTATATGTGTTTGGTGTGTGTGTGTGTGTGTGTGTGCGTGTGCATGCGCGCGCACACACACACACACGTATGCAATAGAATATTATTCAACCATAAGAAAGAAATGCTGCCATTTGCAACAACACAGGTGGACCTTGACAGGATTATGCTAAGTGAAATAAGTCAGACAGAGAAAGGCAAATACTGTATGATCTCATTTACATTTGGAATCTAAAAAAGCTGAACTCATAGAAATAAAGTCAAATGGTGGTTACTAGGGTCTGGGGGGTGGGAGAAATGGGGAAATGTTAGTCAATAGAGTATAAACTTCCAATTATAAGATGAGTAAGTTTTGGAGCTGTAATGTACAGCATGGTGATTATAGTTAATGGTACTGTATTATATACTTGAAAGTTGCTAAGGGAGATGGTCTTAAATGTTCTCACCACACACACACACACACACACACACACACACACACACAAAGGTAATTATGTGACAAGATGGAGGCGTTAACCAATGCTATGTTGGTAATCATTTTGCAATATATAAGTGTATCAAATCAACACGTTGTATATCTTAAGCTTACAAAATGTTATATGTGAATTGTATCTCAATGAAGTTGAAAAGAAATGTATGATGGCTTTTGACAAAAAAATGCAATATCTGAATTTTAAAAAATTCAGTAGATAGGATTGAGAGAAGGTTGAACATTGCAGAAGAAAAGATCAATGAACTTGAAGACGTAGCAATAAAATATGTCCAAAATGAAGTGCAAGCAGTATAGATGTCCATCAATAGTTGAATGGATAAAGAAGATGTGGGGTGTGTGTGAGTGTGTGTGTGTGTATATATATATATATATATATATAAGAGAGAGAGAGTTTATATACATATATATACCTCATCGTCTTTATCCATTCATCAGTTGATGGACATCTGGGCTCTTTCCATAATTTGGCTATTGTTGACAATGCTGCTATAAACATTGTGGTGCATGTATTCCTTTGAATTAGTATTTTTTTAATCCTTTGGGTAAATATCTAGTAGTGCAACTGCTGGGTTGTTGGCAGTTCTATTTTTAACTTTTTGAGGAACCTCCATACCGTTTTCCAGAGTGGCTGTACCAGTTTGCATTCCCACCCACAGTGTAAGAGGGTTCCCCTTTCTCTGCATCTTCACCAACATCTGCTGCTTCCTGTGTTGTTAATTTTAGCCATTCTGACAGGTGGGAGGTGATATCTCATTGTGTTTTTTTTTTTTTTAAGATTTTATTTATTTATTCGACAGAGAGAGAGACAGCCAGCGAGAGAGGGAACACAAGCAGGGGGAGTGGGAGAGGAAGAAGCAGACTCATAGCGGAGGAGCCTGATGTGGGGCTCGATCCCATAACGCCAGGATCACGCCCTGAGCCGAAGGCAGACGCTTAACCGCTGTGCCACCCAGGCACCCCTCATTGTGGTTTTGATTTGCATGTCCCTCATGATAAGTGATGTTAAGCATTTTTCATGTGTCTGTTAGCCATCTGTATGTCTTCTTCGGAAAAATGTCTATTCATGTCTTCTGCCCATTTTTTAACTGGATTAGTTGTTTTTTGGGGTGTTGAGTTTTATGAGTTCTTTATATATTTTGGATATCAATCCTTTATCAGATATGTCATTTACAAGTATCTTCTCCCATTCCAAAGGTTGCCTTTTAGTTTTGTTGATTGTTTCCTTTGCTGTGCAGAAGCTTTTTATCTTGATGAAGTCCCAATAGTTTACTTTTGCTTTTGTTTCCCTTGCCTAAAGCTACAACTTTATACCACTACAAATCCACTAAAAAATGATAAAATTGAGTAGACAGACACTTCCAAGTATTGGAGAGGATGTGGATGGCCTACAATTTTATATATTGTTGGTGGGAATATACTATAATACTTTGGAAAACCGTTTGGCACTATGTA
Source organism: Ursus arctos (assembly GCF_023065955.2). Classification (NCBI taxonomy): domain Eukaryota; kingdom Metazoa; phylum Chordata; class Mammalia; order Carnivora; family Ursidae; genus Ursus; species Ursus arctos. Next base: position 81,419,226 of record NW_026623111.1, read on the forward strand.
TGTATGTATGTATGTATGTATGTATGTATTCATATTTACTTATTCTTTTAAAGATTTTATTTTACGTAATCTCTACATGGGCCTTGAACTCACAACCATGAAATCAAGAGTTGCATGCTCTACTGACTGAGCCAGCCAGGCACCCCATTTTTTAAATAAAATTAAACATTATCTTACCATATGATCCAGGAAATCTACTCTTACGTATTTCCCTAAGAAATGAAAACAAATGTCTACGCAAAGATTTGAACGCAAAAGTTCATAGCAGTTTTATTTGTAATGGCTGAACTGGAAACAATCTAAATATCCATCAACAAATGAATAAAGTTGGTGGTATATTCATACAATGAAATACTACTCTGCAATATAATGGAGTGAATAATATAGATGCATCTCAAAAACAACTTGCTGACCAAATGTTAAGCCAGAAACAAAAGAGTACATATAATTGCTTTATTTAAAACTCTAAAAAAATTGAATCTATTGTGACAGACAATAGATTGTGGGTTGCCTGGGGCCCCTGTGGAATTGACTGAGGGGGATTGTCAAGGGAATTTTTGGAAAGGTAATTAAAATATTTGACATCTCAATTGTGCTGGTGGTTACATGGGTATATAAATTTGTCAAAACTCATTGAAATGTTCACTAAAAATGGGTGCTCATTCTATTGTATGTGAACTGTACCACAATCAAATTTATTTTTTAAAAATCAGTAGCTTTCTTATATGTCTGCAAAAACTAATTAGAAAATGTTATGAAAAAATCTATTAATAACATCAATAAAAAACACAAAATACCTAAGAAAAAAACTATGAATTTAACTTAGATCTTTCTAAAAATGATAAACACTGTACAACTTAAGATAACGCCTAAATAATTGGGGAGATGTCTCAATATTATAAAGGTTTCACCTCTCCTCCAAAATAATTTATTAAAATGTTGCTATGCCAATTAAAATATTCTCAGGAGTTTTCACTGAAATTGACAAGCTGATTCTAAAATTCATTTGGGAGAATAAGAGCTTAGAATGAAAAACCAAGTAAATGTAAAAAAGAAGATATTGTTTTTGTAAACGCAAAATGGTTCAAACCTTAGAATAGTGACACAGAAATAGACAAAACAGATTGGAAGAAAACAGAACACAAAGTATAAAAACAAATCTATGGGATTTGTTACATGATAAAACCAACATTTCAGATCAATGGGGACAAGAAAGAAATTTTCTATAAATGGTGTTGAAACAACTACCTATTCATGTGGAAAAGAATGTAGCCAGATCCTCACATGTAATAAGCTCTAACTATTTTAAAAGAATTTTAAAAAATTAACTTTAAAGTAATGAGAATAAAATATAAAAGAATATATTTGTGATCATAAGTTAAAAAGGACCTTTTGAATGACACATAGAAAGGCATTAAACAGAAACAGAAATATTGATAAATTTGATTACATTAAAAACCCTTTGTATAGCAAAAGCAGTTACACTCTGCTTCCCCATGCCCTCATTTTTCTTTTAGATTTTCAAGGTCAAGGAATGGTTTTATGTATTTGCTCTTCTATCTGTTGGAAATAATAAAATACCCTTTTTAGAGAAAAAGAAAGTCACCATAAGCAAAGTTAAATATCTAGTTGTGTACTAGGACAAGATATTTGCAATACCTGTAACAAAACACTGAAATAATCAATAAGAAAGAAAAGAATAACTCAACAGAAAAAAAGAAAAACGGTATGAAGAGGCTAGTATAAAAATACTCAAGCACATTAGTAAATGCATATTCAACAACAATGAAATATCATTTTTCATCACCAGATTGGAAGAAATCATAAAAGTTTGGTAATATCAAGAATTTGCAAGGATGTGAAAGGATAACAATTATTTTCATACCCTGCAGGTGATAGGGCAAATTGGTATGTGTTGAAGGCATTTTGATAGTATCCATCAAAACTAAAAATGCACATAACCTAGGTAACTATCCTAGAAGAACTCACATTTGTGCAAAATGAGACAAATAAAATGTATTTGTTGTAACACTGTAAATAAAATCTGGTCTTATCATACAATGTAACACTATACAACAATTAAACAAATGAACTACATTTTTAAATATGTATAATCTCAAGAATACTGTTGAGTAAAAAAGAGAAAATTGCAAAGAAAGTGATACATTCTTTGATATGATTTATACAATATATATGTACACAGTAGATATATCCCTGGAAAACAGAGTATTATTTTATGTATTTTCATATAAATCATATGGACTGTTAATTTTATAGGTCTAGAATGATAACATAAAACTCATAAAAGTTGTTACTTTGGGTAGGGGTATAGGCACTACGATTTGAAGGCATGTTAAAAGGCTTTTTACTTTTGTATGTAAAGTTCTAATTTTTCAAAAGTAAAATGCATTTGGGTATTACTTTTATAATAAAAATTAATTTTAAAGAATCCACTGAACTTTACTATATATTCAGATGGATAAGTAGAGGCAAAAGGTAAATGCACTGAAAAATGAAAATGAGTTTAGGATCTAGAGAGAGTTATTATAGACTATTATTCTGAGGAATTGGGACATGAAGGGAAATGAACAGTGGGTAAAAATAGATGGGACATTGGATATAGAGAGTGTTTTTGTTATAATATCTATATCTATATAAAGTCTCTCTCACGTATGTATATGATATATACATACAATGTATAAGGAACCATTGGATGGGTTAAAAAGTAGAAATAGATCATAGTATAGGAGCGAAGGAATAAACTGATGAAGTGAATTATCTTGCCCTAAACATTTAGGGACTATGTATGCATGTTTGTTAAGGATATGGTAGATTTAGGACATGGCTCTGCTTCTGACCAACCAATTTTCAAGGTTTTCTACCACTGTGAAAAGAATTTTAATGAGAAATTTGTCTATATAATATTCTGATTATTTTGATAATTTTAAACCAAGCATTCCTAACTGGATATTTTTGTAAAGAAAAATGAGAAAAAGTTACCCCAACAGAAATCCCCATTGCCAGGGAAAATTCATAAGGAAGTGGGAAATAACAGCAGTTGAACATGCCTCCATGAGGCATGGACCAATAGCCAACCTGAAACAAACTCTCTTCAAATGTTTCAAAGCCTGGAATATAAAAATAATCACATTTAGACAAGCTTATAATGGCCAACAAGAAAATTATTTTAAGTATGTCAGATTGGATCATAAACTATTTCACATTTTATAAAATGTTGTATCTAAATTATTTTAAAAGATCCATTTGTCTGTAATTAAATAACTATTTCTACCTTCCTTAATCTTTCTTGTAAATAGTATAATGAAAGTAATCTATAGATTTCCATCAGTTAACTTTTAGAAATGACCTGCTTGATTAATTTAATAATTATAATAGAAAATATCAATGTGCCAAAAGAGAAAATCACGTAAAGAGAGCATAACTCACTAAAAGGGAGAACTTTAAAATTTTTTTCATTGGTTCGATTTTTCTACTGGAGCATACAATAAATTATCACTGCTTTTATGTTCTTTTTTTTTTTAAGATTTATTTATTTATTTGACAGAGAGAGAGAGAGAGAGTGCAGAAGCAGGGGGAGCTGCAGAGGGAGAGGGAGAAGCAGGCTTCCTGATGCAGGGGGCTCCATCCCAGGACCTTGGGATCATGACCTGAGCGGAGGGCAGATGCTCAACCGACTGAGCCACCCAGATGCCCCTGTCTTCATGCTCTTGAGATGTTTCCACTAAACTCATATATTTGCTGTTTGACTACTATTATACTCATGAATAGTCATCTTTTTAAAGCCCAAATAGATTTATGATTCCTAGATATTAATGTTTTAAGAAATATTTTTAAAAGATTAGCTTCTACAATAATGCAAAGGTAATCAGGCACATACTTCTGTGGTGGGGGGAGTCATGAAACAAAAATATTACCAAAATTCTTAACCCTTCTGAGAAACAAAACAAAAGAAAAGCAAAAACAGTTTAGGAGTGGACCTTATCCTTTAACTTAAAAGTAAACAGTTCTCCATAGAAAAGCTGCAGCTCCCAAATACAAATGCCGTACAAGCATTTCTACCAGCCTCTAATATTTAAAATATTTTTTTCAAGATATAATTAGAAATCTACCTGTGGATCGAGTCCAAGCCCAGCTTGTATTAGGATAATGGTAAGGGCAGTGTTTCTTAAAGTTGAAGACCACATGTTATTAACACGGATGTAATTACTGAGGAATGGAACATTCCTGACAGTAAAACCAGCCAGTAACATCCCTTAAAAGAAAGAAAATAAAGCATGTCGGATTCAGTTCATTTTTCTAAGTTAGTAAAGAGAAATGTTTAATTTCTCTTCTTCAAATACACTACGTCTCATTGCTTTGGTGAATGGCAGCTTATATACAAATAGAGGAGGCAGCGTAAGTCAAGGAATGGAGATAAGAACTGACATATCTCAAAAGGCTACAACAAGTAATTCAGTGTTGTTGGAACATAAAGGGCAAGGATGGGAGTGGGAGAATGGGCAGGAAAGGCCAGATAATATAAAGCTACCCCCCTGCAGCCTCCATTCCCACTGCTTTGGTAGAGTAACGCACCATAGGAAAGTTTTAGGAGGAAGTGACATAATGAGTCTTGTATTCTCTATGTGATGGTCTTGATGAATTAGATAGACAAAACTGGAGGAGAGAACAATTAGAAGGCTCTGTCATGCGGTAGGAGAAGAAAGGGAAGAATGAAGGGAGAGGGTAAACAGAAGTGGGAATGAACCACGAGAGACTATGGACTCTGAGAAACAAACTGAGGGTTTCAGAGGGGAAGGGGGGTGGGGGATTGGGCTAGGCTGGTGGTGGGTATTAAGGAGGGCATGTATTGCATGGAGCACTGGGTGTTACACGCAAACAATGAATCATGGAACACTACATCAAAAACTAATGATGTACTGTATGGTGACTAACATAACATAATAAAAAAAAAAAGAAAAGAAAGAAAAGAAGGCTCTGTCATAGTCCACTGAAGAGCTGGGAAACAAATAGCCTAAACTAGGACAAGAGTGGGTTTTGGAGAAAAAAAATTCAATAAATACTTAGCAGGTGCTGAAAGGGTATCGTGGACATAGAAAGGGTCTTAGAAATAGGATGGAGTGATTATCTTTAATGACAGTGTACTGAATATTTGGGTGTATTGAATACTTAGAAGATATGAGACACTGCTAATAGAAGTTCTTCCACTAATTTTCCTCTGTCCAGATGGAGAGTTACATAATGATGGTAATGAAGAAATAGGATATAATACTAGTTAGGCAGATGATGCACCCATGAATGTACATAGTGGAGATACCCAAATAGCTTACTCAAAAACCGTAAAACCTCCTTATGCCCTAATCACTACAGTATTTGAATCTTAAATTGTATTTGAGTTAGGTTATCCACAGAAAAATTCAGTCTTCCCAAATATTTCTTTTTCTACAATATATTTAAAATTTTAAAAAGTCCTATAAAACAATAAAGAAACAGGAATCATATATTGAATATATTTAAATTATTTCAAAAATATATTTCAGAAAAAAATCTCTGTGCTCATGTGTAGAAATAGTTTTATAAATGAGCTATATGCACACATATAAATATATACATAAAGATCATATTACATTGAAATATTTCTAAATTATATCTATTCTGACTAGAGTATGTTCATAATTTACATATAGTTAATAACAAAGAAATAAGAGCTAACTGTACACTTACCAAGAAGAGGTGGAAGGTGAGGCACTGAAGGTATTCTAATGAGTTCCAAAAGTTTCCCCCCAATAATGGCACTATAAAAGATAATTAATAGTCCAAATAAATTTCCACCAGGGAGAACTTCAGGGCCTGAGAATGACCACGCTGCGCACCATACCATAAAAAATGCAACTCCTGAAATATAAAAAAAGCATATATCCATATATCTACATAGACATAGATACATACGTACAAGAGATGAATTCTATTTTATCAAATATCGTATTAATAGTCCTATATAACGAATGATACATAGCATAGACTAATGTTGATTGCTAGCATAATTAAAGAAATATCTGTTTAACATATATTCTAAAGTCTCTATCAATTTATGGGACAAGTTTTTAACAAAGTATTATTATTATTTTTCTGAGAATACTTCAAATATGCTTAATAATACAAGACAACCAATATTCTCTTTTTATTTTTATTTGCATTTATTCTGTGCAGAATTTACTCCCAGGCCATAAGTTTTTGTTTCTTCAGTTTCTTCTGGGATATCTTTTTCTTCTGTGCAACCTCCTCTTCTGGTTTAGGAACAATCAGCTCTTTTTCAGTAAGGATCACCCTGATGTGTCAAGGAGAGCTCAGGTAGGGGTTAATCCGACCATGAGTCCTATAAATTCTGTGCTGCATCTTGGGGGCTTTGTTCACCCAGATGTGCTCAATGACCAGACAATCGACATCTAAGCCCTTAAGTTCAGCATTACTCTCTGAATTTTTACACATGTGCAGTAAAAATTCAGCACTCTTCTTGGGCCACCAACCCTGTGTCCAGCCCCACTGTTTGGCCTGGGCACACCTACCAACTCTATCATGGTAATGAAGGAATGGCACACACTGCTTCCACAAAGTGACGTCTTTCAGATACTTGGTGACTTTTCAAATATGCATACCCTTGATGGCCTGGGGAGCTTCACATGTGTTCTTAAAGTGAATACACAGATTTGAACCTCTTGATTTGCATGATTTTGTAGGGTTTTCTGGGTCAAGTGAATAGTGGACCATTTTCAGAGGTCACCTCAGGCCACTTAGGGGAAGAGCCAAAGTATTATTACTTTAAAAAAATATTTTAAAAGTATATGTGAGTACTTTAAAGTACTAAACTGTTCTCATAATATATGATATTTAAAAAATGTTATGGTAATATTATAAGCTTTACTTCATTTTATATCTTAGAGTAGCTTTTGTTTCTTACATTCCACATGAGTGAAATCATATGGTATTTGTCTTTCTCTGACTGATTTATTTTGCTTAGCATAATACACTCTGGCTCCATCCATGTCATTGCAAATGGCAAGATTTCATTATTTTTGATGGCTGAGTAATATTCAATTATATATCTGTATCTATATATCTATATCTATATATATCACATCTTCCTTATCCATTCATCAGTTGATGGACATTGGGCTCTCTCCATAGTTTGGCTATCATTGATAATGCTGCTGTAAACATCAGGGTGCATGTACCCCTTCAAATCTGTATTTTTGTATGCTTTGGGTAAATATCTAGTAGTGCAATTGCTGGATTTTAGGATAGTTTTATTTTTAACTTTTTGAGGAACCTCCATACTGTTTTCCAGAGTGGCTGCACCAGTTTGCATTCCCATGAACTGTGCAAGAGGGTTCTCTTTTTTCTTCATCCTTGTCAACACCTGTTGTTTCTTGTGTTGTTAATTTTAGCCATTCTGACAGGTGTGAGGTAGTATCTCATTGTGGTTTTGATTTGTACTTCCCTGAGAGGAGCATTTATTTAAAAAAAAAAAAAAGCCAGGGTTTTGTGTAGGACTGGTGAAAGTCTGAGGCCTTCCTGCCTGGGATCACTATCACTCCTTCCCTCATTTTCCCTCACTTACTTCATTTGGGAAAAACTTTAGTTTTACCAGCATGGTGCTAGATTAAAAATCAGCTGCTTTGTTGCCAGAGGAGGTGGAGAAGATTTGATATGGAATGGAGGGAGAAAACCCGTGACTTTGCTGGCTAAAAATGGCAGATTGGTTTCAGAACTGGCAGAAAAAAACATGCAGTGGTGGTAGTTTGAGGTTGCAGTTCAAGTTGATATGAGTAGCAGACAAGCTAAAAATTTAACTAGGAGATCTTAAAGGTTGAGGTAAGTTCTCCACATATCTATGGCTGATTGGGAAAGTATGCAAGTGCAGAGAAGACTCAGACAGTATGGCAAAAAGTAAAAAATAAATAATAATAATAATAATAATAATAATAATAATAATAATAATGTGAGACTTGATTACCAGCAGCAATTTTGAATGCCTTCTTCAACCCACCTACAGATCACTTGGCAGAGGTTGGAAGCCTTATTGGCTTGAACACAATGTCTCCCCTAAATCATTAGGTGACTATTAAGCTGTGCAGACAAAAGAGAAACTCCTAGGAAGACAGGCTAAAAACAAATAAACAAAAACTAAGAGACGTCAGCTGCTGCAAACCATGGGGCAGAATGATTCCACCAATATAAGTACATGCAAATTACCCAAACCACCACCACTGCCACCACCACCACCACCACCTTAAGAAAATAAAACTGAATTCAAAGTTGCTGTAATGTGTAACTAAAATGTTTCATTTTCAACCTCAACTTACTAGACATGCAAAGAAATGGGAAAATATGACCCATATTCAGAAGAAAAAAAGCAGTCAATAGACAATGAGTAAATGAATCCAGGTGTTGGATTTACAAAGTTTTCAAAACAGCCATTTAAAAAATTTTCAAATAATGAAAATGTAACATTTCATTTAATAAAGAATATCAGTAAAGAGATAAAATTTATTTAAAAATGGAAATCTGGAATTGAAATGTACAATTGAAATGAAAAGTTGACAAGAGAGGCTCAACAGCATTTTTAAGCTTGTGAAAGAAAATATCAGTGAACTTGAATATAGATCAACAGAGATTAATTAATCAATCTGAAAAACTAAAGGAAAAATGGAATAAAGAAAAATGAACAGAGCCTCAGACACCTATGGGATACTATCAAGAGTACTAATACCTGCATAACAGAAGCCCCAGGAGGAGAAGGGAAAGATACAAAGGGGCTGAAATATATTTGAAAATATAATGTCTGAAAACCTCCCAAAGTTAATAAAAAAAAAAAACATTAACTTACAGATGTAAGAAGCTCAACAAATCCCAAGTAGAATAAGCACAGGAGATCCACACCTAGAGATATCATCATTATCAAATTGTTAACAACAAAAGACAGAAGGAAAATCTTGGAAGTGGCAAGAAAATGACTCATCATGTACAGGGGAACACTAATGCAATTAAGAGCAGCATTTTCATCAGAAAAAACAAAAGCCAAAAGGCAGTGATATTTCAAAAGTGCAGAAAAAGGGGAACCTGGGTGGCTCAGTCAGTTGAGCATCAGACTCTTGATCTCAGCTCAGGTCTTGATCTCAGGATTGTGAGTTCAATTCCTCCACCCAGTGTGAAGCCTACTTAAAAAAAAAAAAGTGCAGAAAAAAACCTGTCAATCAAGAATTCAATATCTAGTAAGACTATTCTTCAAAGTGAAACTGAAATAAAGATATTCCCAGACAAACAAAAATAGAAAAAATTCACCCCCACTAATGAAATACTAAAGAAAATGTTGTAAGTTGAAAGGAAATGACAAAAGATGGTGATTTGGATCAATAAGAAGCAATAAAGGGCACTGGAAATGGTAAATAAATATCTAAGTATAGATGATTGTGTGTATGTATACATATACATATATATGTATATTTTTTTAAAAAGTTAAGATTATTAAAAGCAATAAGTATAACAAAATAAATAAGTATAAAAGATTGTGTGTGTATATATATGTATATATATATATACACATTCATTTTAAAAAAGCTAAGATTATTAAGAGCAATAAGCATAACAAAATATTGTTGAGTTTACAGCATATAGAGGTCTATTGGCTCAAAGCTGCTATACAACACAGGAATTAAATCAATATTAAACTGAAGTAGATCATGAAAAGTGAAGAAAATTATTATAATCCACGAGAAATCACTAAAACTAAAACCTCTAAAATATAGCTAAAAAATCAACAGGGAAATTGAAATAGTGCACTAACAATATTTGGTTAGCACAAAAGAAGGAGTAAAGAATGAACAGAAAAAACAAAAGACATGACACTTACAGAAAACAAGTAACAAAATGGTAGACATAAGTCCAACTATATGAGTAATTATGTTAAATATGAATGGTCTAAATTCAAAAGGCAAAAATTATCTTACTGGATTTAAAAAAAATAGTAAGATCCAAATACTTGGTGTCTACAAGAAACATACTTTGGATGAAACAGGCTGAATGTAAAAAGAAGAAAAAGACATATTATGCAAACAGTACTCATGTGTCAAAGAAGTAAACATAAGGGGAATTACAACATATCTTAAAGTGAATAAAAATGAAAACACAGCATATCAATATTAGTGGGATGTGATGGGCACACATGGAAATGTATAGCTTTAAAATATTAGAAAGAAAGAATTATCTAAAATTGGCAATAAAAACTTCCACCTTAACAACTTACAAAAAGAGAAGTAAATCAAACCAAAAGTAAGTAGAATGTATGAAATAAAAAAGATTGAAGTGGAAAATAAATAGAAAACAAAAACATTAGAGAAAAACAATGAAATAAAAATTAATTATTTGAGGTCAATAAAATAGATGTCTCTGGCTAGACTGACAAAGGAAAAAGAAGGTACAAATGAAGAAAATCAGGAATTAAAGAGGAAAAATCACCATAGGCTTTAGAGAAATTAAAATAATGCAAAGGAAATATTGTAAACAACTTCAAGCTAAAAATTAGATAACTAGATAAAATAGACAAATTCTGAGAAAGATATAAATTACCAAAACTGATTCAACAAGAAAGGAAAATAGAAATATACGATTAAACAATTCTGCTTCTAAGTATTTATCCAAAGAAAATAAAACCAGTAAGTCAAAAAAATATACGCACCCTCCTCATGTTCACCGCAGCATTATTTACAATAGCCAAGATAGGAAAACAACGTAAGGGAAAACAACGTTAAGTATACATTTAAGGGTGAATGGATAAATTGTGGTATATATAATGGAACATTTTTCAATCATAAAAAAGAAAAAACTTGGGGTGCCTGGCTGGCTCAATTGGTGGAGCATGCGACTCTTGATCTCTTGGAGTTGTGAGTTTGAGCCCCATTCTGGGTGTAGAGATTACTTAAAAATGAAATCTTAAAAAAAAAAGAAAAGAAAAGAAAGGAAAGGAAAAAAAACAAAACAAAAAACTTTTGCCATTTGAGACAACATGGATGGACCTTGAAAGTATTATGCTAAGTGAAGTAAGTCAGACAAAGTAAGACAAATACTGCATGCTCACTTATATATGGAATCTAAAAATCAAGCTTATAGATACAGAGAACAAACTGGTGGTTGCCAGAGGCATGGTTGAGGGGTTGGCAAGATGGGTGAAGGGGGTCAGAAGTTACAAACTTCCAGTTATAAAATAAATAAGTTATTGGGGTGTAATGTACAGCATGGTGACTATAGATACTGTATTATATATTTGAAAGTTGCTAAGAGAGTAGAACTTAAAATTTATCATTACAAGAAAAAAAGGTTTCTATGTATGATGATGGATGTTTACTAGACTTATTGTGGTGATCATTTTGTAATATATACAAACATAGAATCATTATAGTGTGCACCTAAAACTAATATAAGGTTATATGTCAATTATACCTCAATTTAGAAAATTAAAAAAAAAGCCAAATTGAGACATTTTCAGACAAAAGCTGAAAGAATGCTAGAAGACTTATACTACAAAGAACATTACAAGAAGTTCTTTAGACTGAAGGGGAAGAATTCCACATGAAAATTCAGATTGCCAGAAAGAAATGGAGAGAACCAGAGAATGTAAATATGTGGACAAATATGAGACTTTTTTTTAACTTAAAAAAAAGACTTTTGGCTTTTTAAAAGCAAATGTAGAAGTAAGAATATATATATAAATGTAGAAGTAAAAATAAGAATGTAGAAGTAAAAATATATATAAATCTTGCACAGAGGGCCTAGGAGGGATAAATAAAGTCACATTGCTGTAAGGCTCCTTTTTGATGTGAGTGATGACCACAGGATATTTAGGCTTATAGTAAGTCTTATAGTTGGGTAGTGTTAGTTCTCTAGCTTTTAATTTTTCTCCTTTGATACTGCGTTGGCCCTTCTTGGTCTTTTGCCTCTCTATATAAACCTCAGAATGAGTTTGTGGGCATCCACAAAGTAACTTGTTGGGATTTTGATTGGGGTTGTGTTGAATCTATGGATCAAGTTGGAAAGAACTGACATCTTGACAATATTGAGTCTTCCATGAACAAGGAAAATCTGTGCATTGATTTAGTTCTTCTTTTAATTCTGTCACTCGAGTTTTGCAGTTTTCCTCATGTAGATCTTGTACATATTTTGTTAGATTTCTACCTAGGATTTTATTTTTAGGGATACTATCGTAAATAGTGATGTATTTTTAATTTCAAATTCCATTTGTTCGTTGTTGGTTGGTACATATGAATAACTGACTTTTGTATATTAACTTTTTATCCTGCAATCTTGTTATGCTTGCTTATTTGTCCCTGGAGTTTTCTTCTTGATTCTCTTAATTTTCTACACAATCATGTCATTTGTAAACAAGGGCAGCTTTATTTCTTCCTTCCCAATCTGATACGGTTTGTTTTTGCTTTTCTTATTCTATTAGCTAGGACTTATAGTACAATATTGAAAAGGAGTGGTGAGAGAGGGCATCCTTGTCTTATTCCTGATGTTAGGGGGAAAGCTTCTAGTTTCTCACCATTTACTATGATGGTGGCTATAGATTTTTAGTTGATTTATTTTTTTTTTATCGAGTTGAGGAAGTTTCCTTCTGTCTGTAAATTATGATGGATGTTGGATTTTATCACACGTTTTTCCTGCACCTATTATCATTATATGATTTTTCTTCTTTAGCCTGTTCATGTTATGGATTACAATCATTCATTTTCAAATATGAACCAAATTTGCATAACTAGAATAAATCTCCTATGGTTGTAGGATATACAATTCTTTTTATATATTGTTAAGTTTGATTTATTAATATTTTGTTGCAGATTTCTGCTTCTGTGTTTATCAGGGATATTGGTCTGTAGTTTTCTTTTTTGTAATGTCTTTGATTTGGGTATGAGGCTAATGCTGACCTCATAAAATGATTTGGGAACTATCCCTCTGCTTCTATCTTTGGGAAGAGATTGTAGAGAAGCATAATTTCTTTCCTAAATGTTTGGTAAGATTCATCAGTGAAGCCATTTAGGTCTGGTGCTTTTTGTTTTGGGAGGTTATTAATTATTGATTCAATTTATGTAATAGATATATATATACATTTTTTTAAAGATTTTATTTATTTATTCAACAGAGATAGAGACAGCCAGCGAGAGAGGGAACACAAGCGGGGGGAGTGGGAGAGGAAGAAGCAGGCTCATAGCAGAGGAGCCCGATGTGGGGCTCGATCCCATAACGCCGGGATCACGCCCTGAGCCGAAGGTAGACGCTTAACCGCTGTGCCACCCAGGCGCCCCAATAGATATATTTCTATTCAGATTGTCTATTTCTTCTTCTGTATATTTTGGCAGATTGTGTTTTTCAAGGAATTGGTCCATTTCTTCTCGATTATCAAATTTGTGGGCTAAGAGATGTTCACACTATTCCTTTATTATCTTTTTAAGGTCCATGGGATCTGTAGTGATGTCCCCTCTTTAATTTCTGATATTAGTGGATTATGTCTTCTTTGTGTTTTTCTTACCCTAGCTAGAGGCTTACTGAGGGTATCAGTCTTAGGAAAGAACCAGCTTTTGGTTTCATTGATTTTTTGCTATTGTTTTAAATTTCAATGACATCTGCTCTAGTTTTTGCTATTTCTTTTCTTCTGTTTACTTTGGGTTTCATCTGCTCCTTTTTCAGTTTCCTAATGTGGAAGCTTAGAAGATTGATTTTAGATCTTTATTCTTTTCTAAAATGTGCATTCAATGTTATAAATTTTCCTCTAACACTGCTTTCATCACAAATTTTCATAAGTTGTATTTTCATTTTCATTTAGTTCCAAATATTTTAAAATATCACTTGAGGTTTCCATGTATTATTTAGAAATGTATTGTTTAATCTCCAAGTATTCTAGGATTTTCCAGCTGCCTTTCTTTTGAATTTTAGTTTAAATCCTTTATGGTCTGAGGGTATACACTGTATGATTTTTATTCTTTTAGATTTATTTAGGTGTTTTGTCTGTGTATGACAGAATGTGGTCTATCTTAGTGAATGTTCCCTGTGAGCTTGAGAATAATGCATATTATGCTATTGTTAGATGAAGTAGTCTATAAGTGTTCATTATATTCTGTTGATTGATGGTGTTGTTGAGTTCAACTATGTCCTTACTGATTTTCTGCCTGTTGGATCTGTCCTTCTCTGAGAGACCATTGAAGTCTCTAACTATAATTGTGGATTCATATATTTCTTCTTGTAGTTCTTTCAGTTTTTGCTTCATGTGAATTGACACATGGGAACATGTCTGTTGTCAGACACATATACACATTAAGGATTATCATGTCTTCTTGGGAATTGACTCCTTTATCATTATGTAATACCCTCTTTATCCCTGATAATATTCCTTACTCTGAAGTCTGCTGTCTGAAATCAATATTTCATCTTTCTTTTACTAAGTGTTTACATGGTATATCTTTCTTCATCCCTTTACTTGTATGTGTCTTTATATTAAAAGTGGTTTCTTATAGACAACATATAGCTGGATCTAGGGTTTTTAAAAAAATATTTTATTTTTAGGATTAAAAAAATTATTACATTCGATTAGTCAGCATATAGTACATCATTAGTTTTTGACATAGTGTTCAATGATTCATTAGTTGCGTATAACACCCAGTGCTCATCACAACACGTGCCCTACTCATCACCCAGTTACCCCATCCCCTGACCCCCCTCCCTTCTGTAACCCTCAATTTGGTTCCTGGAGTCTAGAGTCTCTCACGGTTTGTCTATGTTTTTTGATACACTGACAATTGGTCTTTACTGGTATATTTAGACCATTGACATTTAAAACTATTATTAATAAAGTTAGATTAATATCCACCATGTTTGTTACTGTTTGCTATTTATTGCCCCTATTCTTTGTTTCTATTTTTTGTCTTTTTACCTTCTGTGGCAATTAACTGATCATTTTATATACTTATATTTTCTCTCCATTCTTAGCATATCAATTATACTTATTTTTTCATTTTCTTTTAGGGGTTGTCCTACAGTTTATAATATACATCTACAACTAATCGAAGTCCACTTTCAAATAACACTACCACTTCATGGGTAGTACAAGTACCTTATAAAAACAAAATATTCTATTCCTAATTCCTTCTTCCTGTTTCTTGTATCACTGCTTTCATTCATTTTACTTATGCATTAGCTATAATCAGTGAATATATTTTTGCTATTATTGTGAACTGTTCTCTGTTCAATTAAAGAATATTAAAAAATGCTTTTGTCTTACCTTCACTTATTCCTTCTCTGATGCTCTTCCTTCTTTATGTAAATCTGGATTTCTGACTTAATTTTTTTCTCTCTGAAGAATTTCTTTTAACATTTTGCAAGGCAGATTTACTGGTTTGATTTTTTTTTTTTAATTTGAGAAAATCTTTATTTCTCTTTCACTTTTTTTTTTTTTTTTTTTTTAATTTGGGGGTGAGGGACAGAGGAAGAAAGAGAGAGAGAATCTTAGGCAGGCTCCATGCCCAGCACAGAGCCTGATGTGAGGCTCAATCTCACAACCCTGAGATCATGACCTCAGATAAAAAATCAGACGCTTAACTGACTGAGCCACCCGGAGCCCCTCTCCTTCATTTTTGAATGATAATTTTGTAGCATACAGAATTTTAGGTTAGTGTGTTTTTGTCTCAACACTTTAAATACTTCATTTCACTCTCTTTTTGCTTACATTGTTTCTGCAGATAAGTCAGATCTAATTTTTACCTTTGCTACCCTATCAGTAAAGTATTTTTCCCCCCTCTGGCTTCTTTCAAGACTTTTAAAAATCTTTGATTTCCTCTAGGTTGAATATGATATACCCAGGTGTAGTATTTTTGTTTGTTTATTTGTTTGTTTTTTGGTATTTATCCTGCTTGGAATTCTCTGAGCTTCCTGGATCTGTGTTTTTTCTATCTGACATTAATTTGGGGGAAGTTCTCAGCAATTATTGCTTCAAATAGTTCTTCTGCTGCTTTTTCTCTTCTGCTACTCCCATTATGTTTTGTAGTTGTCCCACAGTTCTTGTATATTCTGTTCCTTTTTTTCAATCTTTTTTTCCTCTTTACTTTTCAGCATTGGAAGTTTCTATTGACAGATCCACAAGCTCAGAGATTCTTTTGTGAGCTGTATACAGTTTATTAATGAATGCATCAAAGACATTTGTTTCCATTAGTGTTTTTGATTTCTAGCATTTCTTTTTAGTTCTTTCTTAGAACTTCTATCTCTCTGCTTACATTACCCTTCCATTCTTATATGTTTACTTTTCCATTGGAGCCCTTAGTATATTAGTCATAGTTGTTTTAAATTTATAGTCTGATAATTCCAACATACCTGCAATATCTGGGTCTAGTGATGCTTTGTCTCTTCAAACTATTTTTTTGCTTTTTAATACATCTTACATATTTTTGCTTAAAAGTGAATATATCATCCTGGGTAAAAAGACCTTTGGTAATATAGTGGTAAGCTGTGAAGGAAGGGGAAGACTTTCTATAGAGTTCTGAACCAGTCTTTACTGAGCCTGTGCTCCTGGGCTGTGAACCTCACAAGTGCCTTTCAGTTGTTTTTGTTTTTTTTTCCCCTACCCCATTAGGTTTTATAGGATGGCTAGTGGGGGTTATATAGAGGGGGCAAATTTGGGTTATTTCTCTTTTCCCAGGTCAGTTGGTTCCAATAAAATCCCCATACGTTAGGTTCTGATAAAACAGTTTCTCTTGAGGGAAGGTATTTTTAAGAAGAGCAGAAAGCTCTGGTATACTGCATATGATACCTTCTCCCTCCCCCTGCCAGATGGCTCCTGGAGGTAAAACTCACAAAAATGTGTTTCCCACACCATGAGTGGCCTACCGCCCTCAGACTTGTCCACACTAAGTCTCTAGCCAATTTGTCAATTACGGTTTAGGTTTACCTACCCTAGTTCTGGTTCCCACAGAGGTTTTTGCTCTGGTAATTTATGATTCTCTGCATCCACATGCTGTCTCCAATTCTGGGGGCAGTTATTTGCCCTCTACCCTTATTTCTTTGGTGTAACTAAGAAGAGTTGTTAATTTTTCAGTTTGTTTAGCTTTTTATATGTTAAGGTGGAGTGATTATGCTGGACCAGAAATTGGAAGTGTCTGGGATATTTTTTTTGAGCTCTAAAGTTTCAAGACTGCTTACTTCATAACACTGATGATAAGATTTTAATGGAGAAATTCTGGCCCAAAGATTATTTGAAAATCATAGCTGGATGTATAATAAAGCTTTCCTTTAATTTATTTAAAGGAAAAACAACTTTATGAAAATAGTTATAAAGTAACTTTTATTGAAAATAAAGTATCTTTATTGAAAGTAAACTTAAACAAAAAAGGAATAATAGCCTAAAACCTACACCTATTCCCCTAGAATATCCATTTCTTTGGAACTAGGCAAGCTACCACCCGAGTAAAAGACATAAATAGTGTGATTAAAAGTGATGAGACTGATTCCTACATGTAGTTGAGAGTTTAGATTCCCTACTAAATTAATTTATATGCACTATGGGATTGGTGAACTAAATATGATTTATAGAGAAACTGAAGCTGTATCTCCATTATCTAGAATATATGCTATTATCTAGAAAATATGTTTTAAGAGTTTCTTTAGTGCATGTAGAGTGTATGGGTGTGTGTGTGAGAGACAGAGATAAGACACAGACAGACAGATGAATATGGCGACAGAGAGACAGAGACAGAAAAAGAGAATACAAGAATATACACCCCTCCAAGATAGAAACATGGAAGATCCTTTTCCTATAAATTTCTCTAAACTTGAAAAATCAAAAATAACAAAAACAAAGGGGAAAACCAGTTAGGGACCCAAGTATGTTTGTAGTTTCAATACTGGTGTTATAAACTCCTAAATTATTTCCTGAGCAAACTGTAGTTCTCAATCTCAGTGGATAATCTTTGGTGACCAATATATTTTCCTCTCTTCACGGGCCCTGACCCTACTCCTAACAACTGCTGTATAGATAATGCCCACTAAAGACAGTATAGGGCCATGGGAATGTGCATGTAGAATCTATGTGCAGAAATTATATTTACAAAGGAGTTCAATCACCTTACACTGTCAGATGTTCAAGTTCAGCTTTAGAACCTTAAAAATATTGATGTTAATTAAAAAGCAACTTTTACTAAAGGAAAAATCAATTAATAAAATTTGGTTTCAAAAGTTTAAAGTTAGCAAGCAGCAAATAAAGTAAAATTTTAGGGGCGCCTGAGAGCTCAGTCAGATACAAGTGTCCGACTCTTGGTTTCTGCTTAGGTCGTGATCTCAGGGTCACGAGATCAAGTCCCACGTCAGCCTTGGCACTGGGTGCAGAGTCAGCTTGAGATTTTCTCTCCCTTTCCCTCTTCCCCTCCCCCAACTTGTGCATGTGCATGCTCTCTCCCTCTCAATAAATAAAATCTAAAAAAAAAAAGAAAATAAAGTTTTAAAACTTCAGTTACTTATCCTTCATGATACTTTAAACTAATTTTTGTTCTCTATAGGCTCTATACTTCTGGAGGCCAAAATCTCTCTAACTTAAATCGTATAGAATATCTAGGAAAAAATCAAGAAAATCTTTTATTAATATCAGGAGACAACTTATAAATATATGACAATGAGATGCTTTAAAATTTTAATGGTAAAGCAAATTTTATACAATTCTTTACAAGGCAGCAGCTTTTTAAAAATTTGGGTCCTAATTTTATTAAGAACCTTAATA
Source organism: Ursus arctos (assembly GCF_023065955.2). NCBI lineage: Eukaryota > Metazoa > Chordata > Mammalia > Carnivora > Ursidae > Ursus > Ursus arctos. Next base: position 81,438,049 of record NW_026623111.1, read on the forward strand.
TTGTCAGGAGTATAATGTTCTTTCCAGCTGATTTAAAACTAAATATCAGGGGTGCCTGGGTGGCTCAGTTGGGTTCTATCCAACTGATGATTTTGGCTCAGGTCATGAGCTCATGGGTTGTGAGACTGAGCCCCACACTGGGCTCTGGGCTCTGTGGGAAGTCTGCTTGAGATTCTCTCCCTCTGCTCCTCCCTCAACTCACACTCACACTCACTCTTTCTCTCTCTCTCAAAATAAATCTTTAAAAAACTAAATATCAAAAGTAGGCTTTAAATAAAAATCTTTAATCAATGCCCATTCTTTCTCTCTCCCTCCCTCCCTCTCTTCCTTTTTCTTTTCTTTTCCCTTTCTTTTCTTTTTTCTTTCCTTCCTTCCTTCTTTCTTTCCCTTTCTTCATCTCTCCCTCCCTCCCTCCCTTTCTTCTTCTCTCCCTTCCTTCCTTCTTCCCTCCCTTCCTCCTTTCCCTTCCCTTTCCTCCATTCTTTCCCTTCCCTTCCTTCCTTTCCCTTTCCTTCCTTTCCTTTCCCTTCCTTTCCCTCCCTCCCTCCCTTCCTTCCTTCCTTCCTTCCTTCCTTCCTTCCTTCCTCCCTTCCTCCCTCCCTCCCTCCCACCCTCCTGCCCTGCCCTGCCCGGCCTTGCCTTGCCTTGCCTTTCAAGGAGGCTCCACACCCAATGTGGGGCTTGAACTCACAACCCTGAGATCAAGAGTTGGATGCTGTACTGACTGAGTCAGCCAGGCGCTCCTTAATCAATGCTGTTTCTAATCCCCAAGATTTAATGTAAGAAGTCATGAAAAATATTAAAATATGTTAAGCAATCATTATTAGTTTTTGACAGAGTTAAGGAAATATTTCCTCTTTGTCCACATATTGTTTGTAATAAGAGCTGAAGTATACAGCAAATCTACAGATTTAGCAGTGGCTCTGTTGGGTTTGTGTTTCAATATTTATCAAATATAGGAGTGCCTGGGTGGCTCAGTTGGTTAAGCATCTGCCTTTGGCTCTGGTCATGATCCCAGGTCCTAGGATCGCGCCCTGCATTGGGCTTTTTGCTTAGCGGGGAGCCTGCTTTTCCCTCTCCCTCTGCTGCTCCCCCTGCTTGTGCTCTCTCTGTGTCAAATAAATAAATAAATAAAAGCTTTAAAAATATAAATTTATTAAATATATCTCTCATTTTCTCTCCATTTACATTTCTTATTTCACATACCATTTGTAATAAGTTTATTCAATTTTCCTTGTGGAGGACAAGAACACTTCTTTTCCATCTGTGGTTTTGTTTCCTCTGTTTGTGACAAGACAGTTTCCTTAGTTTCTTCATGTTCACTAATACTACTGTCTTTGAGGATCTAAAGTAAAGCAAGGAAATCTTTTAAGAAATATACTTTTCATACAATTTTATGAACGTACGAAACCACCAAATCTCATCATTAAATTCATATTATTACTGTCACCATGGAGAATTACACATATAAAAGAATATTCATGCACTATATCATTAGGTATTTTAGGATGTCACAGGCGTGCACTTTGTGTACTCTTTAAGACTTGAGTCCCTGCTATTTTCATTTGTGATTTATGCATACTGAATAAATGAGCCTATAGTGTAGGCAGAATAATTAAAAGTGTTCCTCTTCAGTCTTACTTCCAAAGATTATTCGATAAAACTTTTTTTAGAATGAAAATACAACTAAGTTGGAAAGGAGGTGAAATATAATTTTACTTGGACTCATTTCATTTGAAAAATTATATAACTGGAAAAAATGAGAAAAACAGATCAAGCTTTCAGAAATTTAAGGTTCATGCTCCCACTATTAATTACAGATAATATCCTTAGGTAGTTCATGGGTTTAGCTACATCTTCTAGGCTTTTAATAGTAGTTAGTCTAATTATGAAACTGCTGATTTAGAAAAAAAAAAAAGACATCTTAGTTGGTGAGAATATTGAGAGGTTTCTCCCGATGTAAACAAAACAAGCCAAAAAATAAAAAAACAAAACAGAGTAGGGTTAACCCTTAAACAGAAATCTTCAAATTTGCCTTATTGTCACCATGGTGTGTGTGTGTGCATGTGCACATGTATGTATGTGTACACGCAGGCCAATACTTTGAGTGCACTGATAATATTTTGAGTGCAGTGGAGAGAGAACACTGCATTGTCACAAGAAATGGTAACAAAGGCTATAGGCACGGACAGATTAAGGAAGTGAAGAGGAAACATTTAATGACTAGAGAGGCAAAGGCACCACAGCAGCTAATGTAAATGAATTATGTAGCTCTTTTAATATCAAACTTCTTTAAATCTGATGATGATTAATTTGTTGGAGTTCTGGTATAGAGAATTTTATGGGAAGTCTGTCACTATACAAAAGGGCCAAGGTAAAGACACAAAGATGAATTTTGATTAGTGTGGATAACAGGTCATATGAGGTAAGACCATATTATTTTATATTTTATTATTTCAGAATTTATAATAAATTGACATAGACTAGGATGAAGTTTTTACAGACAAATAATTTGAATCAATGGTGAATATTTTAAATATTCAAAAGAAGAACTTTTGGGCCCTTAAGAACTATAGAAACCTCTATTTAAAAAAGTAAACAATTTTTTAAAAAGTTACTTTAAAAAGTAAACAATTTATAATTCCAATTATGAGCGATTATTATGCAGTAAAACTAGACCAACAGAAGGTCTATGACATACTCTGTACACTTGGAAAAACAAAAACTTGGTTCTTTTCCAATATATAGCACAACATTTTAATTAATTTCTCTTTACCTCTTGTAGTCTAAATTACTGAGTTTTTCCTAGACATGGCCATATTTCCATTACTCCTGAAATCTGCCCTCTTTACTCCAAAATAATCTTTAGTCACCCCTTTCAATCTTTTCATTCCTTTTGCTCATTTCTTAGGACTTATTTAAATTAGTTATTTTTACATGACCACTTCTCATTTTTTAACCAGACATATAATAGAAACCTAATAAGTAAACTTGAAAAATAAATTTTAAGATCAGATTGATTTTTATGTCATATATACAGAATAGTTTTAGATTTTTACCTGAGGAGTTGTAGATGATGGGGTGTTTTTATCCTCCAGATGTTCATTTTGTGATTCTGTGGTGTACATGCTAATATTTAAAAGAAAAATAACTGGAATAAAATAGTACTATAAATCCATCTGAAATAAACATGGTTAAGTGGGGTTAATTTTTTAATGATTTTTTTATCATAAAGTTGTATCACAGTCAAGTCAGATATCTTTATAGTTAAGATAGCTCCAAATATTCATTGTTAAGTTATGAGGCAAAATCAAGTGCATACGTTTTAAAAACCATTATCACGCAGAATTTAATACTTCTCAGTAGTTCATAATGGTGGGTCATATCTTACAAGTATGTATCAGAAAACTCAGTTCTTTATTTTATGCACTGAAATAATTTCCACCATTGATTTATTCTATCTTCAGTCATATTCCTGTCAGAAGAGAGTCCAAAAATTTTTTGAATTAAATATGATCAACTACATTAATACCTACATCTGTAAGTTACTGATACATACTGTCTTTATATGTGGTCCATTTGAAAGATCCATAGGTCCAACATTTAAACAAAATAAAATAAGTCTTATTTTGAATAAGAATGAACTAGAAAAAAAAAGAACGAAATAGGACCACATCAGAAGAATTAGGTCTGGAAACTTATTTTAAAATATCTATAGTTTCAACCTTCTCTGTGATTTTTGCTGCCTTTGAGTGTAGGATGGGTACCTGCCATAAAAATACCCTTCAATTCTTGAGTTACTATTGAGGACAAAATTAAAAACTTTTAAGTCTGAATTTTTAGGTACTTGATAAGACCAAACCCCACAGTATTTCAAGTATCTATACTTTTTTAAAAAGGCAAGAATATTAATAATGAAAATTTTGAATGAAAAGGATCATTAACATTTGAGTTACCTACCACATATGCTAGGTGCTTTACATATATTGCCTCATTTTAATGAAGTAAAATATTAATGTGCAAAATCCTATAAGGGATCATAACTAATTTGTCATTATAACAGAAAATAACATTTATTTTTAAAATGTGATTAAAAAAATAGATCCCTAAGTCCCTTTAAAGTAAAATTCCATTTTACTGAAAGGGAATATAAAAACTATCTGGTCATTAGAATGACAACCTGTCATTAACTGTTAGACTAGAAGTTAAAAGTGAGTAAGCTCTGTGAACAAGGAGGGTGGGTGAAATCACCTAAGCTGTGTCACGTTCTGAAAGGATAGGCTGAGGGCTAAAACCATTAAAAAATTTGAGCTGTAGTGCATAAGAGCTGTGAGGTCAGGACACAAGTCCATCCACACAATAATTATTGAATGTCTATTCTTCTGGGCTCTGAAGATAAAGCAGAAAACAAACGTAGGTTTCTGCTCTCATGGAGCTTATATTCTTGTTGGGAGGAAGAGGAAGACAGTAAACAGTATTTTCTTTTTTTTTTTTTTTTTTTTAAGATTTTATTTATTTATTTTATCAGAGTAACAGTATGTTCAGATTGTGATTAAGTACTGGAGAAAATAAACCCGGAAGATGTTACATTGATCAAGGTGACATTGAGCTGTGATCTAACTAAAGAGAAACTGTAAGTCATAATTAGGCAGATAGACAAGAACAGGCAAACAAAACACCAAGAATCATACAAGAAACCAGGCAGCGTATTTTAAAATCTACAGCTATGTTGGGGCACCTGGGTGACTCAGTCGGTTGAACCTCCAACTCTTGGTTTTGGCTCAGGTTGTGATCTCAGGGTTGCGAAACTAAGCCCTGAGTTGGGCTCTTGCTCAGTAGAGTCTGCTTAAGATTGTCTCTCCCTCTCCCTCTGCTCCTTCCCCTGCTCCCACTCTATCCCTCTTTCTCTAAAAATCAATGAATAAACTAAAAAAATAAAAATCTACAGCTAGATCATAGTTAGGATAGCAGGACTTGGAATCCAGGCAAGCAGACCATGCAATAGAACTTCAGAACCTAGATAAGGAGTCTGAACAATAAATGTACATGTTTAAGAGAAGTTTGATACTGTGTCAAGTAATATTCATGGCAGCTACTCGATACTCTCTTTGCATATCTGCCAAGAGAGGAATTGGTAGATAGTATGCATGGTAACTAAAAGTAAGGACTATGGAGCTGAGATAGAAATGTATTTTACTCTCCCCTTTATCTTTTAATAACTTTGAGAAGTGATTTATCTCCATAGGCCTCAATTTCCTTACATGTAATGATATAATATTGCTAAATTTATTGGTTATTGTGAGGATTAAATGATATAACAGCTGATACAACTTGGATTATATGAAGTATTTAACATGAATCATTTCCACAACACTATGAGTTATTTGTTATTCTCATTTTACAGATGTTGAAACTGAGACCCACGAAGGATAAGTGGTTTTCCCAAAGCCACACAGCTAGCAAGTGGCATAGCTGGAATTTGAACCAAATACTCTTTAACACTATTTAAATCCTTGTTAAACTTGGTATCATCTTATTCTGGAGATGTTGCATTGTGGATTTAAGTTGCATTTTCATGAAGACTAACATTATTTTCACATATTTATTGGCCATTTGAATATTTTCTTTAGTAAAGTGTTCAAATCTCTTCCCCATTTAAAAAAGTGTATTGGCAGACTTCTATTGATTTTTTTGAGTTCTTTATGGATTCCAGAATCAAATCTTTTATTAGAAATATAGCCAATATTGTCTCCTACTCTGTGGCTTGCCTTTTCACACTGATGATGTCTTTGAATGAACAGAAATTTTTATTTTAATTTAGTCTAATTTATTTTTTCTTTATAATTAGAGCTTTATTGTTTTATACGTCTTTGACAACCCTGAAATCATAAGATATTCTCCTATATATTTTTCTAGAAGCATTAATGTTTTGCCTTTCACACTTAAGTCTATGATCCATCTGGAATTGATTTTTATGTATAGTGTGAGAAGAGATAACAATTCATTTTTTCTCATATCAATATCAAATTGATTCAGCATCATTTATTAAAAAGATCATCCTTGGGGTGCCTGCATGGCTCAGTTGTTAAGCATCTGCCTTCAGCTCAGGTCATGATCCCAGAATCCTGTCGAACCCCAAGTCAGGCTCCCTGCTCCGCGGGGAGCCTGCTTCTCCCTCTCCCACTCCCCCTGCTGTGTTCCCTCTCTCGCTCTCTCTCTGTCAAATAAATAAATAAAATCTTAAAAAAAAAAAAAAGTTCATCCTTTACCCATTGCATTCCAGTGTCACTTTTGTTGTAAGTCAGGTGGCCACATATATGTGAATTTATTTTTGGATTTTCTTCTGTTCCACTGGCCTATTTGTCTATCCTTTGCCAACACTCCACTAGTAGTACTTGTATAATAGGAATTGTTACCTAGTGTTGTAAGTTCTTCAGTTTTGCTCTCCTTAAGAGTAGGATTAACTCTTTGTCTCTTTGTATTTCCACATAAATTTTAGAAAGAGGTTGTCATTCATACACACACTCTCTCTCACTTTCTCTCTCTGGTGGAGTTTTGACTGATATTGCATTGAATCTGCAGGTCAATTTGGGGAGAACTGACATCTTAACAGTATTGAGTCTTAATCTCTGAACATTGTATGTATATCTTCATGTACTTAGATTTTCTTTAGTTTATCTTAGTAATATTTATAGTTTTACTGTGTAGAGGTCTCACATATCTTTCATTAGACTTATTTCTAGGTATTGATGTTTTTTGGGATGTACCAAACAGTACCATTAAAAAAAATTATTATTGTTTTTTTTGCTGGTATACAGAAATACAAGTAATTTTTATTTATTTATTTTATATCTAGGCCTTGATAAATTCACTTTATTCTAATGATTCTTTTGGATTTTCTAAGTACACAAGCACATAGTCAGCAAATATGTTTTATTTCTTCCTTTGTAAATTTAATATATTTTATCTTTTTCTTTCTTTATTGCACTAGTTATAACCTATTTTTACAGTTGTTTTATATTCTTGCTGACCTTGTTATTGTCTGTCCTAGTATTTGTTTTAATATAGATCTGTTGGCAATAAATTCCTTCATTATTTGTTTGCCTTAAATGTCTTTGAAAGGGATTCTCATTGAATACAGAATTCCATATTAGAAGTTATTTTCTTTAAGAATTTTAAAGATATTCCTGGGGCGCCTGGGTGGCACAGCGGTTAGGCGTCTGCCTTCGGCTCAGGGCGTGATCCTGGCGATCTGGGATCGAGCCCCACGTCAGGCTCTTCTGCTGTGAGCCTGCTTCTTCCTCTCCCACTCCCCCTGCTTGTGTTCCCTCTCTCGATGCCTGTCTCTATCTCTGTCAAATAAATAAATAAAAAATCTTTAAAAAAAAAAAAAAAAGAATTTTAAAGATATTCCACTGTATTCTGGCTCCCATAATTTCTGTTGAGACTTTAACTGTCATTCTTACCATGGCTCCTTTGAAGATAATATGTCTCTGGCTGATATTAATCATCATCATTAAAAAATTTTTTTTCACTGTGGTAAAATATATATTATATAACAAAAAAACTTACCATTTTAAAGTATACAGTTCACTGGTATCAAGTATATTCATATTATTAAGCAAGCATCACTGCTGTCATTTCCAGAACTTTATTATCCCAAAGTGAAACTCTGTATTCAATTCCCCATTAAACAACTACCCATTCTCTCTTCTCCTAACTCCCTGGCAACCACATTCTACTTTCCATTTTTATGAATTAAAGTACCCTAAGATACAGGGGAATCATACAGTATTTGTCCTTTTGCATCTGGTTTATTTCACTTAGTATAATTTCTTCAAAATTCATTCATGTTATAACATGTATCAGAATTTCCTTCCCCTTTATGGATAAATAACATCCCATTGTATGTATATACCTCATTTTGTTTATCCATTCATTCATTGATGGATATTTGCGTTTTTTCCACTTTTTGTCTATTATGAATAATGCTGCTAAGAACATGGATGTACAGATACCTGTTTAAGTATCCGCCTTCTATTATTTTGGGTATATACACAGAAGGAAAGCTTCTGGATCATATGGTAATTGTTTCATTTTTAGGGGAACTGTCATACTGTTTTCCACAGTGACTATGGCTATACCATCTTATATTCATACCAGCAATGCACAAGGGTTCCTATTTCTCTACATACTTATCAGCACCTGTTACTTTGTTTTTCATAATAGCCAACCTAATGGGTATGAAATGGTATCTCATTGTGGTTTTCATTTCCATTTTCCTAATGATTATTGAGCATCTTTGAGCCCTTATTGGCAATTTGTATATGTTCTTTAGAAAAATGTCTATTTTAGTCCTTTGCCCAGTTTTTTTTATTTTATTTTATTTACTTATTTGAGAGAGAGTGAGAGCACAGAGGGAGAGGGGGAGAAGCAGACTCACTGCTGAGAAGAGAGCCTGATGCGGGGCTCCACCCCAAGGACCCTGAGATCATAAACCCAGCCGAAGGCAGACACTTAACTGATTGAGCCACCCAGGCGCCCCTTTGCCCAGTTTTTAATTGGGTTATTTATTTTTTGTTTTCAAGTTGTAAGAGTTCTTTATATATTCTGGATATTAATCACTTACCTGATATATTATTTGCAAATATTTTCTCATTCTGTGGTTTGCCTTCTTTCTCTGTCAGTGTTTTTCAACACACAAACGTTTTTAATTTTGATGTAGTCCAATATATCTATTTCTCTTATTGCCTGTGCTTTGGCTATCTAATCAAAGAAATCATTGCCAAATCTAATATTATGAAGCTTTCCCCAATATTTTCTTCTAAGAGTTTCATAGTTTTAGTTCTTACAGTCATAGTCATTTTAACATCTTTGCTAACTGCTAACTAAAAATTCTGGGGCACCTTTGAGTCTGTTCCTATTTTCAATTTTCTATCTTGGCTTGTAGTCATATAATATTGTCTAATAGCTAGCATGGCTAATAATTTTTATTGAAACCCTGACATTGTGTATAAAAATTTATAGTCTCTAGACGAGATCTTCCTCCAGAGAGAAATATTGGACTGGTGGCGGGGGGGGGGGGGGGGGAGTGTTAATTGTTAAGCAAATCAGAGACCAAGCTTGGTTGAGACAGCTTTACAACACTCATTTTACCTCAATTTTCCCCAACTCCTAGCGAATAGTTTTCTAAGAATTTTGCCTTGGATGATATCCTCCCCCCCAAATTAGGCAAATTATGGTGGCCTCACTTGTTTTTCACAGATCAGGATACCTTACCACTTCCCCTTGATTCACTTCTTTTGTCCAGGCTTTACTATCCTAGCATAGCTGAATTAACTTCTCCACGTGACATAGCTATAAATACAGGAGTTGGGTGGGGCCAGAATCAAGCAGTCTGGCTCCAGAGCCTACACTCTTAAAACTCAAGGGCCTATAATATGCCAGACACTGCACCACACATACACTAAATCTTTCACAAGGGTTTAGATTTAGGAAATGGCCATAATAAGTCTATTTTGAAAAAGAAAGAAGAAAAATCTACCACATATTGAACTTTTCAGCTCTTCCATTTTAGAAAAGAAACTATTAAAAATAAGGGCCTTAGAACTTCAAAGTAAAGTATAAATAATGAGGGGCACCTGGGTCGCTCAGTTGGTTAAGCATCTGACTCTTGATTTCAGCTCGGGTCTGGATCTCAGGGTCCTGGCATCAGCCATGTGTCGGGTTCTGCACTCAGTGTGGAGTTCGCTTGAGGATTCTCTTTCTCTCTCTCCCTGCCCCTCCCCCTCTTTGTACTCTCTCTTTAAAATAAGTAAATCTTAAAAAAAATAAAGTACAAATAATAAGTAAGTTATAGAAGGCTAACATCATTTAGAAATAGCTCATTGGAAGTCAACTATAAAAGTGTTAAGATCCCTAGCCATCATTTCATTGCCTGTGATCCAGCCTTCTACATGCCCCTCACCTCCCAACCCCTTTCACTGCGTACTCTGGAACTTCTGCTAGACTATTATCAAACTCTCAGCCTCTTACATTCTCCACCTATTTTCAGAGCATTCTCTCAAATTCTGTGTTCTATCTGAAACCAAGCCCTTCCCTAAAGGACACCATTTCCCCTATAGCTCTTACATACTAGCTGTTTATTTGCTAGCGCTCCTTCTGACACCCTACTGCTATTTCTAAACATTATTTTCCTTGCTTCTTTGAGCTTGTATAACTTGACAATACCACCTCCTACCTCTTCTAGTCACTGTCATTTACTGACCTCATCTTGGTCCCTTTCCATTATTCACCAAAGCCATGATGAGCACCTGACCCCAGATTTGTAATGCTTGTGAGCCTTAAACATAAACTTGGATAACTCATCTACTACCTCAGTTCCTTGGTTCTTTACTTCCTTTCCAATAAAGGAAAGGCCATGCTAGACCCTTCCATCATCTGAAATGTTCTATAATCAACGATTAATTCAAACATCTACTTTTAAAAATACTACTTTATCTTCCTTCAGTTTGCTAGTTCAATTACATTTGCTTCATCCCTTCCATTCTTCAGCCTCATAAGGATGTATAGTGGAATGATACCTTTAGCTCAAGCCTTTAGCCCTTTCCCTCATAACTTCCTTTTGTATTTAATGTGTGATCTATCATCTCCAAAATATTACCAATATCCTATACTTACTTGATATATGGTTATTGTTGTTGCACCTTTCTAGAAAAATCCTGATCCTGCACCAACCCTATTATCCCATTTTTTCATTCACTTTACTGAGCAACTGAATACTGCCATAGAAAGCTACACTAGAGTAACCTGGCATCACTATAAATTCATAACCAACAGCCTCCAGTGGGCCTTTAAAATGTACCAATCCTAACAAATACATTCTCTGTCAATTCACTTTCCCCAAAAACTATCCCAACCCTTTTACACTCTTCTTAAACTGCAGATCCTCCACATATTCCCCTTCATTCTCAGTAGATAACCTTCTCTCCCTTTTCCACATACAAATCTATCTTCCTCTCTTTCTTCTCTCTTCTTACATTAAAGGAAGTGTCCTTCCTTCTATTTAAGGCAATCAGAGCACTTGTATTTTGGAATATATTCGTTCCTATATTCTCAAGAATGTTATACTATAAATGATCCTTCTCTGCCTGTACCAACTACTTCTCCCTTCACACTTCCTTTTAACTAGATCCTTCCCAATGACTTTTAAATGATTCATCTTAAAAGTTTCCCAGAAATCCACATGCCCATTCAGTTTTTGCCCTATCTGTCTCTGTTCCTTTACCAATAACTGTTCCAGAGAGTTGGCAATTCTCAGTCTCTTTTTTCCCATAAACTATTCACCCCTCATTGTTCTCTACTTGAAGATTCTACTTCTTTCACTCCAAAAAATAGTTCTAGCAAAGGTCATAAGTAATCTCCAAGTGATCATATGGCATGATGAAACATCTTTCTTTTGGTGCTTGTTAAACCACTCTCTCATACGCAACCCGCCCCTCATTTTTCTTCTTATTCCTCCCCTGTCTCCTTTACAGGCTCAAACTTATCAATTGCTAAATGCTGGGTATCCTGAAGTTTCCACCATTTCACTGGTTGAGTGCCCTAATAATCCTCACTGGCTTTAGGATAAAGACAAAAATATTTAACACGATTGTCTTAGTTCAGATTACCATTACAAAGTATCACAGACTAGGTGGCTTATACACAGAATTCCTCACAATTTGGAGGTTGCACATCCAAAATCAGGGTCCCAGCAAGTAGGGTTGAAAATCTTCTTCTGGGTTACAGACTGCCAAGTTCTTGTTGTATCCTCACATGGCAAAAAGAGAGGTAGAGAACTCTCTGGGATTGCTTTTATAAGGGTACTAATCCCTTTATAGGGGACCTAACCTCATGGAACTTTCAAAGGTCCCACCTCCTAATACCATCACACTGGGGGTTAAAATTTCAATATATGAATTTTGGGGGGTGGGCACATTCAGTCCATTGCAATGACGTACAGGATTCTGCATGATGTGGTCCCTGGCTCCCTCTCTAGCCTAATTTCATACCATTCCCCAACCATTTTTCCCCCACTCTTAGTCACTCTGATGTTCTTTTAGTTCCTTGAAGTTGCCAGGTTACTTCTGCAGGGCTTAATACTTGCTTTTCTCTCTAATTTGAAACACTCTCCACCACCATTCTCCCCTATATTTGGTTAACTCCTTTTCATCCCTCAGCTCAAGGGCCATATCCTCAGAGAAATATTTATGAAACCACCTCTGTCCCTAGGCTAAGTCAGGTCTAGTTTTTATATGCAGTTATAGAATCTTGATCATTTTCTTCAAGAACATTTATCTCAGTGTGTATCCATTAGAGTGATTGTTCTATGCTCTGAATTAGGCAGTAGACTCCATAATAGCGTCCTACAGGTTCTTGAGGCTATGTTCATTTTATTTTTCAATTTTTTCATTCTGTTCTTCATATCAGACAATTTCTATTTATCAAGTTCACTGATTCTTTCCTCATTCATTTCCATTCTGCTGTTGAGTCTATCCAGTGAATTTTTATTTCAGATATTGTATTTTTTTAGTTCAAAATCTTTTACTTGCTTCTTTACTGTTTCTATTTTTCTGCTGTGAATGTGTATCTTCCCATTCATTATACTTCTCTTTACCACATGAAGCAGTTATAATAGCTCCTTTAATATCGTTGTTTGCTATTCCAATAGCTATGCCATTTTAGGTTAGCATCTATTGATTTTCTTTTCTTATAAGATATTCATTTCCTGGTTCTTTATATGTCAAGTACTTTTGGAGTATTTTCTTGACATTTTGTTGTTTAGACTCTGGGTCTTGTTAAAATCCTCTGAAGAATATTTAAATTTTTGTTTATTTCAGTAGGTAATCAACTTGGTTAGGTGCAGAGCATAAGCTCTCTCTTTCCTTCTGAGGGCCCTGGTTCCAATTCCGTTGTTTTCAAAGCATTTGCTATGCTGTCTTTGGTCTGTCTCATGCATGAACCACTTGGGGGTTAGTCTGTGATTTGGGCAGTGTTTTTCCCCCCATTTAATTAAAACAATTTTTATCTTACTTTAGTTCTTCAAGCCATTGCTATGCTGCTTTAGGCCTGTCTCATGCATGCACAGTTGGAGATGACCCAGGACACTTAGATGGGTTCATATGCAGAACTAAGGAACCTCATTCTCCAGTGTTTTTCCTCTCCTAAATCTGTACCGAGCTTTATCTCTCAAGGTCTTTTTTCCTGGTTTCTCTGGTCAGAAGATGGGGTTTTTCTCTGAGTTGTAGTTGCCCATAATGTCATTAATAGGATTTGCCCTTGGGGAAAAACCACAAAAGGAAAACAACAACGATAACAAGGATTCCTCATGCTCTCTTTAAACTGTAGAGTCCATTTTCCACATCTTCAAGCCATAAAAATAGGGCTTCTATTGCAGTTTTGGCCTCCTGTGCTGTCCTTGCATGGTTTTCTGACTGGAGTCTGTGTACAGGTCAAAGCTGCAAAAGAAATTCAGTCTTGTAGTTTTGACTCTCCTTCACAATCCAATTGCTTTTGTTTACTTTTCAATCTTCAGGTAGTTGCACTTCAAATCTGCCTAGAGTTTTTGATTACGAGCAGTAAAAAAGAGGTCGTAGTGGACTTATTACATCTTGGAGGAAACTGGAAGGCTGTGTGCTCCACGAGAGGAGGGACAATAATCCAGTTTTACACTTGATCTACATGTGGTAGGCACTCAATAAATATTTGTGAAATAAATATGGAGTGAACCGAGAATTTTAAAATGCCAGATACTCAAGATGACAACAAAAACAAAAACATTTCTGCATGTGAACAAGAAAGGGATCTTTTGTAGAAGAGTAAAATATCCCAACACCAAGAATAGGCTTTACAAATACATTAAGAAAAAGGAAGTAAGTTATAGAATGAATAAGGTCCTTAATGATTATGCTGCAAAGACAAACAAGAAATCAACAGTACAAATTAGAAAAAGATTCTGTTTCTATAGAAAAAAATTAAAGAGTGAAAGGTTTGAAGAACTAGGACCCTGGCTAAGGTAAGAGTTCACGATTTTTTAAGATTTTTAAAAAGATTTTTGGTAGAAAAATGGAGGAAGGTATAGAGGGAAATCCAGATACCTGAGTAATGTAGGGATCAGAAGCAGGCTAGGCAGGATATATGAGCCTTAACTCTTTCCCCATTGCCCCCTTCTTTCTTTTTTAATACTATGCCCATCTGCTTTCCTCTTTGCTCTAGATAGCTCCTTCTATTTTCCTCTGGACTTCTCACTTCCCCTGGAGATTGTCTTTTTCTTATATAATCAATTTTTCAAATGCTGATTTCCTTAATACAAATTTTGTAATTTAAAATGCAGATAAACTCATAAAATTTATCTGTCTTTTAATACATTTTTAGGAGTCAATTTCTTGACAGAATAAATCTTGTCAACAGCTCTGTGCAATTATTTAAATAAATTTGATATAAACAAAAGCCTACCTGTATAAGAATTGTGGTAATTCAGGTGTCTAAGGGTTACAGTAACTGTATCCTGTTAGGAGTCCTCTCATTATATATCTGGATAGCTGGTATAATGGAAAGGATGAGGGCTTTGTACTAGTTGCATGATCTTGGGGAAATTATAGTATCTGGTCATCTTTTAATGAGCATAATACTATCTACTTTTCTTACTTTGTGCTCACAGCTAGAGAAAGCAGAACAAAATTTGAGACTAGCTGATCAAATTTGATTTTACTAGACATTAGGGCATGATTTTCATATACTAACAAAAAGAAGACTTTATAGTGGTTTATATTCTAGTATCTTTTATGATCACTTCAGTTTCATTTTTAATTTTATGATATAATTATTTCAATAAGCTTCTTTTAAAAACATATTTATTTATTTGAGAGAGACAGAAAGCAAGTTGGGGGGGAGGGGCAGAGAATCCCAAGCAGACTCCATGCTGAGTGCAGAGCACTATGAGGGGCTCAATCTCACAACCCTGAGGTCATGACCTGAACCCAAACCAAGAGTGGGATGCTTAACGGACTGTGCCATCCAGGTGCCCCTCAATAAACTTCTTAAAAATCCTTTTTGGAATAAGACAGAAATAAATAAATACGTACTACATATCTTGCTATTATGGGGATAAAGTAAGATGTTTGTATGGTTCATAGCAAAAGCTATGGTATTCAACTGATAATTTTATTAGAAATGGGGGATGTTATATTGTTAAACTTTGCTTTTAAAGTAGTGGAAATTTTTGATGGATTTAACAGGTTCTGGTTTTATTAGAATGTCTCTTTGATTGTAAATGTTAATGGACACAGTATGGAATCATAAAGAGTTGGGAAATCTAAGCTTTCTGCTTTTAATCTGCTACATAGTATTGAGTAAATTTCTTGTCACTTCACCTCCCTGTACTTCAGTTCCAAACTTCTAAAATGAGGTAGAAAGGGAGGAGGTTAGATGATCTAAGGTTTTTATCAGTTTTAAGTCTATGCTTCTTTCTATTTACTTATGGACCTACTAAGAAACAGCGTGAGAGAATAGCAACAAATGTTGCTTGGGAACTACCTACACATCTTATATAAATATGTATATATGTATGTATATCACATAATAGAAACAACTTCTTGTCTTTCCTTGGTGTGTGTTCTTGTACTATATACTGTACTTTGGGTTTCTCACTTTGAAGCAATGTTGTGCAACGGCAACATCTAGTGATATCTATCTATCTATCTATCTATCTATCTATCTATCTATCTATCTATCTATCTCACCATCTGGTGATGTAAGTATAAACTATTCTAAGTGAGATTGCAACTTTTTCCTTCCATTGAAAGCAGAACTGGGACTTGAATTCAGGTGTGTTTCAATATGTAGTCCGTGCCCAGAGCCACTATGCATTACTGACGCATAATGCTCATTTGACATATATTTATTAAATGAATGTTAGGTAAAGCATATGCATCACTATCTACGTGTATTGCTTTAGGATCTTTGGAGCCATTGTTATCTTTCAAACAAGGAAGTCTTTTTTGGTGTACATCAAAGATCATCAAGTAAAAACTACAGTATAATCCTTTCTGAACAAATGAATTTGAGAGCTAAATCTACAAAGAGAATATTCTTTATACAGAGCATTCAAATTAGAACAGGACTTTTTGTTTTGTTTTTGTTTTTAAAATAATGACTAGCTGGCATTATTGTTTAATCAGGACAATACAAATCTGGGCTAAACTAGTCTTCCAATTCAAATTGACTTTGCCACTGTTAAAATTCCTACAGTATTTGGTGTTTGTTCTCATTAATCAGATATTATCTTGAATTTTTATTCTTTTCAGGTGCCTAGATCTTATTTCCACAATAAAATGGTAAGGTATTCCAGGGTTCAGAGCATGTTTTATATCTTTCTTGTCTTTCCCTTAGCCCCAGCCACAATGGTTTTTCTCACCAAATAATAAAGTTACCAACAACTTACCCAGAATCCATGGTTTTCCACGAGGCATCAAACTATCATGGCATTCTCTCTAGTGCTCTTGATTCTACATTTCAGTCACATTAAACTGTTAATTATTCTCTCATGCATTTTTGTTTTCTTTGTTTGTAATATTTTACTACTGCCATCTCTTCTTTGTAAATGAAATGTATTGCTTAAGGGTCATTCCAATAGAACTTCCTATAAGGCATAGCACAAAACTAGAAGTCGTCTTTCCTTTTTGAATTCTCACATCACTTTATAACTTGTCCTACCTTTGTTCTAGCTCTCTGGTTGTCCTTTCTTGGTCTTCTTTTTCTCTATCCATCCTTTGAATGTTGGGGTTCCTCAGCATTCTTCCCTATGCCCTCTTCTCTTCTTACTCTATATACATTTAAGAAATTTATTTTATTCTAATGGCTTCAATTATGACCAATATGCTGATGAGTCTGGCTAGAGAATCTCTGTTGAGTTTCTAAGTAGTGTATTTAAGTATTTATTGGATATCTCTACTTCATTGTCTTTACAAAATCTTAAGCTCAATATATGCACAACTGAACTCAAAACCTTCCCCCACTAAATCTATTCTTTCTTCAGTGAATTTCCTATTTCAGAGAATGAAGCCACCATCTACTCTATTGCTGAAATTAGAAACCAAGGAGTCATTCCTTCTTCATTGTTGATATCCAGTGAGTTACTAAATCATGTTAATACAAGTACATAAATAATTGAAAATTTGGTCCACTTCTCTCATTATAAATTGCCACTGCCCAGTCCAGGCCATAAGCACCTTTTCCCATTAGCTCTGTAATGACCTTCCAAGTGTTCTCCCTACCTCCAGTCTTGGGCCTCCACTTGTAATGTCCACAATGCAGCATAATCTAAAATGTAGCATGATTATGGCAACTTCCTGCCTAATATTCCTCAATGGCTTCCCATAGAAAAAAATGTCCAAACTCAAACTCAGCTTACAGAACTCGTTTTAGTAAGGACTAACCTTGTCCCTGCTCATCTCATTTTATACTTGGCTTTTTAAACTTCAGCTGTATTTTAGTTCTTTAAACTTGCCAAGCCTCATATCTCTGAGACTTTATACATTCTGTATACTGTCTTCCAACCCTACACCCCTGTTTTTGCACAACTAGCTCTATATCAGTTTAGAGGTCCTTCCTTTAGAAGTTCCCTTTAGGATGTGTCCTTATCATAGCATCCATCCCTTATCATAGCATTCATGTCACTATTACAATTGCTTGCTTAACTATCATCATTCTGTTATTTGACAAATACTCAATGAGAGCCCACTGTGTAAATGGTACTGTATTCATTCTCCTTTGTACATAGAGTTTAGTCAATACAGGGTATTGTGGAAGCACATATAGTATGTGCTTGGGGGAGGGCCCAAGAACTATTTAGTGACTTGCATTTCTCTAGTAGATTAAATCAGTGGTGATTTCATAATCATTCTGAGTTCTTTGAATTACCTAACACAGTAGATGGTAGGTAATTATCTAATTTCATTAACTGTTGAGTTTTAAACATATAAAAAAAAGTTTTTGAATTGTAAAAGGCCTCTAGCTAGCCATTACTTTCTACCTACCAGTTTTTCTTTGATATCATTTTGGATATAATATAGTATAAAAAGCAAAGAGACAAACTACTATAGTAAAAAAAAAACATGGGACTTATTGTCAGAACACTGTGGTTAATAATTCTGCCACTTACTAGGTATGTGTCCTTGGTCAAGACCCTTAACCTCTCTGAGCCTCAGTTTCCTCATCTGAAAAAGGTAGTTATAAAATCAAATGAGATAAGAGAAAATAAAAGCATAGCACAAAATGTAAAAGGCTACCCTAATGCTGTCTATTATCATTATATATTATTATTATTATCATTATTATTATTATTAGAGTAAATACAGATCAGGTCTCCCTATTACTGGTCATCCCAGCTCTACAGGCAACAGAATTTCCAAATTTCATCCTTCATTTCCACTTTACAAGAGTTAGGGTTTTGCAATTTAATAAACACATATTGATGGAAGTGGTAAAAAAAAAAAAAAAGCCCCCCTGCCCAACACAAAAACAAACCTAAAATTCGACAAGTAAATATTAAGGGGATAAGAGAGAAAAAAACAGCAGCCTATGAAAATCTAGTATTTGGATATATGGATCAAAAAAAAAAAAATCAAGCCACATTTTTTTTTTAATGTTAACTGAAAGGGTAGGTGGCATAAAAGAGTAGTGCTGTGAGCCATTTATCAGTAAATGAGAATATACTGAGCTGGGAAGTCAGGGTATCTGAGTTCAAGAACTCGCCCAGTAACTTACCAGTAAGAACCAGGTAGCCAATCCTCCCAACAGTCTGGTCTTATGACTCCTTGGCTACTATGATCTTTTCCTCCACCCTATCTCAGCTACCCACTCACAAGGTCACGAATCTCAAATGGGCACTTGATCCTGCCCAGCTATGCTACTGTGCTTCTCTAGTACTGCTATAGATTGAATATTTATGTCCCCTCAAAATTCATGTTGAAATCCTAACCCCAAATGTGATGGCATCATGAGGTGGGGGTCTTTGGTATATGAGAGGTCATGAGGACAGAACCCTCAAGAATGGGATTAGTGCCCTTAATAAGAGTTCCTGAGAGCTCCCTAATCCCTTTTGGCTATCTGTGAACCAGGGCTCTCACCAGACACTGAATCTGCCAGCACCTTGGTCCTAGACTTCCCAGCCTCTAGAACTATGAGAAATAAAATTGTTTATAAGCTACCTAGTCTATGCTATTTTGTTAGAGCAGCAGCCTAAACAGACCAAGTCAAGTATGACTACCTTCTGTCCTCTAAAATGACTATTTTATGGCGCATCTGGGTGGCTCAGTCGGTTAGGCGTCTGCCTTCAGCTCAGGTCATGATCCTAGGGTCCTGGGATCGAGCCCCGCATCAGGCTCCTTGCTCCGGGAAGCCTGCTTCTCCCTCTCCCTCTGCCTGCTGCTCCCCCTGCTTGTGTTTTCTTTCTCTCTGTCAAATAAAATAAAAGCTTTAAAAAAATAAAATAATAAAATAAAATGACTATTTTATGCCTTCTTTTCACCCCTTAAGCCTCCTACCCAAACATTCTTCCTTCTCTCTCCTTACTGATCTAGCCTCTGACCTTCTACTTTCTTGAGCAAAAGAGAATCAGTTTCAGGCAGAAACTCTCTCTTGAGATCACTGAATCTATTCATCTATCTGCATCTCTACCTATAGTCACTGCCTTTCTTCCTATTACTATAAATTTTATGTTCATGTTTCTGAGCCAACACTTCTACCTATTCCCTGGATCCCATTCCCTCTTGTTTTCTCAAAGACTTCACTCTTAAAATATACTCATTCTCTCTTATAATTTTTTCTCCTCTACTGTATAATTCCCATTAGCCTAGAAACACACTTCAGTATTTCCATCTTTGAGAATTCTACTTTGACCCCACATATTCCTCTATTACCTATATTTCTTAGCTCTTCTTCATGACATATCTTGCGATATCTATAGTGCTGTGCCTATTTCTTCACATTACATTTTCTCTTTATTGTGCTTGTCAAGGCACGTAACTACTACATGTTGCCAAAATGCAATGGTCAGATCTCTTTATTTTATTTGATTTTTCAGCATGTTTCAATAATACTGGCCATGCTTTGTGTCTTGGCTTAAGTCACCGCATTTTTTGGGTTTTCTTCCTACTTCACTGGCTACTCCTTCTCCATCTCCTTTGCTTGCTTCTTTTCCTCTGCTTTACCTCTAATCATTAGAATGCTCTCTATGAATACACTTTCTCCAGGTAGTTTTTTCTACATGTTGATGATTCTCAACTTTCTGTCTTTGGTTCCTTACATAGAACTCAAGACACAGAACTTACTTTAGATTTCTAATATGAATATCAAACAAGGTGAGTAAAATAAAAACAACCCTCCAACACACATCGCACACACACACACAAACACACACATTTTCTTCTTTAGCCTTTTTCATTTGGTAAATGGCACAACCATCCACTCAAATTCAAGAGAAAAGCCTAGGAGCTTCTCTTTTATTCTCACCCCTATATTTATAACATCACCAAGTCGTAGGTTCTGCCTCCAAATATATCTCATATCCATCCACTTCTTATACCACTCTACCCCAAACTACTCTCATTCCTTCCTGGATCACAACTATCTTCTGCTACTGATCTTCTCTCCCAATCCCTATGATCCATTAACCACATAATAGGCAGAACACATCTTTTTTTCAATGTAAATCAGATTATATTACTCCCTTCCAGAAGAACTCCCTGCTGGTTTATCATCACACTTTAAATGAATTCCAAACTTATTCCATGGGTAGATCCCCACAACCTATTAAAAGCCCTATATGATTTGACTTCTACCTATCTCTTCAAGGTCATATTATACTACTTTATCCATATTCCAGCTACAGCAGTCTTATGGTGTTCCTTGGAAGAGCCAAGCTCTTTCTATTGTAGGATTTTTACAATTGGAGTTTTCTTTAACTGCAATGCTCTGATCCTAAATATTTCTGTAGCTGGCTTTTTTAGATCACTGAGGTCTCAGCACAAATGTTAGCTCTTCAGAGAGCCTTCCTTAACCAATCAATCTAAAGCAACTTCTTCCCCAGTATCTTTCTCACTCATACTGTTTTATTTCTTCACGTCACTTAACATTATCCAAAATTTCCTTGTTCATATCTTGTTTCTTTTTTCACCAAATTTTAAGTTCCATGAGAACAGGAATCTTGCAAGTCTTTCTTACCATTGTATTCAGAATAATGACAAAATAGTAGTTCCCTAGAGATATTTAATGAATGCCTGTTCCTGAGTGGGTCACTTGACCTCTCTCACATTTGCGAACTTAACTAGTGCTAGACTTAGCTCTGGGTCCAGGGGATACAAAGGCGAATAAGGCATGGCTCCTTGAGGATCTCATCCATTCATCCCTTCAACAAATATTTACTGAATGTATATATTATACTAAGTTTCAGGTATTGTTTAATCTGTGTTTAGTTCCCTCCTCAGTAAAATGGAGTTTTGTTAACCAACTCGATCTCACAGAAATGTATAAATGGGATGAATATAAAAATAATGTACAAAATGAGATGTAGCATAAACATGTTATTTATATAGTGCTATTACTGCACTTGCCTCTTTCCTTTTGTCTGGTAATGGGCAGGAGCTCCTGACAAGAGACAGCCGACTGATAAAAACAGCTATATAAATTTTGGTACTCACAGAAGGCAATAAATATGAATGCCCTTTTCATAGGCACATAGTAACTAAACTACCTGGGGTCATGAATTCTTTAGTTGTGATAGTAACAAGTGTTAATTTTCCACAGTGCTGTTGCACAAATAACAATTCTATTTACCCTTATGGAAAATTAGGGAGTACCCAGGTTAATTGCTCCTCTCCTTCGCACCACCTAATTTTTCCTAGGCTCTAGGACACACATAGAGGGGTGTCAGGGACCTGGCACGGGCCTGCAGAGCTCTCACGACTCCTGAATGATGTACTGGACACCTGGTACGTATGCAACTGTCCTTAATCCTTCAAAAGCACTAATCTCAAGGGCTTGTCCACAGAAATAGGCTGGGGACGGGGGAACTGAGAGGAGGGTAAATTAGGGAGGAAAGCTTTCCCGGGATAAGCAACCAATCCTGGAACACACCACCAGTCACAGGAGCATGTTAAGGTTGATTTGCAGATAGTCACCCTTTGTACAACAGTCTGCCCTTAATTAAATTAATTTTGTAGTCAGTCTTGACTGACCTCTTTTTTCTTACTTGTGATTTACCTGTAAGATGAGAGAAACAGAGGAGGAAGGGTAGGAATAAAAAGAGATGTGGGATGAGGGAGTAAAGACGCGTCAGGGGGAGGAGAGAAAAGGGTCTGAGGCTGCTTCCCCAGCTCTGACAAAGGAGCCATGTCCTCCTGAAGCGGGAGAACAAGCGTTCCTCGGGTCCACAGGAAGGGAAAGACCGCGCGAGACGAGGGACCAGTAGTGCCCAAGGGCCTGGAAAGGAAGGGACTTGAGAAAAATGGACCGTACCTACAATTCCTTCAGCATCCCTCGCTACCCCGGGAGCGGCCCTGGCGCCCAGCAACCGCCGCGTACACCACGCGCCGCCCCGGCCGGGAAAGCAGCCAGGACCCGACCTCCGCGCGGGCCGCTGGGGCCAGGCTAATGGCGGCTGGCTCAGCTGACGGTGGCGGGGCGGGGTCTGGGCGGGGCTGGCGGTGGCGGGGCGGGGCTGGCGGCGTCTGGGCGGGGCTGGCGGCGTCTGGGCGGGGCTGGCGGTGACGGGGCGGGGCGGAGCTGGCGGTGACGGGGCGGGGCTGGCGGTGACGGGGCGGGGCTGGTGGCGGCTGCACCTTCAAGCGGCGTAGTGGGCGCTCTGGCCTGCGGAGGTGAGGGTTTTGGGGTTTGCCGGGACCGCCTGGTGTGCTTTCAGTCTATTCGACCCGTTCCTTTCCCCGTCTTTTGTGAATATTGACCTATTGGGTTGTCAAAGTCCAGGGACAGAGTTGACATCACAGGGCCCTTCAGCCAAAAAGCCGCGCCAGGGGGCTGGCTGCACGTGCCAGGAGTGACTTGTCACAACTCATATCATGTTTCGTCTTAAGTCAGCTTAAATATAGTGCAATTGTAAAAGAGAATAGTGTCTGGGGTTAAGACTGGGCTCAAATTTCAGCACTGCCACTCTATAGCTATGGAACGACAGACAAATTACATAGCCTCCCTGAGCTTCCGTTTTCTCTTCTGTAAAGGACGTGGTTGGTGGTGATATGAGACAAATGAATTGTTACATGACAAGTGTCTGGAACGGGGCTTGGTACAAAGTAAACACTCAATGTCCTGTTATTAGTATAAAACCTTTTTCTTTTCACATGAAATCTTATGCGGAGACCTTCATATGAAAGGAAAGCAGAGCTACCCTAGTTGAGTGTGGGCCCCGAGAAGCTTTGGGTTCTTAGACCTAAGGCTCCTCTTATGGAATCTCTATGATTCCTAAAAGAGGAAAAACAATTGTTATTGGATTAAGTCCAAACTTTTTATAAAGACAAACTGCCCTTTTCTAACTTCGCTCCTGATACTCCAAACAACTGCAACTCCTGCACACGTTATATCCCTATGTGTTTTTGCCTATGTGTTTTTTTTTAAGTTTTTATTTATTTATTTATTTATTCATTTATTTATTTATTTATTTATTTATTTTAAGAAAGAGAGAGTGTACGCCCAGGCGTGGGGGGTGCGGGGGTGGCGTTGGGGCAGAGGGAGAAGGAGAGAGAATCCCAGGCAGGCTCCAGGCCCAGCCCAGAGCCCTAGGAGGGACTCCATCCTATGACCCTGAGATCATGACCTCAGCAGAAATCAAGAGTAGGGCGTTCAACGGACTCAGCTACCAGGTGCCCCTAAGGTATTCTATCAAGAGTGTTCTCTTTCCCCTTTTCTTAGTTATCCTTTAAAATCTGACTTAAATTACAACTCTTTCTTGGGTGATCAAATAAAAAAATTCTCCTTCATCTTTAGCATTGTGGAGACATCTCAGCAAGGATTGAAAGTTATTTTCTCCCTTTTTTTAGGAGAGTAGACAAGATTTTTTGTGATTATAGGGTTAGGGAAATGCTTGTTCTCCTGGCAGGCAAGGAGAAAGCAGGGTCTTGGTGGCAGTATGCATGGTAGAGCTGGGAAGGTAGGTTTTTGAGAGGAGTCTGACAGCCTCCAAGACGCTGCTCTGTGCTCCAGATGCAATGAACTACTGGAAAGTTTAGTGCTTTCGGGTCCAGCCAAGGAGGACAGAGGACACACCAACAAGTGGGGTTTTGGAATTCTCATCAGAACAGAGGGCTCAAGCAAGATTTAATTTGGGTTCAGCAACTAAAACCTGTGTTACTTGCTCCTAAAATGGCACAAAACAATTCCCACTGGGTACAAAGAACTACATAAATTATTAATCTAGAAATATGTTCTGAAACATTTCAAAAATAATGTCCATTTATTTAAAGATAACATAAAAATTTAATAATGCTTTAAAAACCATCTAAAAAACATCGATTCCTTTTTTTTCTTTTTCTTTTTTTTTTAAAGATTTTATTTATTTGACAGAGAGACAACCAGCGAGAGAGGGAACACAAGCAGGGGCAGTGGGAGAGGAAGAAACAGGCTTCCCACGGAGGAGCCTGATGCAGGGCTCGATCCCAGAACACCGGGATCACACCCTGAGCCAAAGGCAGACGGTTAACGACTGAGCCACCCAGGCGCCCCCATTGATTCCTTTTCTTGTAAAAACTCAATAGTAACTTAAAAATAATTAAGTTGATTACATTTGCAACCATGTCATTGAAAGGAAAACACTTTTGAGGAACAAGGAGAACCTTATTAATGACAGCATTTTTCACTAAGTTTGACATGAAAATAGCTTAAAAATATTTTCTATATAAATGGTTCTGTACATTGGGAAGCAATAAATTGAAAGGTGCTCAAGTAATGAAAATAGAAACGTGGTCAATGATCTACTTGGTACAATTTAACTGCCAATTTTCGTTTCCAGTCTTACCTGTCACTAATTCTCTTTATCAACCTTAAGTGCCAATTATTTACTATATTCCGGGTTTTACTATTTCAAACTTTTCTAATATGCCCACCCTTGACCCATTTGTTTTCTTCCTCACCTTACTCTCTAATATTAATACATCAATTCAAACTGAAGGTCCAACTGAAGTTTTTCCTCCTTTAAGAAATGTTCCTCATTTAGAACACTTTTGAATTATTCATTTGGATTACAGCTATTTGTACATATCTTATTTCCTTGTAAGATTCTTGAAGGCAAGTATCATGTCTTATTCATATTTGTATTCTCCACAGTGTCAGTTTCCCACTAGAATTGAAGTTCCATTAAGCAGAGCCCTTGAACATCTTGGTCATTGCTGTATTCCTTAGTATTTAGCATAATGCCTCACATAGCAGCATACTAAAAGTGCATTTTGAGTGAGTGGATTTTGAATGAGTCGATTTTAAAACAAGCTCCATGAAGGTAAGGATTTGTCTGTTTTATTCATTGTAAGATGAATATTTGAATATTACCGAGTGAATGAATATTTGGAAGGCTCACTATTCATTATATACAACAAAAGTTCTTCAGTCTGTATATCTTCACAGAAATCAAAGTATTTATGTTGCCTTTCACCTAATTCAGTGGATGATGTGTCTTTCTGAAAATAAGACATCCTCTAGAACTGCAGGAGTAAAATGTAAAAGAATCAAAATAAAATGGATGTTTACATTAAGAGTAGTTTCAGTTTTGTTCCTTGTACTTTTCTGTGTTCTAAATTTTTTTTTAAAGATTTATTTATTTGACAGAGATAGAGACAGCCAGCGAGAGAGGGAACACAAGCAGGGGGAGTGGGAGAGGAAGAAGCAGGCTCATAGCGGAGGAGCCTGATGTGGGGCTCGATCCCATAACGCCAGGATCACGCCCTGAGCTGAAGGCAGACGCTTAACCGCTGTGCCACCCAGGCACCCCTGTGTTCTAAATTTTCTGCAATGAAAATGTCTTATTTTGCAATCAGGAAAAAATAATACTATTTTTAAAGAGTGTTAAGGATGAGATCATTTGCAAAGTGTGGCTGAGGAAATTTTAAGGACACCCAAGTCCAATCAAGGTTATCTGGAGTTAATACCAGAGAGAAAAATATTGGAATGTGAAAATAATTTAGAGCTGAAACCTAATCAGCCTGCTTAAAAAAACCAAAAAACAAAAAAAAAAACCCCAAAACAAAAAACCTCTCAGAGGAGATATGGATGGCACTGACTCTAGGAGAAAAGAACATGGTAGAACAAGTACTTATAGTGATTATTTTAGCAGTGTCCTTGAAGTATGACACCCTCGTGGTGGACTGTTTTCCTCCAAATTCATACGCTGAAGCCCTAATCCCCAATGTGATGTTATGGGGAGATGGGGACTTTGGAGATAATTAGGATTAGATGAGGTCATGAGGGTGGGGTCCTCATGGTGGGATTAGTGTGCTTGTAAGAAAAGATGCAGAGAGCTTACATACTCCCCCTCCCCCACTCATCTCTTTCCCTACCATGTGCGGACACAGCAAGAAGGAGGCCATAAGCAAGCTAGGAAGAGAGCCCTCATCAGAACCTGATCATGCTAGCACCCTCATGTTGGACTTTCATCCTTCAGAACTATGAGAAAATAAATGTCTGTTGTTTAAGTCCCTCTGTCTCTGGTACTTTTCATAGCAGCCCAAGCAGGCTAGACAGAGCAAGGAGACTAAGCTCTGAACTGTTACGTGGCAAGTGGTTTTCTGTACTGGAAGAGGATCCCCTCAGTGATTCAGTCGATAAATATTTATTAAATGCCTACTGTGTTTCATGCCCTGTGCAAAGTACCGAGTATCCAAAGATGACCAAGACAAGGCTCTCATCCCTAAGGAGCTTATTTCATAGGAGACAAGCTTGTGGCTTCTAAGTGCTCTGACAGAAGTATGTGTGGGATACATACATCCCTTTTCCAGGGACTCAGCGGTTAGAGTAATTGTTTCTATCTGTGGTTGGGGTGGGGTAGCTTTGGTTGGCCTGAGTCAACATTCTGTATCAAGTTAACTCTGAGTTCACCAACCAACAGGACAGCTGTGACTCACAATGTGGTGATAAACCTGAGACTTCAACGGTGAGCTCTGCACAGGCCCATACCGGACAGTTACAGAGATTTAGATGGTGGCTGCCCACCGAGGAGAGGGAGGACAGAACTCGCTGCATGTTCTCCAAAATGGAACAGGCTATTGGCAGTGGCTGAATGGCCTCTTCCACCATTTCTACACTGTGAATTTCTACTTCTCATTCTTCTTTGGGGCCTTGACTATTTATAACAACATTCTCATTTACTTATACTAACTGTATTTTGTATAAGTTAACAAGCATTCGGAGCCTGTTACTCAGACAAAAACTACTGGAGAATGCGGGACCTAGTGCTAACTGCAGCACCCCTCTGGGTCACATGACTTTTGCTGTCTAAGTCCTAACCATTCCCCACATCCTAGCCAAGATCCTACTTTCTCTGGAAGTTGTGCTAAACTGCACCACCCCTGGATGAGGTGGGTGCTGCTGTTATGAGCCTCCTGGACTCCCATATTTCCTGCATCATAGCACTTATCATACTCTTTTGAAATCTCTTATTTAGTTGTCTCCTCCATCAGACAGTCATATCCTTAAGGACAGGAATAATAAAAGTTTTGATGATGTGCCCAGGTCATCAAAAGCTTCCACTGAGTATTTGTTGAATGAATCTGGTTTCAGAGCCTGTCAAAGGAGAGGATGAGATGAGCTTTGGGTTTATGTTGCTACCACAAAGGTGCACCTAACCAATTAAGTTCAGTTTGAAATATCTACCTGAATTTTGGTGTAAATTAATCCAATCCAAATACAGAGTATAAACTAGAAGAAAACACAGTCCACAGAGTAATCAAAGTCAGGCTGATGTAAAAATGAAGCTGTTATGGCTTCATATTATGTTAGCTTAATAAAAATTAAGCTGGTTTTGAACAGAGGTGAAAGTCATGGAGAAAGGGCCTGGAACAGTAGTCTAAGGACAAGAGAGGAAAGGATAGGCTTTATGCAGATCAGCTTGGTAGGATCAGATTATTTATAATCTATTCATTTAACACATATTTAATATCTACTTCAAGATTAGACTGAACTTTGGATTCTGGGCTAAAGAGTTTAGATGGGATATGACAAGTAAGTGATAAATGCTTCAGGTATACATACACCATGAGAAAAGCTGTGAACTATATTCAAACATGATTATTCTAGCAACTAGGCAAGAGTTGACCTAGAGTCAAGAAGAACTTAAAGGTGCTACACAAAAGCAGAGATGGTCTGTTGAATATGTGGGATAAAATGCGACATATATAGATAAGCCTTTCTTCTACTATCTTATCCGCAGGCATGCCGCAATGTCTGAAATGCTTGCTACAGAAATCACTCTTTCAGTTTAAGGTACTATCTTTAGAAAGCCTGTCAACATGCAAGATTATGCTACTAAGTGATGGTAGCACTCGATACAATAGTACCTCTGTCTCCCAAATCTGATCTTTCCTTCCTCCTATGAATCTCACTAAAGAAAGCTTAGTGGGAAGCAATACTATCAGACCTCCTCAGAGCTGGGTGTGGCCATCACAGTAGAATGTAAGAGGAGATATGCGGCCAAATTCCACATCACTTAGTCAAAAATAAATTGCTTGCCTTGGATTCACCTCCTTCACTTCTTCCTGAAGTCTAGAAAGGAGACATGGGAGAGATTCATCTTTAACCTATGTCTTAAGCTAGGGCTTAAGACACGTCAGAGCCTCCAGATAGAAGGACATGGGTCTCTGAGCAAACCCATGAACTGAGTAATCATGTCAGCATCAACCAGTCAGCCGGTTTCATGAAAGGGAAATAAATTTCTATTTTAAGTACTATATTTTTTGTTTCTTCATTATAGCAGTTTACCTTACTCTAATTAATATTACATTCATGAGGTTAGCATAGATTTGACAGTTAGCTATCTTTCACCTAGAGAAAAGGAAGAGTCTGAAAATGTGGGTCACAAGAAACAAATAAGAAAGGCCTGAATCTGGACATTCCTTAGGGGAAGGCAAACTCAGATGGGCTGCTAAAATGGGAGACTGTGTTGCCATCTGGGAGGAAGGAGAGGTCTTTTGACATTAGATAGGTGCAAGAGGAAGAACCAATGAAGACACTTCACATACTTGAAAATTGTGGCGGGACCAATCGGTTACAATAATTCACAGAAAGGTAGCAAGAGAGGTATAAATGGAGAAGAGGCAGACTGGCACAGAAAGTGGGGGTAGAAACTGATGAGGGATTGCATTATGGTATTTAAAAATAAAAAAGAAAAGAGGAGCCCAAAACATTTCAAGGCATGAGTGGTCAGGTGACTATGAATCATGAAACTATGACAGTAATAGTAAGTTAGAACAAGTTGTTGGCTAGTAGAACAGGATACTGAACTTGATCTTTTCCATGTTAAATTGTGGTAAGTACATTTTACCAAACAATTTCAGATACATGATGAAGAGGTATTTGAAAAAAAAAAAAGGTCAAGAGATTAGGTTGGAGATGTAGAATATTACCACCCACATGGAAAGAATAATGGCTAAAAATGCTCTTTAAAGAAATAACCACACTTTTGGTTCTATTACATTTAAAGTTTGAACACTACATATCTCAATATGCATCTAGGTAACATAGCTTCTGCTAGTTGGTAAAAGAAGTTTCTGGCAGCGGCTTTCTAATCATTATAATCAGTATTGTCTCTTTTCACCTCTAAACTTGTACAGAGGTCTCTTCCTGAACTTCTTCACCCTTATTTTGATGTTCAGCTTTCTGGAGAAGCCTGGGACCCAGCAAACCAATGAGTAGACTTCCAATTGGGGCTGTGATGATGATGGACAAAAATGCCACTGTCAACACATCCATTCCGTATTCTTCTAACTGTTTCTCTCCATGAGATCTTGCTGTGTCCAAAGCCACAGATCCTATGGCAGCCTACAAAAGTTTAAAGGTAACAATGGAAACATATGACAAGTGCATAGAGAAAAGGTGAATTAGTTCATCATTTGTAAAAACAAATTGCTTGTTCTTTTACTCAGCTAAAAAAGCTCCATAAATCTTCTTTCAAAGTATACTGCAATGAGTTTTGGTTGTCTGAAAACTCTCCCTGCCTGGGGAAAGAATAATAATTCATATGTGCCTATTTGCATAAGGTAGGGCTACAAAAATATCAGTAAAATATATCTCAAAGCACAAGGCAAATTCAGAGTCACGATATTAATTAATTAGAACATGATCCCATATACTAAAGTCCCCCTGAGTAAGGATGAAAGTTACTGGTTATCTCATTCTTTTATCTTTAGTAATTTCAAAGTCAGAAAAAACAAGATGAAAAAATGCAGTGATATTGGAAGATGGTGGAGTTTTAAATGAAAAAAAAAAACATAGGAATATGTACTGCTTTTAAAGCTGAACTAATTGTTAAACATCATGAAACTTGGAAATTCGAGGCACCTTCAAAACTTGAAGTTAATCTTATTAAGTATTTGGTTAATTTTTGCCTCAGGAGTTGGTAAAATACTTTATTTAAGATTTATCTTTTGGAAAGTTTCATGAAAATTTTTGTTTTCTTTTACAGGCAAAATGCAACATTAATGCACATGGGAAAATAGTTAAACAATCTGGTTACTCCCTTATTCCACAGAACACAACAACATTAGCCTCCAGGACAATGAAACAGAAGAGAAAATATCAGTGTGCATGAGACACATGGCAGAGACTACTGATTGCCCACAAATATCTGCATATACTCTTCTATTATAGAACTCTTGAGTTTCAGCTGGTCACATTACTGCACAAATAGAGAGTTTTGCAGCCTTCTTTACAACTAAATGAACATACATTATTCAACATATTCTTGATAATGTTTCCTTATTTTAAATTGGCTTTGATAGCAGGAGAGTGCCATCTTTCAAATTTTAATGTTTAGGAACACATCCTTCATACCAAAGTTACTAGAGTGATTATTTTGCTATTTACCCACTAAAGTTACCAGAGGTAGTGAGGAAACTGAAGACATTCCGAGGGAGAAACTATTCTACTTATTGTACTACATCTCATATTCTTATCATTATGTCTTAGACTTCTTTGAAAGTCTGATGGAAATAAAATTTCTCTGGAATAATGTCGAAGCCCACAGCCACACAAAATCTGGCATATAGTTATACAGCATACATATCCCCCAAAGCTTCCTAAATTTAGAACATCTAATTTTGGGGGTGCCTGGGTGGCTTAGTTGGTTAAGAATCCAATTCTTGATTTTGGCTCAGATCATGATCTCAGGGTCGTGAGATTGAGCGCCAAGTAAGATTCCCTCTTCCCCTGCCCCACTTGCATGCACTCTCTCTCTCAAATAAATAAATCTAAAAAAAAAAAAAAAAAAAAAAGAACATCTGAAACAAATATGTCCATGTTTAAACAATTGCAAAATAATCAGAGACAGTTTAACCTTGTTTGCTATAATTAGTTTTAAAATAAATAAATAATCAGAAATATATTACATTTGCAACAAATAATAATCTATACAGTTCTAATTTAATCAGTAATTAAATTCTACCAAATACATGGTTAATACTTTCAAGCACCTTATCTGTTCATGCCTTATTCATTACAGTGCACAATTTCTGGGTCATGTGATTGATACATTTGACAGAAGGTTCAGCTAGTTTACAAAATTTACCAGCAACCAATAATTTAGGAAATCAGTAAAGCATTTTGTCAGTTGTTTTTCAATAATTTTTCTCCTTTATACATAAAGACTGTGGTCGAGCATAACTGATCATCAATCATATTGACACTGAAGTACTTCCAAATACTAAGATGGGCCATGCTATTTCTTTTTCACTCTCTTCTTGGAAGATATTGAAATGAAAAGAGTTAACAACTATCTCTCTGGGTGATTTAGAGGGCTCTGACTGATAAAAATTCAAACTCTTTCTTCTTGTGACTACTGCTTTGTAGTTAGTGTAGGGATTTACTGGATTTTTAGTTAAATAAAGCTGGTGATCTAGATAAATTTAAATGAGCTATCATATTTAGGAAATCAATATACCCAAAACAAAACTTTTAAAGAATAGATTAGTATAAACCCTTTTCATAAATCAAACTTCGATTACATTTTTTCACCAAATTTGAATAAGCTATCTTATATAAAATTTCATGGTGTCATATAGAAATAGGAGTTAAAATGCTAAGCCAACCTATCCATCATTACCTGGACTGTGGCCTTTGGAAGCCAGGCAAAAGAAATAAATATCTTTTCCTTGATGTTAAAACCAGCAAAACACACCATCAGAAATGTAGTCAAAATTCTTATCAATACTGCAATGCCCAGGATGGCAACACAAAGGCCTGTAAGAAATACTTAATTTTTAGACATAATAAAGCACTTGGGGAGCAACTGAGTCTCATGTTTATTGATTCAAAATACTATCAACTGCAATTATCTAAATATATTAAAAAATTAAGAAAACAAGAATGGTTAGGCATAATTTATCAAAACATCAATAACAAGGATCAAACCATTTGTTTAAAAGAAGGTATTTTTCCTAGATTAAACCAAGAATTAATTAAACATATTTGATATCTATTATAAAGGAGATATGAATGTTCTCTTATGTTTTATAGCAAGAATCAAACTTTCTTCCATATGTTTATTCAACATAATTATTAAATGATAAGTATGCATGACAGGATTTGGACTAGGTACTGGGTGTACAAAAATGTATAATGTGCAGACTTTGCCTCTATGAACTTCAAAGTCAGAGGGAAACAGAAACATTAACACTGAATTAATATACTATAAGGTAAGTGCAGTATAAACATACTGGTAAGAGGTCATAGAAGAGGAAAAAGTTAATATTTTCATCAAAATGATTGAGAATTGTTTACAGAGTATAAACCAAAGGTGGTATTAAAAATATTTACTAGCCAGTATGGAAGCAAATCAGCCAATCAGAACAGAGCTGGCTGGTCACTGACCAATCAGAATACATTGGTAGTCTATACCTGTTTCACCATATTGGTGTATACACTGACTGCCCATTAGCTCGGGTTGACATGTACAGCTACTTCATTCCATCCTTTAGAATCTTTTGCCGATAAAGATCAGTTCACCTTGATTTGTACAATAGGGAGTGTGACTAGGGTACTGAACCTGAGAAAGGCACAGCTAAAGTGACTGCTATGTAATAGGGTGATTTTCTAAAAAGTAACATTTGTTAAGTGTTTACTGTGCACAAGCTTTAAGTGCATTCGTTATCTAATCCTTACAATCCGTGGGGTAATTTTCCTTATTTTACAGTTGAAAAAAATGAAGTTTAAAAAGGATAAATGACTTTCTCAAGTTTAAAACTCTAGTAAAACACCAGTTAGACATCACCAGAGGATTTACTGTGAGTCTGCAATATGGCTTCTTTACAGAAAGCTGTTGTGGCTTTTTATTGAAGGGTATTGCTCCCAGATTGGTAGGTTTTCAAAAGTACTTGTTTCCTGAAGTACAAGAAACAAAAGAGATGATACCATTCCCAGGAGGGAGCATTGAAGGTTTGGGGAGAAGAAGATTTAGAAGTTTTGAACATATCGAGTTTGAAGTTTTGTGAGGTTTACAAGTGGTGATGTCCAATCAGCAATTAGATACATTGATTTAGAGATAAAATTTTAGAATTATGTAGTTTATAATCAAAGCTACTGAATGTAGATGAGCTCAGAAAACTGACATTGAGTGAGAAGCGTAGACGTCTTTGGAAGCACTTTGATGAAGAGCAGCATTTAAGACGCACGTAGTTTCTAAGTGAGGACTCAGAGTGCACTGAAAAATATGAAGTTTCAGAATTCAACGTACAATGTGTTTTAAAGAGGTCAGTAGCATCAAAGGCTGCTGAGTGATCAAGTAAAAAAAAAAAAAGACTGTTAAGTATTCAGTGTCTTTAGCAATATAATCTTGGTGAGAGCAGGGTCGGTTGTGTGGTGATGGGCAGAAGCTGGGCTGAAATGTATTGAAGAGAGTGAGAGTGGAAATGGAAAAGGGAGATATAATTACCTCTTTGGAAAAGTTCAAAAAGGGGAGTAAAGACGAAGTGTGGTAGGTGAGGGGCAAGTTAAGTGGAAAAAGGAGATTTTATATATATAAATTGTGGTAAAATACACATAACAAAATTTACCATCTTAACCATTTTTAAGTGTGCAGTTGAGTACCATTAAGTTGAACACTCACATTTTTGTGCAACTAATCTCCAGGATTTTTTCCTCTTGCAAAAATGACCCATTAAACCACACTTCACTTCCCCTCCCCAAGTCCCTGGCAACCACCATTCTACTTTCTGTTTCTATGATTTGACTACCTGGATACCTCATATAGGTGGAATCACACAGTATTTGTCTTTTGGTGACAAATGTCCTCCAGGTTCATCCACGTTGTAGCATGTATTGGAATGGAAAGACATTATTTTAAGACAGGAGAGATTAGAATTTATTTAAATTCTGAAGAGGAGAAAACTGTGACACAGATATCTGAAGATACATAAGAACAGGGGAAGAATCTATGTGTGAGGTCCAGAAGGAGACAGCGGGAGATGGGATTCCCAGTAAAGATGGAGGAATATGAAATGAGTGGAATGGAAGAAATAACCAGTATATGTGCACAAATAAATGTTTAAGTGCAGTGTTATGAAATCAAAAGTTTTAGCTTTTGAACGTATGAATAAATAAATGAATGAATGAATGAACAAACGAACATTTATGTTCCATGGGTGTATATTATAGAACTGACGAGTTATCTTTACAATTCTGGCCCTTGATCAGAACAAGTCTAATTGAACATTTTTGTCCTTGGAAAAAAAATTTAAGACCTGCATCTTCTGGATAGTAGTTAGCAGTGTTACTTTTCTTCACAAGGAATAATCTTAAAGGTATAAAATTTATGTCTGAGATTGACAAATATTATTTTCTGGCCAACTACTCTAAGAGACTTAGATTATTATTAACTTTTTATATAATTGTGACAATAACTATACCTACTAAAGGTATTTCACTGAATAGAAAAGTTGATTTTAGCAAGTGTACTACTCTGAAATTCTTACCTACAGTTTCTGGTCTGAGAGATGCAATAGATACTTCTGCTCCAATCAGTCCAAAGAGAAGGGGCTGAAAGATGTACCAGGCACCTGCAATAATTTTTTCAACCTCCGCCTAAAAGAAACACACACACACACCCCACACACAGATTTTTATTATATGAAGTTACAAGTACTAAGAATTTTACTAATTTGAAATTTGAGTCAATTTGACTTTATTAGTCAATTAGGCTTTATTTCTCTGACATCTATAAATATGAGGTTAGCTAAAATAGAACAAAAAATTACATAAAGATATTTCTAACACAGTTATTATATGAGGTGCTTTAGAGTTGGTTTGCAAATAGATGTTAATCATAAAGAATCTAATAAAATAATCTTAGGAGGACTTCTACTTCTGAATATATGATATATGTGTGTATATATGTAATACTTAGTATTATCTTATAGTTTAAAATTTTATGTTAATTTTTGTTTAGCAGTATCACTCAGAGATCTTATAATAGTAGTAAATATATCTAGATATACATCTAATTATTGCTATATAGTCATCTGTGGTATGGAATTATCTGTTTATTCAATCATTTCTTTATTGATGGCCCTTTAAGTTGTTTCCAATTTTATCTTTATAAAAAACAGTTTAAGATGACCTCAAATCATGCACAAAAATATAATTCAGGTATAGTAAAGTGCTGTGCTTATTAATTTATTACCCCTTGGCTCCAAATCCACATTTCATTGTTGCTCATCAGAAAATGAACCTGAGCCCTTTAAATATTTCTTCTTTGCTACCTGGCATCACTTGAAATTTTGTCAGTAGAGGGTGCTGAAGAGGTATTACAAGGAAGATGCTCTTCCTGATTTCCTGGACTCCCCCCAGCAGGATCTTATAGCACCCTTGGGTTTTTTTAGTACACGGGTGGCTTCTACAGTGCTGGGCTCCTATAGTGCATGGCAGCCAGCAGCACCCAGTGGCCAGCAGCTGCCCCTAGCTTACTGCAAAGGAGTTTCATAGCCAACTCCCTTGGGCAAAATACCTCCTCATGGACCCTAGAGGGTGAATTTCCTGCAAATGTGAAGTACAGATTTCCAGCAAATTGTCCAAACAGGGCACCATGGGTGTCTTCTCTACCATCCAGTGAACAAAGGTTCTCTACCAAGATCTGGATTCTGAGGCTTGAGGGTGGGAGTAGGTGGGGTGGAGTGGGGTGATATAAGCGGATGGCTCAGTCTCAGCCCTAGTTGTTTACAGCTGCTATTCCTATATTCGTCAGGGGTCTTCTACCTCTCAGAAGCCAATCCCTTGTTATCTGATCCCCTGGTATGGTTAATAATAAGCTTTCCCTCCTTCAATTACTATGTGATTTCCCTTTCCTGATAAGATCCTAACTGATATAAGTACTAACTTTATAACACATTTAGCAAAAAACGTAGAAAAAGATGGATACAATTGACTATAGCAAAAATAGAACATTGTGTGGCAAAAGAAACCATAATCAAACAAAGAACAGCAAGATGACAAACCAGGAGAAAATATCTGCACTGTGTATAACAGAATAAGGAGCAATATCCAAGCAATAAGAAAAAGACAGAACCTAATAGAAAAATGGTAAATGCATACATACAAGTAATTGACAACAGAAGAAACACAAATGGCCAAAAAATATGAGATGCTAAAATTCAGTAATCAGTGAAACACAAATTAAAGTGATATGCCACATTTGCGGGTGCACCATATTAGAAAAATACTAAAAAGTTTATAATGTCAAGTATCTGCGATGTAAGGAAAACTCTCACTAATTGGTAGAACAAATTGATAGTGCTTTTTTTAGAGGGTAACTTAGCAGTGCATGTATTACACTTTTAGACACCATTACAGTATGTAAAAATTTATACTGAACAGATTTTTCCAATCAACTAATAAGAATCTATATTTTTGGACAACACTTTTGCCCTTATAATTACACATCTTTGAGGATCTGGTTTTCCATATCTATTTTCAGCAATTTAACAAAGGAGGATTATATTTTGTCTCTGTTTTCTGTATTTACTTTTATTAACTCTGGTATGTTTATTAGAGTAAAGGTTCTGTTTCTTCTTGGCTTAAAAATGTTGAAAGGCAGAGTGCATATGTGAGGGGGTTGTTCTATTCCTATATCATGCAAAGAGTTACGTTTTCATATCATAAGGAATCAGATAATGACTTGGGTTCAAATTCTGCCATCTGCTAAATGCAAGCCACTTATCTCTCAACATCTTATTTTTTTCTTATCTGTAAAATGAGAGGTGTATATTAAATAACATCCAAGATCCTTTATCATTTAGTGACAATGACTCGTACTACCAAAACTGGGGTCCAGTGACCACCTTTCCATATATCTTCAAATTCTTTTTAATTTAGTTTTTTAGAGTTTACCATAGGTAAGCTCAGACTTTAGTTGGTATCCACAATAGCGAAGAACACAAATTGACCCTATTAATCTTAGATTACTAAGCCTTTATGACTAATTAGTTAAGGGATGGCCTCAAAAATATTTCACATACTCAGAACTCCAATGAAAGCAGATGGCTTAAAAAGTTTTCCCTATCAAATTGTTTTTATTTCTAAACTGTAGACAAAGGCCACCGTTTGTTTTATGATTGTAACACTTTAGTTGAATATCAGACATGGGCATATATACTATAAAACTTAAAAATGGGAGAAGAGTCAAAATGTATCTTCTTAATGCTTTTTCATAACTTCAAAAGTAAAATGAAATGCTTATAAAGAAAATGGAGTCATTGAATAGGCTAAGTGTAAAACAGACCAGGGGAATAAAGATGATGTTGTCCACACTGAATGTTAAGGCTACTTTACACATCCGTTTGCACTAGTAGTAAGAATCTTCAAAAACATAAATCACTTTCAAGGATAGACAAAAGGAGAAAATTAGCAGGAACTGAGGTTCCATCATGACTTCAATATCTATTGAAACTGATACTTCCCTTCTCAGAGAGAAGAGCATTACAAGAGTCAGAAGATTCAAAATATGTCAGAAAAACCATCCCACAACTACAAAGGTCATCAGAAGCAGCACTGGATTTGAAAATGGGGAAAAAAATGACAGAGGCTTTCAAAAAGTGAGTGTATTTGAGGTAAATGTGAAAAAAGATGTTCCTAGTTCTTTCACTGGGTTGTGGGATTACATTGACCTACATAATCCGCTGGGCTGCAGACAATCCTGGCAAAATTATGACAACTGCAGATGAACAGACATTGTGTTTTGGTTTATAACAATCTTTTCTTTATAACCCATATTACAGTTTTAGGAAGAGTAATGTGACTGGAGCTCATCAAAGTTTCCCTTTCCCTGATTTGTCTTTCTGTGCCCATAGCCGATGAGCACTCGCCATAGGCATTAGTCTCCCCCTTGATTTCCCTGTTGCTAAAAGTACTCTTTTATGCCCTACCCCAAATGCTATGGCTCCTTTTCATTATTTATTTTTTTATCCTAACATTTATGAATTTAGAGACTTAATTTAAGTTGCAAAGTGTAGCAATATGTTTTTAATACACTGGGTACGTGTTATTCAAATATGTGTCAAAATACAAAAATGTGCCTTGCACAATAACGCTACAGTTGTATTACAGAGTAGTACACTCTGGAGTCAGGTAAACCTGAGCTTAAATCCCAGTGCCACTTTCTAATTTTGTGACCTTGGATATGTTATTTATGCCTTTCTGATTTATAGTCTGTATAACATGGAAATGGAAATACTTTTTAAATTTTGTGTGTGTGTTTGAAATAAATGAAATAATCCACTTAGTGCCTGCCATAGAACCATACAGACTGGCAATAAAAATTTATTAAAAAATGGGCAGAAGACATGAACAGACATTTTTCTAAAGAAGACATTCAGATGGCCAACAGACACATGAGAAGACGCTCAATGTCACTCAGCATCAGGAAAATACAAATCAAAACTACAATGAGATATCACCTCACACCTGTCAGAACGGCTAAAATTAACAATACAACAGGTGTTGGCAAGGATGTGGAGAAAGGGGAATCCTCTTGCATTGTTGGTGGGAATGCAAACTGGTGCAGCCACTCTGGAGAACAGTTTGAAGGTTCCTCAAAATGTTAAAAATAGAACTACCCTATGACCCAGTAATTGTACTGCTGAATGTTTACCTAAAGGATACAAAAATACTGATTTGAAGGGGCACATGCACCCCAACGTTTATAGCAGCATTATCTAGAATAGCCAAAATTATGGAAGCAGCCCAGATGTCCATTGACTGATGAATGGAAAAGAAGAGGTGGTATATATAAATACAATGGAATATTGCTCAGTTATCAGAAAGAATGGAATCTTGCCATTTGCAATGACCTGGATGGAGCTAGGGGTATCATGCTGAGCTAGATAGAGAAAATAACACATGATTTCACTCATGTGTGGAATTTAAGAAACAAAACACATGAACAAAAGGGAAAATAAAAAGAGAGAGGCAAACCAAGAAACAGACTGTTAACTATAAAGGACAAACTAATAGTTAGTAGACAGAAGAGGGTTTGGGGGATGCTGATGAGGATTAAGAACTGTACTTGTGATGAGCACCAGGTGATATATGGAAGTGCTGAATCACTATATTGTATACCTGAAACTAATATTATGCTGTATGTTAACTAACTGGAATTTAAATAAAATCTTTAAAAATCTAATTACTAGGGGCGCCTGGGTGGCACAGCAGTTAAGCGTCTGCCTTCGGCTCAGGGCGTGATCCCGGCGTTATGGGATTGAGCCCCACGTCAGGCTCCTCCGCTATGAGCCTGCTTCTTCCTCTCCCACTCCCCCTGCTTGTGTTCCCTCTCTCGCTGGCTGTCTCCATCTCTGTCAAATAAATAAATAAAAAATCTTTAAAAAAAAATTAAAATTTCTAATTACCAAATTAAGATTAGATAAAGAAAGATGAAAAAAAGCTATTATTTCCCTTCTCTCTTTTTACCCATTACAGTATAAAATAATGAGTTGATTGTGATTTTTGAGGATTGTAAAAGAGGTAATAACAGAAAAACATTTACCCATAAAGTTCAATTTGAAAAAGCTTACTAATAAGCATTTTTGAGTTTTTTCTGTTGAATAAATGAGAGGAAATAAACTAAAATATTTAGTTTACAGAGCTGTTGGTTTTAGGTGGAGGAATTGCAAATGATTTCTTTCCTTTTTTTTTTTTTTTTTTTCCAAGTAGGCTCCACACCCAGCATGGAGCCCAATGTGGGGTTTGAACTCACCATCCCAAGATCAAGACCCGAGCTAAGATCAAGAGTCAGATGCTCAACCTACTGAACCACCCAGGCTCCCCTCTATCCTTTCCTTCCAGACTTTTTCCCCTTCAAAGTTTAAAAATGATCGTATATCACCTTCATACTCAAAAATAAAATTAGTTTTATTTTACAACTTCCTATCTTTGATAATTTACTCTTCTCATGCTAAAAAAGGTTACCATTAAGAAGTGAATGGACAATTTGCAAAATGCCAATGCCAGGCAAACTTCCCATGTGTTGGACAAGGGGTCACAACTTGAATGTAGCCGCATCCTTCACTAAGGTGAAACGGTGAACTTGGTGTTGGGGCAGACAATAGATCAGAGTGCTTCAAAGAGCAGGGCACAGTTGTCAGCAGCCCAGGAGAGGACCGAAGACAGATAGCAGTGAGTCCACAGAAGGAAGCGAAGGAGGCAGCACAGCCCTTAAGTCCAGAGCTGAGATTAGACAGAAGACTGACCAGAGATAGGTGATAACTCTGCTTCAGCCCCCAAGTAAAGCAAAGCCATAGAAACACAAATATTTTGATAAAAGCAAATGCCTATCTCCCTCGGTCTGCTCTTCCTGCCGCTCCCCCTGCTTGCGCTCTCTCTGTCTCTCTCTGACCGATAAATAAATAATAATTAAGAATCTTCAAAAAAAAAAAAAAAAAGCAAATGCTTACAAGAGAAGAGGGCTGATAAGAGTACCCAATTTATATAGGACGTTTGTTGACTCTATAGCTCTGCTCTTGTCAAATGTTAGGTTATCTGAAATCAAAAAGTAGAATTGAATCATATAGGTGTGGCTAGGAAAGAAAAAGTAGACCTGAAATAAACCTTATAGGCAAACCTCTTGCAAGGCAGCAAACCCAGGTGTACATCTAATGCAAGGAGCAGGTTTCAGAGGGACTTTCTCCTTTCCTTCGAAGCCCAATCCTTCTACACTCACTTTGCCATGGCCTCAATACCCTTCTCTAGACAATGCTCCAGGCAGCCCCCACCATCCCCCTCTCCTCTGAAGCAAGATGATTCAGTTATACTTGTCCTAATTTCCATAATCTATACCAAGAAATAAATAATCTTAATAATCTTGAAAATCAGTAAGAAAAAAACCAAAATAGTCTTTTAAAAATGGACACAAACTTTTGAAAAAACTGGTTAGTAAGCATAGGAAAAGACGATTAGCTTCCCTCATAAGGAAATGCAAATCTGATCAATAGTGAGATACATTTTTCACCTATCAGGTTAGCAAAATATCTGATTTTTAATGATTTCTTCAGAAAAACAGATCCCCGGGAGATAGGAGGAAGATGGTGGTGGAGTAGGAAATCTTAGTTTTGTCTGGTCCCAGGACTTCAGCTAGATAGCTCTCAAATCATCCTGAACACCTGTGAACTCAGAGATCTAAGAAAAGAATTGCTGGAACTCTACAAATAGAAAAGTGACCACTTTCTGCAAGGTAGGAGATGCAGAGAAGTGAATCAGAGGTGATATATCAGAAGATAAACTCCAGGAGGAGGGACCTTCCCAAGGTGGCTACAGGAAAATGATACAGCACGGAGCAGAAACCAGAACTTTTAGAAGCGTGTTGCGGTGAGGGATGTCCCCACCTAAAAGGTGCTCAGGTGGTGAAGTGGGGTGGAATTCTAGGTGGGACAGTCTCAGGATCTCTAGGGTCACAGAAAGAACCACGACCAAGTATGATTTATTCCTGGGCTGCAAGGGTGGTTCAAAGTCCACAAATCAATCAATGTGATATACTACATTAATAAAAGAAAGGACAAGAACCATATGATCCAATCCATAGATCCAGAAAAAAGCATTTGACAAAGTACAGCATTCTTTCTTGATTAAAACTCTCCACAGTGCGGGCGCCTGGGTGGCGCAGTCGTTAAGCGTCTGCCTTCTGCTCATGGCGTGATCCCGGTGTTCTGGGATCGAGCCCCACATCAGGCTCCTCCGCTATGAGCCTGCTTCTTCCTCTTCCACTCCCCCTACTTGTGTTCCCTCTCTCACTGGCTGTCTCTCTGTCAAATAAATAAATAAAATCTTTAAAAAAAAAATCTCCACAGTGTAGGGATAGAGGGAACATACCTCAATATCATAAAAGTCAACTGTGAAAAGCCCACAGCAAATATCATGCTCAAAGGGGAAAAACTGAGAACTTTTCCTCTAAGGTCAGGAACACGTCAGGGATGTCCACTATCACCACTGTTGTTCAACATAGTACTAGAAGTTCTAGCCTCAGCAATCAGACAACAAAAAGAAATAAGAGGTATCCAAATTGGCAAAGAAGAAGTCAAACTCTCAGTCTTTGCAGATGACATGATACTCTATGCAGAAAACACAAAAGACTCCACCCCCAAATAGCTAGAACTCTTATAGGAATTAGGGAAAGTGGCTGGATATGAGATCATTGCACAGAAATCAGAAAGAGAAATTAAGGAGTCGATCCCATTTACAATTGCACCCCAAACCATAAGATACCTAGGAATAAACCTAACCAAAGAAGCAAAGGATCTGTACTCTGAACACTACAGAACACTCACGAAAGAAATTGAGGAAGATACAAAGAAATGGAAAAACGTTCCATGCTCACGGATCGGAAGAACAACTATTGTTAAAATGTCTATGCTATCTAGCAATCTACATATTCAATGCAATCTCTATCAAAATACCATCAACTTTTTTTTCACAGAGCTGGAACAAATAATCCTAAAATTTTTGTGGAATCAGAAAAGACCCCAAACAGCCAAAGGAATGCTGAAAAAGAAAACCAAAACTGGTGGCATCACAATTCTGGACTTCAAGCTGTATTACAAAGCTGTAATCAAGACAGTATGGTACTGACACAAAAACAGACACATAGTCAGTCGAACAGAATCCAGAAATGGACCCTCAACTCTATGGTCAACTAATCTTCAACAAAGCAGGAAAGAATATACAATGGAAAAAAGACAGCCTCTTCAGCAAATAGTGTTGGGAAAATTGGACTGCCACATGCAGAAGATGAAACTGGACCATTTTCTTATACCATATACAAAAATAGACTCAAAATGGATGAAAGAGCTGAGACAAATCCATCAAAATCCTAGAGGAGAACACAGGCAGCTACCTCTGTGACCTCGGCCACAGCAACTTCTTGCTAGACATGTCTCCAAAGGCAAGGGAAACAAAGGCAAAAATGAACTATTGGGACTTCATCAAGATAAAAAGTTTTTGCACAGCAAAGAAACAGTCAACAAAACCAAAAGACAGCTGACAGAATGGGAGAAAATATTTGCAAATCACATATCAGATAAAGGGTTAGTATCCAAAATCTATAAAGAATTTATCAAACTCAACACCCAAAGAACAAATAATCCAATCAAGAAATGGGCAGAAGACATGAACAGACATTTCTCCACAGAAGACATACAAACAGCCAAGAGACACTTGAAAAAATGCACAATATCACTTGGCATCAGGGAAATACTAATCAAAACTACAATGAGATATCACACAGTGATCAGAATGGCTAAAATTAACAAATCAGGAAATGACAAATGTTGGTGAGGATGCAGAGAAAGGGGAGCCCTCTTACACTGTTGGTGGGAATGCAAGCTGGTACAGCCACTCTGGAGAACAGTATGGAGGTTCCTCAAAAAGTTGAAAATAGAACTACCCTACGACCCAGCAATTGCACTACTGGGTATTTACCCTAAGATAGAAATGTAGTGATAAGAAGGGACACCTACATCCCAATGTTTATAGCAGCAATGTCCACAATAGCCAAACTATGGAAAGAACTCAGATGTCCACTGACAGATAAATGGATAAAGAAGATGTAGTATATATACAAAATGGAATATTACACAGCCATCAAAAAGAATGAAATCTTGCCATCTACAATGACATCGATGGAAGTAGAGGGTATTACGCTAAGCAAACTAAGGCAATTAGAGAAAGAATATTATCATATGATCCCACTCATATGTGGAATTTAAGAAAGAAAACAGAAGATCATAGGGTAAGGGAGGGAAAATTAAAACAAGAAGAAATTGGAGAAGGAGACAAACCATAAGAGACTCTTAACCATAGGGAACAAACTGAGAGTTGCTGGAGGGGAGGAGGTGGGGGGATGGGGTAACTGGGTGATGGACAGTAAGCAGGGCATGTGATGTAATGAGCACTGGATATTATACAACACTGATGAATCACTGAACTCTACCTCTGAAATTAATAATATACTGTATGTTAATTAACTGAATTTAAATAAAAAAATTTAAAAAAAAAGAAAAACAGATCACCTTCATGTACTGTTGGTGAAAATATAAATTGGTGCAGTCTTTTAAAAGGGTAAACTGATACTATCAAAAGTATCAATGTGAAATATTCTTTAGTTGGGAATTGTATTT
Organism: Ursus arctos; assembly: GCF_023065955.2. Lineage (NCBI taxonomy): Eukaryota > Metazoa > Chordata > Mammalia > Carnivora > Ursidae > Ursus > Ursus arctos. The sequence continues at coordinate 81,482,946 of NW_026623111.1, forward strand.
CTAGAAATTTATCATATAGATAAGCTCAAAGTATATTCTATTTTATTGATTTTTTCCCCATTTTCTCACTTCTGAAATTTGGATATCATATCATAATTTAATTGGCAGCATTGTATTTCGTTCTTGGTGGCATGTGAAATAATGATGCTTCTTAGACTTGATAATGTCTTAGAGTTTATAAAATATGGCATATATAGGATATTTTATTGAAATGGTTTTTGTCTTAGCAGAAAACCAGAAATAATCCAAATATTTGTTAGTAGGAAACTGGTTAAATACAGTACAGCATACAATGCAATACTCTGCAGCCCTTACAAAGAATAAGGAAGGCAGCGTGGAAATACGACCATGATATATCTTAAGACATCAAATTATAGATTGGCATATAAGGGGGAAGAGGATGCATGTGTATACACTTGGGCATATATTTACAAATACACAGAAATTAGCTTTTATGATTAAATTATTAATTTGATATTAAGAAAGTATCTGGAAAGAAAAAATTTATCTGATCAGAAAGAACTTAAATGAGAAGAACTTAGAATGAAATTCACCTTTTCGCCGGCCCATCTCAAGCCTGCAAGGAAGGACATGACCAATGTGCACAGACCTCCTGACCCAGGGAAACCAAAATACACGCTGCTGAACACAGCTAGCACGGACAGCCCCAAAACAAGGAATGCTCTCTTCCACACGAGTTTGTCCTTGAGGAGAGAAAAAAGGTTGATTAGATCAATTATTTCATGTAACTGAGTTTTTAATGACTGATTTTTCTATATTCAGAACTCTGTGGGACATAAAAATGTCTGTCTGTGCCCATAAATACACACCGTAACATTTACTTTCTTTTACTTAATAAAAGTAGAGTCAGCACATGTACAGATGCCGGTTCCTCTTTCAGGAACTCTAGTTACCTTCTTCTGCAGTTATCAAAGCAGAATTTCACAAACTGACTTTCATAGCAGCAGAAAAAAGTGCACGGGCTTTGGAGCCAGACAGACCAGAATTAGAATTCCAGGTCTTTTACACTGCCAGCGTGTGGAATGCTCCCATTCCTTAGCTTCTTGAGGCTTTGTTTTCTCCTCCCCGAAAGTTATGTTACAGGGTTTTTGTGAAGGTTAAAGATGTGATATCTCTATTACTTTTAGTCTCTTGACTCTTTAATGTGATGCTTTCTATAGATTTCTATAGACTATAGATTGAGAGTAGTTTTTTGTTGTTTTTAAAGTCTAAGAAATGTGCACCCCTCTCACTTTACTTTTCCCTCATCAGCCTTTTAAACTTCTTAATCACTTTTTTTAAAATTTAAAATTATTTTTGATTTTTTTGATTATAGCTGACACACAATGTTACATTAGTTTCAGGTGTACAACACAGTGATTCACTTCTCTATACGTTAGCCTATGCTTCTGACCAGTGTAGCTACCAGCTGTCACTGTACAATGTTATTACAGCATCACTGACTATATTCCCAGTGCTGTGCCTTTTATTCCCATGACTTATTCCATAACTGAGGGCATGTACCTCTTATTCCTCTTCACCCATTTTGCCCATGCCCCCTCCCCCTCTCCTCTGGCAACCATCATTTTGTTCTCTGTATTTATAGTTCTGATTTTGCTTTTTGTTTATTTATTCATTGGTTTTGTTTTTAGATTCCGCATGTGAGTGAAATCATATGCTATTTGTCTTTCTCAGTCTGACTTATTTCACTTAGCATAGTACCTTCTAGATCCATCCATGTTGTTGCAAATGGCAAGACCTTATCCTTTTTCATGGCCGCTCAGTATTCCATTGTATATATGCCACACCTTCCTTATCCATTTATCTATCAGTGCACACTTACATTGCCTCCATATCTTGGCTATTGTAAATAATGCTGTAGTAAGCATAGGGGTGCATAGTCTTTTCAAATTAATGTTTTCTTTGAGTAAATACCTAGTAGTGGAATTACTGGGTCATTAATTTTTTGAGGAACCTCTATACTCCATAAATACTGCACCAATTTACATTCCCACTATCAGTGCACAAGTGTTCCTTTTTCTCTACATCCTCGCCAACACTTGTTATTTCTCACCTTTTTTATTCTAGCCATTCTGACCGGTGTAAGGTAATGTTTCACTGTGGTTTTCATTTGCATTTCCCTGATGATAAGTAATAATGAGATCTTTTCATGTGTCTATTGTCCATGTGTATGTCTTCTTTGGAAAATATCTATTCAGGTACTCTGCCTGTTTTAAATTGGATTATTTGTTTTTTTTGGTGTTGAGTTGTATAAGTTTTTTATATATTTTGGATATTAAGCCCTATTGGATATATCATTTGCAAATATCTTCACTCATTCAGTAGGTTGTCTTTCAGTTTTGTTGATGGTTTTCTTCATTGTGCAAAAGCTTTTTATTTTGATACAGTTCCAATAGCTTATTTTTGCATTTGTTTCCCTTGCCTTAGGAAACATATGTAGAAAAATGTTGTCATGGTCTAAGCTTCTTGATCACTTTAGAAGTGCTTGCAGGTCTTTAGCTGTGCTTGATTTGGTGGCATGCAGGCTCTGGTGGTGGATTACCAGAGTTCATTCCCAGCTCTGCTGCTTTCCAGCTATGTGAACTTGTTCAACTTCTCCCTAAATTTCAATTTCCTCATCAGTAAAAAGATCATATTAATGGTACTCGCTTCATGAGTCTTATGCGGTTTACAGTAGATTGCATGGATTTATATGATTACACTAGATCAGTGCTTTCCAAAAGAACATTCAGTGATGATGGACATTTCTCTATATGCACCACTGAAATGTTCTCTATCTGCTACAGCCACAGGTAGCTAGCTAGTGGCTGCCATATTGAACGGAGTGGCACTTTACTGTACTTACCACATCATTTTATATAGAGTAAGCAACAAAATGTAAGTCATTGTTTTTCTTTTTATTTTGTTGTATAATTAGAAAATGCCATAGTTTTATACATTCATAAAATCTTTTACAATTTTAGCTGGAGTTCTTCCAAGCACAGTAAAAATTCAAATCAACATACCTTCTAATAATGGAAATATTAATTTTCTTCAAGTTCTACTTTAGTTAAGTTTCTAATTCCATTGAAAATGCCCTGAAATCTCAAAATAATGCCAGTTCTTATAGAAAAAAAAAAAAAAGATTTTCATATGTTTATCTATCCCAAGAGACTTAGGAGAGTAAAAAAAACAAAATAAAAAAAACTCTGTGAATATTAAGAAATCATTGTGTATAATAAAGAACTCTGATCTCCTTGGTAAGAAATATTGGATGATATTATAATGAGATGTTAAGGTATGTATTTGATAGTATTAGAATCTAGGGTATGCTGATACTAAAAAAAAGGGACTCAAAAGCCATTTTATATCTTGATAACCTGAACATTATAAATAATAGTAAAATAAAAAATAAAACAATAGAAAAGGCTTACATATTTGGAATTGATGTTATTTATTTTTAGTGAAATTTAAAGTTTACAAAATATAAACTAGAGAAAAAAATTCTACAGTTGTATTTAAATCTTAAACAGTTGACCCTTAACAACACAGGTTTGAGCTGCATGGGTTCACTTACATGCAAATTTTTTTGATAAATACAGTACTGTAAATGTATTTTCCTTATGATTTTCTTAATAACATTTTCTTTTCTCTAGCTTACTTTATTGTAAGAAAACAGTGTATAACACATACAACATGCAAAATATGTGTTAATCAACTATTTACGTTATCAGAAAGGCTTTCAGTCAACCGTGGGCTATTAGTAGTTGAGTTTTTGGAGAGTCAAAAGTTATACACGGATTTTTGACCATGTAGCGCGTCTGTGCCCCTAATCCCTACATTGTTCAAGGGCCAACTGTATACCTAGGCCTCTTCATAAATCTCATGGATAGCACTGATATGGCAATAAGCAGTTTTAGAGTGAAGAGCCATTTCTAAATTATGTTCTTCACATTGGCTTTCAGGGGACTGTTCCAGAATGTTTTTCTAATTACATTTTAAAGAATGACTTTCCCATAGATTATTTCTTTTACCTGGTCACTGCTTGGAAAGTACTGAATAAAAAATCCAAGAAGAGATCCAACTGCCACACCAATTACCACTTCTAAGACTCCTCTGAGAACATTAAGAACCGTGGAGCCTTAAAAACATATAAAAAGAAAAACTTCAGACAGAACTCTAAATCCATAAATACTTAGACTTCACTTTAGTAATCAATATAAAACATCTAATTACATAGAAGGAAAAGTATACAGATATTTCCTGCTCTCCACATTCTTAAATATATGTGACTTAAAATGTCTTATAAAATGGGCCTATAAGAAAGCTATGCATACTATTGTAGATAAATTTCAAGACAGGCATAAACTACGATTTGTGTACTTTTTTGTTCATTTACTTCAATAAAAGTTTACTTAAAGGGCCTAAGAAATTATGAAAGATAAAATTCATGAATCAGTTAATTTGTTCTACTATACAAGAGGCAAAGGCTGGGTGAGAAGACAGATCTAGTTTTCAAATTGCCATTTAAGAGCCTGATTTTTTTACTAATAATGTATATTGATTTTAGTAGCTCTGATATGTATAGAATACAGTAACTTAAAAATCTGGCAATTAAAATCAAGAATCTTTTTTTTTTTAAAGATTGATTGATTGATTAGCAATTTCTACACTCAACGTAGGGCTCGAACTCACAACCCCAAGATCAGCAGTCACATGCTCTTCCAGCTAAGCCAGTCAGGAGCCCCAAAATCTTTTCTTACTACAATGAGTGTAGGGGACTTATTCTTTCTCAAAAGTTATTTCTTTTTTTTCTTTTTAAAGATTTTATTTATTTGAGATAGAAAGAGAGAGCATAAGCACGAGCAGGGGGTAGGGGGAGAGGGAGAAGCAGGCTCTCTGTTGAGCAGGGAGCCCAATGACGCAGGGGCTCCATCCCAGGACCCTGAGATCATGACCTGAGCCAAAGGCAGATGCTTAACCGACTGAGCCACTCAGGCGTCCCTCAAAAGTTACTTCTAAAAGTAAATCTGAAAACAAATTATGTTTGAAATTGCCCCCAGAAGAGTCTTTGTTTCATAGCTTCTTTAAATATCATAATATAACTCATTGATAATAATATAATAATAGTAAGGGACTTTAACCCCCCACTTACATCAATGGACAGATCATCAAAGCAGAAAATCGACAAGGAAGCAATGACTTTGAATGACACGCTGGATTGGATAGACTAAACAGATATATTCAGAACATCTCATTCTAAAGCAGCAGAATACAGTCTTTTCAAGTGCACATGGGACATCCTCCAGGTCACAAATCAGACCTCAAAAAGTACAAAAAGACTAAGATAATACCATGCATATTTTCTGACCACAACACTGCGAAACTTGAAGTCAACCACAAGAAAAAATTTGGAAAAACCACAAATACATGGAGGGTAAAGAACATCCTAGTAGGGACACCTGGGTGGCTCAGTCGGTTAAGTGTCTGACTCTTGATTTCAGCTCAGGTGATGATCTCAGGGTTGTGAAACTGAGCCCTGTTTTGGCTCCACGCTCAGCATGTAGTCTGCTTGAGATTCTGTATCTCCCTCTCCCTTTGCCCCTCCCCCCTGCTCACTCTCTAAATAAATAAACAAATAAATAAATAAATAAATTTTTTTTAAGATTTTATTTATTTATTCGACAGAGATAGAGACAGCCAGCAAGAGAGGGAACACAAGCAGGGGAGAGGAAGAAGCAGGCTCGTAGCGGAGGAGCCTGATGTGGGGCTCGATCCCATAACGCCGGGATCACGCCCTGAGCCGAAGGCAGACGCTTAACCACTGTGCTACCCAGGCGCCCCTATAAATAAAATATTTTTAAAAAATCCTACTAAGGAGTGAATGGGTCAACCAGGAAATTAAAGAAAAAAATTAAAAAAAATACATGGGAACAAATGGTAATGAAAACACAACACTCCTGGGGCACCTGAGTGGCTCAGTCGTTAAGCGTCTGCCTTTGGCTCAGGGCGTGATCCTGGAGTCCTGGGATCTAGTCCCACATCAGGCTCCTCCGCTGGGAGCCTGCTTCTTCCTCTCCCACTCCCCCTGCCTGTGTTCCCTCTCTTGCTGGTTGTCTCTCTGTCAAATAAATAAAATCTTTAACAAAAAAACAAAACAACAAAAACAACAACAACAAAAACACAACACTCCAAAACCTTGAGGATGCAGCAAAAACATTCATTAAGAGGGGAGTATATTGTAGTACAGGTCTACCTAGAGAAGCAAGAAAAATCTGAAATACACAACCTAATCTTTCACCTAAAGGAGCTAGAAAAAGAACGACAAATGAAGCCTAAAGCCAGAAGAAGGGAAATAATATAGATTAAAGCAGAAATAAATGATATAGAAACAAACAAACAAACAAAAAACCTGGCTCAATGAAAGCAGGAGCTGGTTTTTTGAAAAAATTAATAAAACTGATAAACTCCTAGCCAGACTTATCAACAAAAAAAGAGAAAGGACCCAAATAAATAAAATCACAAATGAGAGAGGGGAGATCACAACCAGCATCACAGAAATACAAATAATTATAAAAGAATATCATGAAAAATTATATACCAAAAATTGGGCAATCTGGAAGAAATGGATAAATTCCTAGAGACATATAAACTACCAAAACTGAAAAAGGAAGAAATAGAAAACTTGAACAGATCAATAACCAGAAAAGAAATTGAATCAGGAATAAAAAATCTCCCAACGAACAAGAGTCCAGGGCCAGATGGCTTCCCAGGGGAATTATAACAGACATTTAAAGAAGACTTAATATGTATTCTTCTCAGACTGGTCCAAAAAGTAGAAATGGAAGGAAAACTTCCAAACTCCTTCTACGAGACCAGCATTACATTGACCCCAAAACCAGACACAGACCACACTAAAAAAAGAGAATTACAGGCCAATATCCCTGATGCAAAATTTCTTAACAAGGTACTAGCAAATTGAATGTAATAGTACATTAAAGGAATCATTCACCACAATTCAGTGGGACTTATTCCTGAGTTGCAAGGGTGGTTCAATATTTGCAAATCAATCAACATGATACACTGCATTAAGAAAAAAAAAGGGTAAGAACCATATGATCCTCTCAATAGATGCAGAAAAAGCATTTGACAAAACACAGCATCTATTCTCGACAAAATGTTCAACAAAATAGGGATAGAAGTAACATACCTCAACATCATAAAGGCCCTGCACAAAAGATCCACAACTAATATCCTCAATGGGAAAAACTGAGAGCTTTTCCTTTACAGGAACAAGACAGGCATGTCCACTCCCAGCACTCATATTTAACATAGTTCTTGCCTCAGCACTCAGAAACCAAAAAGAAGTAAAAGGCATCCACATCAGCAAGGAAGAGGTCCAACTTTCATTATTTGCAGACGACATGATACTCTACGTAGAAAACCCGAAAGACAACCAAAAAATTGTTAGAAGTGATACACACATGCAGTAAAGTTGCAGGATACTAAATCAGTGCACAGAAATCTGTTGCATTTCTACACTCCAAAAATTAAGCAGCAGAAAGAGAAATCAAGGAATCAATCCCATTTACAATTGCACCAAAAACCATAAGATGCTTAGGAATAAGCCTAAGCAAAGAGGTAAAAGATCTGTACTCTGAAAATTATAGAACACTTACGAAAGAAATTGAAGAAGACACAAAGAAATGGAAAAACATTCCAAACTCATGGGTTGGAAGAACAAATATTGTTAAAATATCTATAATACCCAAAGCAATCTACACATTTAATGCAATCCCTATGAAAATACCACCAGCATTTTTCACAGAGCTAGAACAAACAATCCTAAAATTTGTGTGGAACCACTAAAGACCCTGAATAGCCAAAGCAATCCCAAAAAAGCAAAGCAAAGCTAGAGGCATTACAATTCTGGACTTCAGGCTCTATTACAAAGCTATAGTCATCAAAACAGTATGGTACTGGCACAAAAACAGACACAGATCAATGGAACAGAACAGAAAATCCAGAAATTGACCCACAACTATATGGTCAACTAATCTTCGACAAAGCAGGAAAGAATATCTAATGGAAAAAAGACAGTCTCTTCAATAAATGGTGTTGGGAAAACTTGACCACTTTCTTAGACCATACACAAACATAAATTTAAAATGGATGAAGGACCTAAATGTGAGACAAGAAACCATCAGAATCCTAGAAGGCAGCAACCTCTTTAACACTGGCCATAGCAACTTCTTACTAGATATGTCTTCTGAGGCAAGGGAAACAAAAGCAAAAATGAACTATTGGGACTTCATCAAGATAAAAAGCTTCTGCACAGTGAAGCAAATAATCAACAAAACTACAAGGCAATCTTCAGAATGGGAGATAATATTAGCAAATGACATAGCTAATAAAGAGTTAGTATCCAAAATTTATAAAGAACTTATAAAACTTAACAACCCCCCAGTTAAGAAATGCACAGGGGCGCCTGGGTGGTGCAGTCGTTAAGCGTCTGCCTTCGGCTCAGGGCGTGATCCCGGCGTTCCGGGATCGAGCCCCACATCAGGCTCCTCCACTAGGAGCCTGCTTCTTCCTCTCCCACCCCCCCTGCTTGTGTTCCCTCTCTCGCTGGCTGTTTCTAAGAAAGAAATAAATAAATCTTAAAAAAAAAAAAAAAAAAGAAATGCACAGAAGACGTGAATAGACACTTTTCCAAAGAAGACATTCAGATGGCCAACAGACACAGAGAAGATGCTCAATGTCACTCATCATCAGGAAAATACAAATCAAAACTACAAGGAGATATCACCTCACACCTGTCAGAACGGCTCAAATTAACAATACAGCAGGTGTTGGCAAGGATGTGGGGAAAGGGGAACCCTCTTACACTGTTGGTGGGAATGCAAACTGGTGCAGTCACTCTGGAGAACAGTATGGAGGGTCCTCAAAGAGCTAAAAATAAAACTACCATATGACCTAGCAATTGCACTACTGAGTGTTTACCCCAAGGATACAAAAATACTGATTTGA